>NC_135370.1:135680635-135994073 GCF_049243985.1 Paroedura picta
CCGGAGGTTCTTGGGGAGCTTGAGTTTGACCGAAACTTCGTTGATCGGGGCCAAGACCTCGAAAGGCCCCAAAAACCGAGGGCCTAGCTTCTTGCTGGGCAAATTCAACCGTAGGTTCCGGGTGGAAAGGTAAACTCGATCCCCCGGTCGGATCTCCTCAGCTGGTCGTCTCTTCCGGTCGGCGTCCTCTTTCTGCGCTGCCTTGACTTTGTGGAGCTGCTCCTGCAGCGACTTCCAGCAGCTCCCGGCACGCTTCCCCCACTCGCGAAGGTCGGCCGATTCCCGGGCGGGGACCTCTCCAAGCTCCGGGAAGTGTCTCAGGTCTGTCCCGTAGACGACGGCAAAAGGCGACATCTCCGTGCTGCTGTGGTCTGCGTTGTTGTACGCGAACTCGGCCAGGGGGAGCAGGGGCACCCAGGTGTCTTGATGATAGGAACCGAAGCACCGCAAGTACTGCTCCAGTACTTGATTAACCCGCTCGGTCTGCCCGTCCGTCTGGGGGTGGTAAGCGGAGCTCAGCCCTTGCTCGATGTCTAACAGGCGCAGGAAAGCTTGCCAAAACCGGGACACGAATTGTGAGCCCCGATCGGAAATCACCTTGTCCGGCAGCCCGTGCAGTCGGAACACGTGATCCAGGAACATCCGAGCCAACTGTGAAGCACTGGGGACACTGGCGCAAGGAATGAAATGGGCCTGTTTGGAAAATAGATCTACCACCACCCAGATCACCGTTTTCCCCTTGCTGGGAGGCAAGTCTGTTATAAAGTCCATGGAGATCACTGACCACGGCCGGGTCGGGACCTCGAGCGGGTGCAGCAGACCTTTCGGCTTGCCAACCCCCGGCTTGCAGGTCAGGCAGACAGGACAACCACTGACGTAAGCTTTTGTGTCCCGCCGCAGACTGGGCCACCAAAACCGCCGCCGGGCCAACTTCCAGGATTTTACGAAACCGAAGTGCCCGGCGGTCTTAGCATCGTGGCAGAGGCTGAGGGCTTCCCGTCGTAGCCCTTCCGGGACGTAGACAGCCTCCCCCCTCCGCCAGAGACCGGAGTCCAAAATCAAAGAGTCCCGGAGCTCAGCCAGCTCCTCGTCTGCCCCATAGGCTGCCACTAGGCGGTCTCGGAGCGGGGCGGTCGCCGGGTCGGGCTCCCATTCCTCCCTGGCCCGCCGCCTAGTGACGACCCCCCGTCCCAGCTGCTCCTCGCCAAACACGGACCTGGTGCAGGGAGCGTACCCCTCCCCATAATGCGGCAGACGGGAGAGGGCGTCCGCGAGGAAATTCTCTTTGCCGGGGATGTGACCAAGCTTGAAATTGTACCGCGAAAAGAACTCCGCCCACCTCATCTGCTTGGCGTTCAGGGATCGCGGTTGCCGGAGCGCCTCCAGATTCTTGTGATCTGTCCAGACCTCGAACGGCTCCTCTGTTTCCTCCAGCCAATGCCGCCATTCGGTGAGGGCGAACTTAATCGCAAACGCCTCCTTCTCCCAGGTAGACCAGTTCCGCTCCGTTTCGGCGAATTTTCGTGAGAGGTAGGCCGCCGGCCTCAGCTGTCCCGCCTTGTCTCGCTGCAGGAGAACCGCCCCGGCTGCTGCGTCGCTGGCGTCGACTTGTACCACCATCGGCTGGGTTGGGTCGACGTGCAGTAGCGTGGGCTCAGACGCGAAAGCTTGCTTGAGGGCCAGGAACGCTGCCTCCGATTTCTCATTCCAGCCGAGCGCTGCGCTGGGCCGCGTGGCGCGAGGACCTCTCCCCTTGGTACCTAGCAAGTCCGTGAGGGGAGCCACTACGGAGGAGTATCTGGGGATGAAGCCTCTAAAAAAGTTAGCAAACCCCAGGAAGCTTTGTAGCTGTTTCCGGGTGCGGGGCCTTTCCCAGGCCAGCACCGCCTGCACCTTCTCGGGGTCCATAGCTATGCCCTGGGCTGAGATGCGGTAGCCCAAATAGTCCAGGGAGGGACGGTGGAATTCGCACTTAGCCAGCTTCACGTATAGGTGGTTTGCCAGCAGGCGCTTTAACACCTCCCTCACCAGGGTCACGTGCTCTTGGGGATCTTGGCTGTAGATCAGGACGTCATCCAAATAAACCACCACCCCCTGAAACAGAAGGTCCTGCAACACCTCATTAATTAGACTCATGAAAACCCCAGGTGCCCCGCTTAAGCCGAACGGCATCACTTTAAATTCGAATTGTCCCAATTGACAGTTAAACGCTGTTTTCCACTCATCCCCCTCCCGGATGCGTACCCGGTAGTACGCCTCCCTTAGGTCCAGTTTAGTGAACAGAGTCCCTTTGCCCAGCCGGGCCAGCAAATCCGGGATCAGCGGGAGGGGGTAAGCGTTCCCCGCTGCGATGGCGTTGAGGCCCCGGTAGTCCTGGCACAGCCGTCGGGACCCATCCTTTTTCCGGACGAACAAGACTGGAGCTCCCATGGGACTGGAAGCGGGCCGGATGAAACCTCGGGCCAGATTTTTATCCAAAAACTCCCGGAGGTCCTTGAGCTCACCCTCACTCATCTTGTAGATGCGCCCTTTGGGTAGTACCGCCCCCTCTGGGATGTTGATAGCGCAGTCCGTGCGGCGGTGTGGGGGTAGCTCGTCCGCTTCCCGCTCGCTGAAAACGGCTGCGAGGTCTCGGTACTCTGGCGGGACCTCGGGCTCTGGTTTCTCCTGCTGCGCCGCCGCCGCTCCCCTGGGACGCGCCGCCGTCCTCTTGTGGCTGGAATTCTCGTGGGGGACCCGATGCCGTGCACCCACCGTCAAGTCGAACTTCAGGGTCCCCGCCCGCCAGTCCACCACGGGGTTGTGTTCCTTCAGCCAATCCAGGCCCAACACCGCCCGATATCCCGCTACAGGGACCTGGATCAGCCACCGCAGCTCTTGGTGGTCCCCTATGTGGATGGCGATAGGACCCACCTCTTCTCCGAAAGGTCCCCCCTGAATCGGGCTGCCGTCCATCTGGACGAAAACCAGGGGAACCTTCCGAATGCGCTTCGGTAGCCCCAAAGCCCGGGCTATCTGGGGGTGGACCATGCTGTGGTCGCATCCAGAGTCCAAAAGAGCCTCCCCCACCCAACTTATTCCGTTCTCCGGGTTCCGGAGCTCTAAAATTACCACGTTCGGAGGTCGCGCCTCATGCTGCAGGGGTTTTCCCTCGCACCGCGGGACCTGCTGCCCGGCGCCGTCTACAGCAGGTCCTGGCCGTTTCCCGTCGCCTGGGCGCTTCCCGGTTCGTTGCGGAGGTCCTCCGCCCGGCGTGCCTGCTGGGGGCGTGTCGCACCTCCCCCCTGGGAGAGCCCGCGGTCCTCCCCCCCTTGCCGTTGGCACGCTGCTGCGAAATGTCCTGACCCCCCGCATTTCAGGCACAGACCTTCCCGGCGTCTCCTTTCCCGCTCGGGGTTCGGGGGTCGTTTGGGGCGAGAGTTGTCGGGGCCCGGTCTCGGCGCCTCGGCTGACCCGCCTTTGGCCTCCCGGGGGGGTGCGGCGGCCCAACCCAGGCTGGCTTCCAGCTTGGCGACCACAAAACACCACCCCTCCAGTGTAGACAGATCTTCTTCCGTCCCCTTGATCACGGCCCATTCCCTGAGCTTCGGGTTAAGGCCCTCCCGGAAGTACTCGATTTGGGTCTCCTCGTTCCAGGAGAACACCTTGCCTGCTTCCCTCCGGAAAATGTCTATATAGTCCATAACCCCCCTAGTACCCTGTCGAAGTCCCTTGATCCGACTCTTTGCCTTGTCCTCAGCCTGGGGGTCCTGGAATCGTCGGCGGAGCGCGACCACGAAGTCCTGCAGGTCCCGAGTTGCCGGGTCGCCGCGCTCGGCCAACCCTAGGTACCACTGACCCGCCTTGCCCTGGAGACACGATGCCACCCCCCAGACCAAGTCCTCGGAGTCCTCATACCGGTCTCCATACCTCCGGGCATGCGTCAGCGCGTGGAGGAGGAACTGCGGGAGGTCGTCCGGCGTCCCGTCGAAACGCGCCTTAAGCTCTGGGGGGGAACGTTTTGGAGAGTAGTCCGACCCCCTCCGGATCCGGGATTCTCGGCGTCCGCCGTCTCGTCCTGCTCCGCTCCACCGGCTACCAACTTGCCCAACGACGCCGTGCCGCTCCCTGCCTTGCACGTCGCTCCTGCGTTGGTCCGGCTCTCGCCGCCCCGTCGGCTCACCCGCTCCCCCGAGATCCTCTGCTATCTCGCCTCTCCGCTGGCCGTCTCGCCTACTCGGGACTGAAAACTGCTCCGGGTCGGGGTCCGGGGCCCGCTCACCAGTACCGGGCTCGTCCTCGTCGCTGGAGACGTCCTCACTCGACGCGATCCCCTCCGCCGTTGTATTACCAGTCCCCCCGGGCCCGGCCCGAGCTTGCTCACGGGCTTCAGCTGCCTGCAAGCGCCTGGCCAAGTCCGCCATGGCCCGCCGCAGGTCCTCTAGGGATTCCTCAGGTCCTACCGGGCGAAGCGCCTGCCTCAGCTGGGTGTCCCAGGTTGGGGCCAACCCCCCAGACCTCGGCGCGCTCCCCGCCGTGCTTGGGAAACCCATGGCCCGGCGCCTTCCCTTGGCCGCCGCTGCCGAGGGTCTCGGGGTCCCGGACAGCTGCTCCTGGCCCCCCGATTTTCGGAGGAAATCTCCCGGGGACATTAAACTCATGTTCCCGGGGTTCGTGGGGGTCGAGACCGCCCCGTTGCTTGAAAACGCCATCTCTGGATCCGTCCCGATAAGCGCTCGGATGCGATGCCGACCCTGGAGTTCGGTGGGAAGCTCTTACGATGTCGGGAACCCGCTTGCTAACTGAAAAAACAGGGTGCCCCTTTGAAGAAAACGTCACGCCAGGCCTGGTAAACGATACAACAGGAACAAGCTTTATTTCAGCAACGTGGAGTCCGCTGGTATGGAGTAAGAGCTTCCACCGAACTCCAGGTGGAAGCTCCCTTTTATACAAAACCCACCTCCTTAGGCTGTATTGCCCCACCCAGTACTTGCGGAGGGAACATGCTGATACAATCATGACTCATGCACATATGCGAGGTTTTCCGGGGTTCCTGATGGCCCATTTTCCTGGAACAAAGGGCCATCTCCGGGCCCTTGTCAAAAGGTGGAGGGGGACATTGAGGTTCTTTAGCGGCCATTGCCACCTCAACGATCGGGTGGGGCGCCCAGCTGCCGGCTTGCCTATGATCACCATGCCCTACCTCCGTGATCGCGGGCGCCTCTGATGGCGGGGTTCGGTCCCGTTCCCAAGCCACCAAGGACCGAACCACGACACCATACAAGTGTCATCCCTTTTTCAAAAATGAAGAAATGTTAAGTGAAAGTGGTGTATTAAAGTTTTTTCTATTATCCTCTTTACTTGCATACTCTGAAAATATACATGCCATTTCCATGCACATTAAATGGAAGGGGTATTTCAAAATGTGGTAAAGATCCTCCAACCCTCTGAAGCAGCTCTGGGGAAGGGAGAAGACTCGGTCCATGAACATGTCCATTCAATGGATCCAGCCCAGTTTTGTAATGTTTTGTGGCATTACAATCTTTGAAGCTACACTAATATGAACATAAAGATATATATCAAAAGGTATGGTTTGGCTGAATATTCACATTTTTCTTTGTGACCTCTATAGCCTATCTCTAATGCCAGAAACCTTGTCTATACATACCCATGAAAGTCAGTGACAACTACTGAACTATATCTTTCTTGTTGATATATAATTTTTCCAGCTCCAGATGGCATTCTTAGCAAGAATCAAAACACACAGGCAAAATTACCTGAGATTTGTCTCCTCCAAGTACATTCACCATTACTTCCATAACTGTCTCATGCATACCCAGGACTCTCATTAAATTAGGATGCTGATAAAATACTTTGTTGTTCATTATATCTCTATGTGGAATAAGAAGAAACAAATAAAATTTAAAAAACTTTTTAATGTTACTCTATCAGTAACGTGAATTTCTGTGTTTCTTTTTGTAGTCCACAATATATGACAAAGACAAAATTCTAATGACTGTAACACATATTACCAGTTGTAAATTCTGCATTTTCTCTTGCTACCTTACAACTGTATTGACATATAGCCTCTGATTCAGCAGCACTTGTGTTCCCCACTACATATTTTTCATAATGCTATTTATTTATACTGTAAATTTATATATTCAACTTATTAACATACTTAATAATCTTTCAAGCCAAAAGAAACATATGTAACCGAACCTAGTCCAATGTTCATCATTCAGCTAAAATGAAGAATGGAAACTCCTACCAAAGCTGCTACTTATAAAACTTCTTTGACACTTTATTTAAATGTGTGTTAGAACACTTGGTTAAATATACATTGACCTCATCACCCTCACAGTGGGTAATTACAATGGACATGCAGAGTAGCTTCAAATTAGAAAGCAAATACTTTGCCTTGCAAAGCAGCTCAGACAGACATAGCATCCCATACATGGTGAAGTCTTCATTGGCTCTAATTAGACTTCAACATTAGCTAAAATAAACTGCTTTCCCCCTCTGAATTACAAAAGCCAGATAATGAGTTTGCTCACAGGCAAGGAGGGTCTCTTACATACTCAGGTGATGCCCAAGGTATGCAATAAAAAGGATTTTGTATACAGTAAAAAGTTAAAGAAAAGTCTTCAAAAATGGTGAAGGGCAGAATGTGGAGAGTAGCTGAGTATTAGTAAAGAGGGAAGATTGTAGTGGGGAGAAATCAGCTTGATAACCTTGAAAGGAGATAAGAATTCATAACTGTCTTCCCATGCATTCCCATGCAATTCTGAGTCCTCACTATGTTAAACATTAATGTCAAAATCTACCCATAGTTAAGAAAGAGAACACATATACTGTATACAGAAAATTCCATGTTCAGTCCTCAATGTTTCTACCACTAGTCAGAGCAGGCAGTTGTATGATCCATGGGATCTGAAAAAGGGTGATAAGTATGGCTGTTATGTAACGAAAGCAAATATAACTGAGCCAAAACAATGTCTCTGCCAACAATGCAGTGTCAGGCTTTATACTGCTCTTAAACCTCCACTACAGCCAAGGCTCAAGACATACACAAAAAGTCTTCATAATCATGTAGCAACTTGATTATTAAGTTAAAAGGAAAATGTTTATATTTCATACCCTAAGCCATTAATCATAAGCAACTCCTCTTCTTTCCCCATCCTGACACTGAGAAGGGAACGAATTTGACCCAGTGCTGCTAATAAATTGATTGTATCCTGCACAGAGGCAGCACTTATAGTGTAGGACTTCCTCAGAGCTTGCAGTAGCTCACCAATGCTGTCATATTGCCTTCGAAGGAGGTTAAACATAATGCGAACTAATTCTGGATCTTGGATCTGATCTTCTTGAGCCCAGCGAACCATAGTTTGAGATATCAACTCCTTCAAAGTAGCTGAAATGGAAGGTGAGGAAAGAGAACAAAATTAAATATAAACCACCTTCAGCAAATAAAGCATTTCAAAGGATTATTTTAATTCAATAACTTGGAAAAACAACTAGCAATGGCAGTAAAAGGGATTTACAAGAGACTTTAGACAGGATACAACATTCACCTTCCCAAGCTGAGCTGAAAAGTCTTACATTTGCACATGGGAAGGGGGGCTTGTCAGTTTCCACTTTCAACTGCATCTCCTTATGTGCAATTGACACCTGCTCCAACCGGCAGGAATTTGGGGGCGATCTTTGATGCCTACCTTTCCATGGAGGCTCAGGTCACAAAGGTAGGCCGAATGGCATTTTTTCTTCTGCGCCAAGCACATCTACTACTCTGAACACCTGGCCACAGTGATCCATCTGGTCACTTCCAGATTAGACTACTGTCACTCAGTCTATGTGGGCCTACCCTTAGCTTTGACCTAGAAATTACAGCTGGTACAGAATGTGGCCGCAATGGTCCTCACTGGTACATCTTGGAGGGCCCATATCCAGCTGGTGCTACGCCATCTGCACTGGTTACCAGTCTGTTTCCGGATCAAGTTTAAGGTTCTGGTTTTAACTTTCCAGGCCATGCATGGCTTGGGCCGGGCATATCTGTGGGACCGCTTGTCTGCCTATGCCTCCTGCAGGTATGATTCTACTGGTGGTCCTGGGCCCCCAGGACATTTGCCTGGCCTCGACCAGGGCTTTTTTGGGCCTGGCCACAGCCTGGTGGAATGAGCTCCCAGAAGAGCTAAGGGCCCTGCCGGAGTTATCAGCTTTCCACAGGGCATGTAAGACGGAGCTCTTCCACCAGGTGTATGGTTAAGGCCAGGGTAAGGGCACAGAATTACCATCAGGGGATCCCTTAGAGCTGGTGAGATCAGGTCCCCTGCTCCTAAGGAAAGAGCTTGGACTGATAGCTAGACAGGGTGGGGGGAGGAGAATAGGAAGGTTAACTCCAACTAATAGCCATCTTTAATATGTTTTAATGTGCAAGGGATTTTAAGGGTTCTGTGTTTTTATCATTTTATTGTAAACCACCACAAGTCTTAGAGATTAGAGGTATATAAATTAAAGAATAAATAAATAAATAAATGCTGCACTGAACTGTACTCCAGAAGATTACATACACTTTAGGACTTATAGTCTTACTATGTATACTCAACATGCACTTCAAATCTGATGCTAGAGTTTAGTCTTGGGCCCTGTTATGCCTGTGAACCATGGCACTCCTAGTCATTTGCCCCAGAAATGATCCTCCTAGCAATTTGTGGTATTGTAAAAAGAGCACCCTCCAGTTAGCAATTTTTCAGGATACTTATTGAAGGTGATGTGTTCATCAGTGCAGAGAAAAGGCAAGCAAAGATTCAATTTGCTGGAAACACCTTGTGACTTACAATACCACCCTAACTTTCAATTGGCTTTGTTTGCCTTTTTTTTTTACAGTCATTAACAAAACAGCAGGATTCTGTTGCGATTAATGTATGAAGAACACAGACTTCTCTGAAACTTGAATTCCCAGTTTTCATTATCAAAGCTACATTTCCTGCAGTATCTCTCTTGAGCAGTCAAAATAAAATTTATATCCAGAAGTCAGCTTTTGAAGGTAATTTTAGGTATGATATTTATAAATAACAAACGATTTTCAGCCAGCAAGAATACAGGATGGTGAAAGATCCTCTGAAGAGATACTCAACTATAACATTGAATCTCTTGAGAAGGAATAGGACAAAACATATATCCTTTATTTATGTTTCTCTGATCTCTAATCCCTTAAATTTGTTTTTTTGTAAATGTAGAGAGGATCGGGGCCTACATTCCCAGTGTACCTGAGGGACCTCCTTTCTGCCAACATCCCCTGAAAGGCTTTATGCTCTGTCAATACCATCCAGCTATTGATCCGCCCTGGGGAAAAAGCCTCTAAAAGATGCTGTAGATTTAAGGCAAGCTTTCTCAACCAGGACTTCATGAAAGCATGGCTTTTCTTGACAGCTCTGGAAGGGTTCCTCAAATGGGTGGGAGTTAATTAAATTTTAATATATATTTTTAATTTATTAAACTTTTATTGGGTGATATGACTTAATATGGTCATGTCAACCTGTCCTCCGCCCCTAAAACAGCCAGTTATGGGCCTGGAGAGACTCAGAAGGGGAGGGGTCTTGGGTAGGCATGTACACGGCTATGCTTCCTAACCATATTCTGCATGATGGTGCCACTTGTGGAGTTTCTTGAAGTCTGAAGAATGTTTCAGGGGTTTCTTGAGAGTAAAAAAGTTGGGAAGGCTGGTCTAAGGAGATAGATATGGATGTCAGAAGGATGGTAGGCTATAACGATTTAATTAGTGGCCACATAGAAACTTTTACAACGTTATGTGTGAATGAGAGAGAATCCTAACATTTGATGGGATTTTATGCAGTCTAGGTATACCTCAATGGTTCCTACATTTAATCTTTTTATTATGCTGCAACAGACTAATGCAGCTATGGAACAGATACTAGTAGCAGAATTACTAGTTTTCCTAGTCTGATCTTGTTAGAATTTCAAAACTAAGCCAGTCAGTACTTGGATAGGAGACCACCAAAGATTTAGGCTGCTATGCAGAGGAAATAAATGGCAAACCACCTCTGCTCAACATTTATCCTGAAAACTCCACGAGGTGGAACTTTAAGGGCTCACCATGAGTTGATTGAGGCTCAATGGCACACTTTACCTTAAATCAGATATTATATTATTATCTCCAGATGGGACAATAAGAAAATATACAGTTACAGCTATATTTCAACAAGAGAATTGTCCTTTTCTTCTTTAAAAGTAAAATAAAATGAACCAATACAGATGAAGCTCTTACTAGGATATTTTTCTTCCTCCTCTGTAGTTCTTCTCTTTTCAGTTTTGGGTTGCCCTTTTATTTTGTGTAACAGAGAACGTAGTTTACCCGTCCAAGAAATATCATCTTCTTCCTCCTCCTCT
This sequence comes from Paroedura picta, assembly GCF_049243985.1. Classification (NCBI taxonomy): domain Eukaryota; kingdom Metazoa; phylum Chordata; class Lepidosauria; order Squamata; family Gekkonidae; genus Paroedura; species Paroedura picta. The sequence goes on from NC_135370.1 coordinate 135,691,025, forward strand.
TCTTCTAACGGAATGCCTAAAGGGTAACACATTTAATTTGAAACAAAGTGGAATCTATGCTTTGCCAGAACTCCCAATGCTGAGCTGGTTCCCTAATGCAGTGGTCCCCAACCTTTCCGAGGCTGGGGACCGGCAGGGCATCGGGCCGCGCCCCCGCGGACCGCGCCCGTGCGGGCCACGCCCGCGGATCGGGCCGCGCCGCGGGCCGCGCCCGCGGATCGGGCCGCACCGCGGGCCGCGCCCACGGATCCGGCCGCACCCGAGCCGCGCCCGCGAGCCGCGCCCGGGCCGCGCCCACGGATCGGGCCGAGCGGGCGTGGCCCGCACAGGCGCGGCCCGGCCCTGATTGCCTCTCCCCGCCTCCCGCAGTAAGAAGCTTCCCGGGCCGCAAGCTTGCGGCCTGGGAAGTTTTTTACTGCGGGGGCGGGGCGGGGAGAGGGAGCCGCGGCCCGGTGCCATGGCCTTTGCGGCCCGGCACCGGGCCGCGGCCCGCAGGTTGGGGACCACTGCCCTAATGGACCCACCTACTTGGTCCCATTACATGGACCCTTTCCATAAGCCCATCAGTTTGCAAACAGGAGGATTATTAACTTAGGGGAAAGGAGTCAGAATGTAGAAACTACCATGTACTTCAAAGAATTCTGATACACATAACCAGGAAAAGGCATACTACTATAGTGGCTGCAGTGGGGTGTATGGGTGCATAAGAGTGTCTATATGGAAGACAGTAAACTTAGTTCATACATTTGTTCTGAGAGAGGATGCTTTTAGGTAGTAGCTCTTTCAGATGTCTCAAAATAAATGTATCAAAACACCTGTTTTTTGGGGTTTTTTTGTTTTGCTTTGCAGTTTGTAAAGAGAATATTTGTGATGACAATTCCAAAGATTTTATTTTGGCACTTTTCCATTTAATTTTATCAATATCACATTTGTCAGTTAAATGCAATTATTAAAAAATAGCTTTTCAGAGGCAACAAAGAAAAAATGCCAGCAGAACAGTTTTATATCAAGTACAAAAAAGTCAATCATCTACCGCAATGAATCAAGAGGTCATCATGAAATTCATATAGCTCATCTCGAATCTCCTCTGGGCAAGGACAATCTTCTCCTAGTTGAAAATTTAGCAACATATTAATCTGAAATGATAAAATTAAAGATCATTGATGTTACCAGCCATTCAATATGATATGTTTGAATTCATCTGCAGTATAGGTGTGCAGTTTCAGGTTCAAATATACTAAACCCCAAAAGTATCATTATTTCCCAATATTCCCAAATCCCAATAACAATACAGTATTTGGATTTGGTAAATATTTGGGAATACTGATTTTTTTTCCAGCTCCACTATAGCCTATGGGTACCAATGTTTCTTCATTCTGACCAATGGTCCCCATAAGCTATAATGAAGAATCAATCTGGGGTATCTGGGGCTCTGGGGGAGAACTGTTTTTGTTTTTTTTAAGTAGAGGCAGCAAAATCACAGAATAGCTGCTGGTGCTTCTCCTAAAAAAAAAAAAATCAAAGAAAGTACCCCCATATTCTATTGTTTCCAATGGAGGGGAGAAGGCACTTAAACTTTAAAGAGAATGCAGTCCGTTTAAAATTTAAAAACGTTTTTCAAGCCGTGTACCTGTCTTAATCCTTTGCGGAAATACAAGCATTTCAGGAGCAGCTCCAAATGCAACTCCCTGTTTGCCCCGTGGTTTGCAAATGTTAGTAAAACCAGATTCCGTCCCATCCCCTGGGAGGGTATTTGGGTTACCTAAAGTGGAAGCTCAAAAGGATCAACCTGGCTTCCAACCTCAAAGGATAACATTTCAACTCCAATCAAGCTGCCTTTCTTCCTGCTGTCCTCCCCTCTCATCGATGCTGTTCGTTGTAATTTTGAACATGATTGTGTTACAACACTAACCTGCAGTAGCATAAGGATAACACATACACACACACCACCTCCCCCTACCTCCTTCTCCAGTAAGAAGAAAGAAAGAAAGAAAGAAAGAAAGAAAGAAAGAAAGAAAGAAAGAAAGAAAGAAAGAAAGAAAGAAAGAAAGAAAGAAAGAAAGAAAATACCTGTTCTTGCGGAGGAGAACGAAATTCCTTTGTTTTCCTGGCAGTCAAAGCAGCAGACATATTTAAGGCTTGCATGAGTTCATTATATCTGTATTTCTGATTATACTGCAGTTTTGAGACATAAGTGTCTGCAAAAGATACAATGGCTTCCACTCTGTGTTTCAGCTCGCAGTCACAGAAATAATTTAGCAGCTCACACACCTAGTACAGAAGTAGCAGAGATTCATTATAATACACCTATTATATCATGACACAATTACCAACAAAAGAGCTACAGCAAATTATCAGTGGTAATTCTAGTTTGCAGGCAAAGTAAAGAACTTCCCTTATTTGCCTATTAAGCTATGGGATAGTTAACAAAGGAGAATGAAAATTTTATAGGTGAAATATGAATAGAGCCCATAGTATATTAATGTGGTTCTCCTGTTTCCCAGTTGTTCAAGTGAGGGCAATCACTTGCCCCTTAGATCCCTGCCTGCCTGTCTTGGCTGTCCAGATCGGGCAACAAGCGGATAGGAGGCCCCTTGAGGGATATTGTAAATCTCTCCCTAACATCGGGAGATTTCTCTGAGGGGCTCAAGGAGGTAGCGGTGCACCCTCTACTGAAGAAACTATCACTGGACCTGCGGGATCCCGCAAGCTACCGCCCAGTCTTGCATCTTGCGTTTCTGGGCAAGGTAGTGGAGTGGGCTGCAGTGGATAAGCTCCTAGCATTCTTGGAAGAAACTTTGACCCTAGACCCATACTAGTCTGGCTTCCGACATGGCCATGGGGAGGAGACTGTGCTAATTGCCTTGACAAATAATATCCGGCGCCAGCTGGATCGAGGTAGTTCGGCCATCCTTGTACTTTTAGATTTGTCGGCCCCTTTTGGGCTCCCATGTGGAGCACCTTAGGAGGTGATACTCTCCCCTACACTTTTCAACATCTATATGTGTCCTCTAGCCCAGCTGGTTCTGGGCTATGGGCTGGGTTGCCAACAATATGCAGATGACACCCAGCTCTACTTCCTAATGGATGGCCAGCCAGACTCCCCCCCACCCCAGATACATTTGCCAGGTGGTTAGAAGCAGTGGCTGGATGGCTCAGGCAGAGTCGCCTGAAACTCAACCCCTCCAAGATGGAGGTTCTGTGCCTGGGTACAAGATCAGGAAGCACGTCTCCCATGCCTGGATGGGGTGCAATTAACACCGGCACCAGAAGCCAGGAACTTGGGTGTGACTGTTGATGCCTCCCTTTCCAAGGAGCCCGAATGGCGTTCTTTCATCTGTACAAAGTGCAGTTACTAGTACCCTACCTGCCCTCCAAACACTTGGCAACAGTAATCTATGCAACGGTCACTTCCAGACTGGACTGCTGTAACTCGCTCTACACGGGCCTACCTTTGGCTCTGACCCAGAAATTGCAGCTGGTACAAAACATGGCTGCAAGGGTCCTCACTGAAATATCGTGGAGGGCCCATATTCAGCCAGTGCTACGCCATCTGCACTGGTTACCAGTCTGCTTCTGGATCAAGTATAAGGTTTTGGTTTTAACCTTTAAGGCTATATGTGGCCTGGGTCCTGCTAATCTGAAGGACTGCTTATCTGCTTATGCCCCCCTCAGGGCTCTTCGCTCTCTGGGTATGAATTTACTGGTGGTCCTGGGCCCTGGGGACATATGCCTTGCCTCAACCAGGGCCAGGCTTTTTTTGCCCTGGCTCCAACCTGGTGGAATGAGCTTCCAGAAGAGCTACGGGTCCTGCGGGATTTGTCAACTTTCTGCAGGGCCTACAAGATGGAGCTCTTCCACCAGGCATATGGTTGAAGCCAGAGTAGCTCCTGGCGCTGCCAGCTGTGGATCTCTAGCTGAAACCAACTAAGTCCCTTGCTCCCAGATAGAGAGTAATAGACCTTTGCTGAATGGGGGGAGGTGAGTGGGTTACATAATTATCCGCCATCGTGATATTTTGTTTTAATTACATTTTAATGGGTTTTTATGGGATTTTATTGTACTTATGAATCTTTGTAAACCGCCGCAAAACATTTGAGAGTTTCGGTATATAAATATAAAGATAATATAAATATAAATAAAATTTTAAAAATCCCTATAAATCAGGCATGCGATATAGCAGTTTACCAGTTTTGCCTTTTCTTAAATACCAGCACAGATAATGAAAGTCAATTGTCCATAATAAACACATTAAGGTCACTGGGGGAATGAGGACTATAGTTTGCAGAATCAGAAGACCTTTATTGGCATATAAAGAAATGACAGAAGAAAAAATACATTACAAAGCATCAATTGTTCTACAGTTATGGGACCTCATAACCAGCTGTACAAACTTGGCAACCGAATCAATAACTTGAGTGTTTTTGTTTCCTAATAGGAAAATGATCTTAGCCTCATCCAGTCACATCCAGTCCTTGTTGTTTAGGAAAAAAATGGGCTGATGAGCTGCCCACGAATAATGACATAGAATGGACAATAGAAAAACACATGTAGGATGATTTTGACGCAGCCAGAATAACAGGGACATATTCTTTTAGAGTAGGCTCTTTTTGTAAATCTCCCTTGAAGAACAGCTGAAAGAAGAGCATTAAATCTTGCTAGCATAAATGCTCACCACAGTTTGGGGGCTGTTAGATGGTAAAAATATGAAGTAATGGATCCATAGCTTGGCAGAAATTCCAAACTCAAAGGAGAATATGATCCTCTGGCTGTCCCAGTGAGATTTTGTAATAGCCTTTCATAAACTTTGATGGTCAGACAGTTGGTTCAGATTACTTGGAAATGCTTTACAATTTACATAGATAAGTAGACATGAAGCTGCCGTATACTGAACGAGAGCATTGGTCCATCAAGGTCAATATCGTCTGTTCAGACTGGCAGCAGCTCTCCATGGTCTCAGGAAGAGGTCTTTTCGTGTCACTTACTTCCTGGTTAAGGTGACCAGATTGTCCCACTTCTGGAGGGACATCTGGGGGCACCTGGCAAATTGTTCTTATGTTGCAATTAAATATATATATATATATTACAATACTATTTTTGCGTTCTATGAAAAAATTGTTGCTCCATATAGACCAAATTTTTAATCAACACCCCCCCCCCCCAGCCTGGTCAATGGTGTCCCGCTTTACCAGTGTTAAAATCTGGTCACCTTATTCCTGGTCCTTTTAAGTGGACATGCCAAGGATTAAACCTGGGACATTCTGCATACAAGGTAGAGGCTTTTTCAATGAGCCCCAACACGTTCAATTTTCAATGATGTTTCAACATTTATGCAGTTAATTTAAAATTATCACCTGGAGTTTAACAGATTCAGGTAATCTTGTTTGCAGCAAGCCTTTTAGTGGTATTTTAGTTTCCTTGATTGCCTTTTCGCCAGCCTCTACAGCCTTTTCTTCTATTTGCGTAACATCTTCCTTATCTGCTCTCTCCATAGCATCTTCATTGGGCTCGCCAAACACACATGGATCAATCAGCAGTAAAATCTGTTTAACATCATCATCATCAAAAACTCCCATTATGAGTAAAGTTCCTATAAGTTTAAGAACAGGAACAAACTGGAACTCAACTTTCCCTCCCACAGGGTCTCGTATGTGAGCTCCACTGCAGTAGACCGCTTCTGTTAGCATACTTATAGCCTTGGACTTCAGTATATCAAGTGGTATCTCTGGACTAGGTTTTTGATGATCCTCGTGAGACAAAATAAAACAAGGAGTAGAGAACTTAAAATCTGGTTTCAAACAGGTGCTAAGTCCTACTCCAGGTAAACCATGCCTCTTTTTTTCATCTGGAAATAATTTAATTTTTCTTGTTTCATCTGTAATTGGAATGATAAATTCATTGTTCATCATAAGCTTAGCTTCCTTGGAATATTCTAAATGGATGCTGATAAGTAAGTCATAGAATCCAGATCGTAAGAGTCCAGGTAAATATTGATTATCTATTGTGTAAAATAACTGAGAAAGATCCACATGGCTGCAAAGAGCATAAGCTACTCTGTTGTTGCCCAGTGCACACACAGAGCTATAAAGTTTTAAAGTATGGTAGTGGAACCTCATCAAATCCTCTTGTTCACATAGCTCCAAAATATCAATACACCTGAAATGAAAGGGGGGGGGGGGACAGAAATGCAATCACTGAGCTTCCTGGGGACGTAAACCAAATATATCCAGAAATATTTAGAAACAAGTACTTCTGATGTGTTAAAGATTCATATATAAAAACCTGCATGCCCCCAAGTAGTGATTTTGTATTGTTTAGCAACATTTTGTAAAAAGATGAAAAGACAGAAAATCTTCTAGTAGAAGACATGGGCAAAGTTATATCCTTCAAAAGCCCCTTTAAGTTAACGGGCTTTGAATGTGTGACTGCTTAGGACTTGCATCGTACATGTAGCTCCCTTGGAAATAGCATTCAAAGTAGTAAATGATTATTTTTTACTGTAGTAACCCTAAAATACTGGATCATCACCATCATGTTACGTATTTTAATAACATTGCAGGAATGCAATGAATTCTGCAGTGAATTTTGACAAGATGCATTCTGTTATTTCTTAATTGGCCTAAATGTAAGGGAGAAAATCAACTTCTAGGCTAGGTTCCAAATGGAAACTTGATATAAATCTCTTATTTACCAGAGGCTTTTTTCAGATTTATGATTTAATATTTTGTAACATAATATAGGAAGGTAGTACTGAGTTATCCATATATTGCAATAATCAAGCCTTAAGTAAACTGTCATAAAGCAAAGCACCTTGTAGTAAATAATAATTTGTAAAAAGATTAAAATAATAAAAACGAAGGCTCTCCATCATTCAAAAGAAGTGTTTTATGATAAATCAAAAGGATGGAAATGTATAATACAGAATATTCTCTTAATGATCATGAAACAGAAACGAAGGTTTTGCACAGAGTTAAATGAACTTCAAATCATTTCTGCAAACATGATCAAACCTGCTAAGATGAATCATATGAGGAAGGGATTTTCGTTATGTGTGGATCGGGAATTATGGGTTTAAATCTGTCAGGAATGTTCAAACACTTGCAGTAAATGGGTTTAAGAAGGCTATGAGCAGGGCCCTACAAGGGATTGCAGGATTCATCTCATCATCAGACTGGGCAAGTTGCTTAGGGGGAATCTACGAGGAAATGTAGGTTCCCCCCCACCCTGTAAAATCAGCCCTTCTGTCACAGCCTGGACTTGTCCAGGTGTTAGGGGAGGCCATCAGCACACTGGGAGCCATCCTGGTACTCTTAATGGCCAATTAATCAAGCAAGTGAGGTAACCTAAGCTGAGAAAGTGTTATTGGCCAAAGGTCATCCAGTAAATTTCCCCAGCAGAATGGGAATTCCAATCCTAGTCTGAAACACTAACCACTACACAAAACTACCTTTAGTGGGTGGTCAACATTAGCAAACAGCTGGGCTTGGGTGAGAAATGCAACAGCCCTGAGAAGAGCCCTGCCTTCTCCCACTGCCTTTTACTAACAAAAGCCAAGCCTGGCAATACAACTGTGGTAGGCTAGAAACAACTACTGAGCTCATCTCTTAGGGCCTTTTTGCACGGGGATCTTTGTTGCAAATTGGTCACTGAATGAAAAATCGCCATTTAAAATAGTGGAATTCGTTGTTATGCATACCTGCCTTTGTAGTGGAATCAGTTGCGTTTTTTAGCGTTTCCCACAGGCTTCCGGTCTCGGCAGAAATCGCTAGAAAGGAAGCGCTATTGACAAGCTCGTCCCGCCCCTGGCCGTCAAGCAGCCAATGGGCAGCCGTTAGCATGCTCCCAAACAGCCCCTTTCCCTTTAAGGAAGGTTTAAAAAAAAAAAAAACACAGACCCATTGTAACGAATCTGGGTAGATTCGTTGCAACGGAGAGACCCATCCAGCTGCCTGGGGTGTTTGAGCTGTCGTTTGATTGTTTGATCGTTAACACGCTGCCTCAGAGTGAAAAAAAAAATCCCCCCCCTCTCACGGGCCCGATTTTCGGCTGAATGGAATGTGTGAAATGTGTGTGCTTAGTGACTGAAGGGGAGGGACTGAAGCCGGGAAGCCTCTGTTTGAGCTGTCATTTGATCGTGGCCACGCTGCCTCCGAGTGGGAAAAAAAATCCCCCCCTCCCCCCCCCCCTCACGGGCGCGATTTTCAGCCAAAACAGTGTGAAAAATAAAGGGAAAATACATCAGCAAACGGGCTTCTGCGGGCTTCTTGTGCTTAGTGACTGTAAACAGCTCTGAGGAGGGACTGCAGCCTGGGAAGCCTCACTGGCTAAACGGAGGCTCGCCGGTGCGTTGATCTCCACTCGCTCGGGGGAAAAAAAATGGCGATCGCTTCGCCGGAAGTTTGGAGGACAGGCTCAGGAGGAGGGACTTTGAAGAAACCGCAACAATGTTAACGCACAGGTCTTTATTGCTATTGTTGCAGATTGGTTGCAGGAGTGTATCGCTTTCCGGAGGGTGAATCCACTTTTTGGGATTCCCCTGAAAGCGCTACAACGAAGCGCTTTTTGCTGGTCGGTTTCAGGAGTGTTGCAAATTGTCTACGACGTCGTGCGTTAAGGCAAATTAGTAGCGTTTTCAATTAGCAACCATTGTGCTATTTTGAAGCCGTGCAAAAAGCCCCTTACTTAAAGCTCCTTTTATCAAAGCACCCCCCCCCCCATTTGTTTGTTTTGAGATTTCAGCTTTTTCTGCAAATCTGGGGCATTTGTAGAAAGACTTGTCTTCTCTGATCATGGTTTCATTTTCCAAATGTAAGTATCCTAAGATTTGGCCAGGTGAAACTTTCTCTGCAATACTCAGAATACCAAGAAAAATTCCGCTGTACCTGTTGCCTGAGTAGTCATAGTTGTACAGTGGGGAACCTGAAAAGACTTGTGCATCCCCAGTTTCATGTTCTCCATACTATTTCCTCTTTCTCTTCAACTGACACCTACATGAACTCAACCTTCAGTGCTTCCTTCTCTCCTCCCCACCCGCCTACAAACCTTTTATCTGTCGCCCCATCTCCAGCTATAGTTATTATTTGTTTACTTCATAATTCATTTATAGCCCATTAAGGGAATTCACAGCACCTTACTTCATTTTCCTCTCTTAAATTTATCCTCAGAATCACCTTGTGAACAGGGTAAAAACCCTTAGAGATAAACTCAGTCACTGAAGACAAAAAGACCATGCAGAACTTAAATTGATAATGGGTCTGATTCTTCTTCTCCACTAAAAGGAAGCAGGAGAAAAATCCTCTCAAATCAAAGCCTTTGCTTAAGATATCCTTCAGATGGTGAGCTAACTTGGAGAACTTATCCAACAAGAACCAAGATCTCATTTGAAACTCTCAAAAGTAACCTATGCAAACTATGGAATACACCAATTTATCCTGGGTAATTTGAAACCAGACAGGTTTATAATACTTTATAACCCTCGGATCAAGTGTTGCATCCAGTGGGATTACCAATGTGGTTTGAGGGGTGGGAGTGCCCCCTATGAATCTTTTTAGCTGCAAAGTTCTCTGTAGCTGGCCTGTGCATGTGCAATCCCAGTGTGGGGCTGCGCTACAAGATGAACCTCCAGTTTGCAGAAAAATCAAAGCAGTGAAGCAAAACAATCAAAGAAACTTAAAGTCCTGAGAAATGAAAAGATGATTATTGTGTAGATGACATAAAAGGAAAACAAGATGTTCATGCAATATTTTTAGTTACTGAAGCAAACAAATATGATGTCCAGAAGGCAGTGGCTCATATGGCAGGTGGAAAGGAATATTGATGACAGAGTCATGGGTACAACATGACCATGGAGCTCTATCAAGACCCTCCACCAGGAGATTGGCAGTGACTGGAGTAATCCCCCTGGCCACTGCCAAGCAACCAATAGAGGGAAGCTTGGAACTGAAAGCAAATTGTGCTCTTTAAGCTCCATTCTTTATTAGCTGGTCAGCTGTGGCTGGGCAGTTTGGATCAGTGGGTGATATGGAAACAGGGAGGGAAGAAAGAGGCCTTTAGAGGCAGCAGGAAAGAACTAAAAAAGGTAGGTGCACGGAAAAGCAAAAAGGCAGAGCCAGAGCAACAGGGGAATCAGAAGCAGCGACACATTGAGAAAACATGGAGAGAGCAAAGGGGAGGGATGCAATTCCCCCTCCCCCAATCTCCTTTTTATGTGATCCCCAGCTCTCAAGAATACATTCTTGCAGCTGTTCTTAAGGAAGTTTCTGCAGTACCTGCTTTCTTCAGGAATATGAAGGGCCATCATCTGCAAAGGCTCCAGACATTGCACTACCCAGCCATGGCGATCACTTACTCGCTCAGCCTCAACTTTCAGGAAACTGTTTGGCATTCTGCTCCACACAACTGGAGTGAGTATTTGGACATCCAGTCGAGGAGGGCACTGGGGAATAGGGTTTTTTCCTTCACTTTTAAAGATTGCTGCTGATAAAGGCATGGTGTTCTGTAAAAAACAAAACAAAACACATGGATACATGTATCTTCAAATTAAAGTTGCTATTACTAGATAGTGTGGATTAAGAATTATTATTTTAATTAACCGAGTGTAATTCTAATGTATCAACTAGCTTTGGTCTACTGTATGTGACCGAATGTTCATGCAATCCAGAAATCTGTTTCCAACTTTGGACTCACGAGAACCAAAAAGGTCAGGGATGAAATCAATTTTAGAAAAATTGCAAATGTTTAAAAACCATAGAAGCATATCTATTTGGCATACATAAAACATATGAGCGAGTATACCAATGGCAAAAAAAAAAATTGACCCTGGCCTAATGCATTTCAATCTAACAGATCTTCATCAGAAGTCAATTGTACAGATGCACACAAATATAGTTAATTGTAATGGCTTATAGCTGTTGACCATTTTTTATTTTGCAATATCAGCATATTTTGAAATTAAGAGACAAAGCATTATTGGAACACTTCCATTTTTAAATATGTCCTAGATATAATTTCATTAATGGTTTTAGAGGATAGTAGGAGGAGACTTCTTACTGATGGAGACCCTGTGGATTGTTCCTGGATTTATTTTAAAGTCTATGAAACTTATTCACAGTAATTAAAAATACCTTTAATTTACCAAGTTCAAACTGCACCAGGTTTGTGCTCGTTGGATGTAAAAAAACAGCTGGAAATAATTTTGTGTTTGGTTCAACCTGAAAAACATATTTATCACAATTAAAACACAGCATGAGCCTATTATTAATTCACACCACATACATTCCGTAGTGCATTTATTAAATATTAGAAAAAAGACAGCAAAGAGATATCATCATAAAGGAGTATAGTTGTAAAACAGCATAAACTGGGATGAAAAGCAGTACTGTGGTCTTAGATCACATCATCCATTTTAAATTGCATCGTTGACTTTTAGGCCAAATGCATGTGAGTTCATGTATGCACACATTAAAAAAAATACACACAGAGGGATATTCACCTCATATTTCTAATGGATAGCTGGATATTTACTCAGACAACAGAAGTTGCATACACAAGTGCAGTCCTGGTCACTGGGAGAGTTCCCCACCTGTACCTAGCCTCCTGTCTAAACTGATTTTAACTAAAGCTTTGCCTGTAAAAGAACCTGTCAGTGTACAGCTTGCAGCTTCCAAAAAGGTGCAGTGCTCAGACATGACTCTCTACCTTTTGTCTAGTGGATCAAACAACAAAAAAACAGTTCCATTTGACTGAAGGTATCTTTATTAATGGTAACTGCAGGACTTTGGCCACCTCATGAGAAGGAAGGACTCCCTGGAGAAGAGCCTAATGCTGGGAGCGATCGAGGGCAAAAGAAGAAGGGGACGACAGAGAATGAGGTGGCTGGATGGAGTCACTGAAGCAGTAGGTGCAAACTTAAATGGACTCCGGGGAATGGTAGAGGACAGGAAGGCCTGGAGGATCATTGTCCATGGGGTCGCGATGGGTCGGACACGACTTCGCACATAACAACAACAACAAGCAGGACTTATAGGACCAGCTTCCTTGTTGGGTTAAGGAATTACAATACATAATTAAGCTGTTTCCACGCCAGGGTCATCTTGGTTTGGTTCTGCAGATTCTTAATAGGCCCTGAACAGCTGAGGATGGAGCAGAGTTATTTTTCTGTTGCCCCAGAGTGTTGGACCAGAACCAATGGGATTAAATTAATTCAAAATAATTTTTGGGCAAATATCTGGAAGTTCCTGACAGTTCTCCTTCTTTGGAAATTTTTTAAACAGAGGCTAGATAACCATAGAATCATAGAAGATAACCATAGAATCATAGAAGTTGGAAGGGGCCATACAGGCCATCTAGTCCAACCCCCTGCTCAATGCAGGATTAGCCCTAAGCATCCTAAAGCAAACTATCTGACAGAAATGCTGATTGTATGAACTTAAGGCATATTGTAAGTGGGTGGACAGGAGGGATTGTATAGATGCTTGACTCATGTGGCCATTTCCTGTATATTGCTGGGGGTTGGACTAGATGACCCTGGATGTCCCTTCCAACTCTATGATTCTATGAAATGCTACTATCAGCTCAAAAATGTATCCAATTTTGTTTCATAAACAGCCATTATTAATGACCACTACACACTGATAAAGGAAGGTTAATCCTGTTTAATTGCTTTGGAATAAAATTATACCTGATAGAAAGTTCCCAGTTCCTTTCCATTGGCTGTGAATGATAAAATTCCAGTAGCCAATTCAACAAGGCATCCAATTTCTAAATCAACATTACTACGTCCTGATCTCTGTGTAGTAACAGTTGGTTCTCCTCCCCAGACCATGTAGCAATTGCTACGTTTTACACTAAAAAGAATCAATAAGAAACAATCAGCATATGTGGAGACCTAAGCACTGTGAAAAAAGTACTTTTAAAAATATTTTTTATTTTACCCTTTTGATTGCCATATCCTATTGCAGGCCACATTACAAAAGAAATATACATGATAAAATGTTCTACTAAAAATCAGACTAAATAAAAATATGTGGAAATTGCTCATCCCATATAATAACTGAATAATAACTGAAGTTTTCTACGTTTTATGTAAACCGCCTTGAGCTTCAGGGGAGAGCTATACATATGGATTGGTTTTAATGATTTTATTGTAATTTTATTGTATGGGTTTTATTGTAATTTTTATCTTGTAAACCACCGTGAGCCTAAGGGAACGGCGGTATAAAAGTTTAATAACAACAACAACAACAACAACAACAACAACAACACATACATACATACATACATACATACATACATACATACATACATACATACATACATACATACATACAGTCTGGTAAGTGAAGTCCAAATCTGGTTTAGTGTTTGTAAAGATCCCAGCTGAAGGGACTTCTATAGATGTTTAGGTCAGTCACCAAGAATACTTATGTCTGTACATAGGGATTTATGACTGAATAGGGATTTCTGACCTGCCTGGCTGACAATTTCATTTATCAAATGGTAGATGAACCCACAAGAGGTTCAGCCATACTGGACTTAATACTGACCAACAGGCAAGAGTTGGTGGATGAGGTGAAGGAGGTGGGGACCCTAGGGGGAAGTGACCATGTCCTCATAGAATTCCTTTTGAGATGGGGAGCCAAGGAAGCTTGTAGCCAGACGCGGATGTTGGATTTTCGTAGGGCAAACTTTAATAAACTCAGAGACATGATGAGTGTCATACCATGGACGAGAATGCTGGAAGGGAAGGGAGCATGTGAAGGGTGGGCGCTACTCAAACAAGAGCTATTGCATGCTCAATCAATGACTATCCCAGAAATACGAAAACACTGCAGGAGCTCTAAGAAGCCTATTTGGATGAACAGAGAACTTCAAGAGGAACTAAGAAAGAAAAGGAAAATGTTCAGGAAATGGAGGGAAGGACAGAGCTCTAAAGAAGAGTACCTACAGGTTACTAGGCACTGTAGATCAATCATCAGAAAGGCCAAAGCTGAGAGTGAGCTAAGATTGGCCAGGGAAGCCCATTGTAACAAGAAAAGATTTTTCAGTTACATGAGGAGCAAACGTAAAGTAAAGGAGGCAATAGGCCCGCTGTTGGGTGCGGATGGACAAACTCTAACGAAAGATGCAGAGAAAGCAGAAAGTCTTAGTGCCTATTTTACATCTGTTTTTTCCCACAGGTCTAAGTGTTTAGGCACATCTAGAGATGGCTGTAGCCAAAGGATAGTGTCTGGGTGGCAGGTTAACATGGATAGAGAGGTGGTCGAGAGGCATTTAGCTGCACTGGATGAGTTCAAATCCCCTGGTCCAGATGAAATGCACCCGAGAGTACTCAAAGAACTTTCCAGAGAACTTGCACAGCCCTTGTCCATCATCTTCGGAACCTCTTTAAGGACTGGAGATGTCCCGGAGGACTGGAAAAGAGCAAACGTTATTCCGATCTTCAAAAAAGGGAGGAAGGATGACCCGGGAAACTACAGACCAGTGAGTCTGACCTCTGTTGTGGGGAAGATAATGGAGCAGATATTAAAGGGAGCGATCTGCAAACATCTGGAGGACAATTTGGTGATCCAAGGAAGTCAGCATGGATTTGTCTCCAACAGGTCCTGCCAGACCAACCTAGTTTCCTTTTTTGACCAAGTAACAGGTTTGCTGGATCGGGGAAATTTGGTTGATGTCATTTACTTGGATTTTAGTAAAGCTTTTGACAAGGTTCCCCATGATGTTCTGATGGATAAGTTGAAGGACTGCAATCTGGATTTTCAGATCGTTAGGTGGATAGGGAATTGGTTAGAGAACCGCACTCAAAGAGTTGTTGTCAATGGTGTTTCATCAGACTGGAGAGAGGTGAGTAGCGGGGTACCTCAGGGTTCGGTGCTCGGCCCGGTACTTTTTAACATATTTATTAATGATCTAGATGAGGGGGTGGAGGGACTACTCATCAAGTTTGCAGATGACACCAAATTGGGAGGACTGGCAAATACTCTGGAAGATAGAGACAGAGTTCAACGAGATCTGAACACAATGGAAAAATGGGCAAATGAGAACAAGATGCAATTTAATAAAGATAAGTGTAAAGTTCTGCATCTGGGTCAGAAAAATGAAAAGCATGCCTACTGGATGGGGGATACGCTTCTAGGTAGCACTGTGTGTGAACGAGACCTTGGGGTACTTGTGGATTGTAAACTAAACATGAGCAGGCAGTGTGATGCAGCGGTAAAAAAGGCAAATGCCATTTTGGGCTGTATCAACAGAGGCATCACATCAAAATCACAAGATGTCATAGTCCCATTGTATACGGCACTGGTCAGACCACACCTGGAGTACTGTGTGCAGTTCTGGAGGCCTCACTTCAAGAAGGACATCGATAAAATTGAAAGGGTACAGAGGAGAGCTACGAAGATGATCTGGGGCCAAGGGACCAAGCCCTATGAAGATAGGTTGAGGGACTTGGGAATGTTCAGCCTGGAGAAAAGGAGGTTGAGAGGGGACATGATAGCCCTCTTTAAGTATTTGAAAGGTTGTCACTTGGAGGAGGGCAGGATGCTGTTTCTGCTGGCTGCAGAGGAAAGGACACGCAGTAATGGGTTTAAACTTCAAGTACAACGATATAGGCTAGATATCAGGAAAAAGTTTTTCTCAGTCAGAGTCGTTCAGCAGTGGAATAGGCTGCCTAAGGAGGTGGTGAGTGCCCCCTCACTGGAAGTCTTCAAGCAAAGGTTGGATACACACTTTTCTTGGATGCTTTAGGATGCTTAGGGCTAATCCTGCATTGAGCAGGGGGTTGGACTAGATGGCCTGTATGGCCCCTTCCAACTCTATGATTCTATGATTCTATGATTCTAATACATGTGTAAAATGGATTTATAAAGAAAAACAAGTCCCTGACTTACCAGAGGGCCTCACTGGTGCCCCCCTACATGAGTGGTCACTGTGTTGTGGGGATTGTCACTATCTCCCCAACACTGGTGCAACTGCCATTGCTTGAGCCAACCCCTCTGCCTTTCTACCACCCAGCCAGTCAATCAGGTGTCTGCAAGGCTGCCTTGGATAGTGTGACCTAGCAGGCATACGTGAAGTGGACAATTTTTCCTCTCTCTCCCTGCTCCACTTTAATGTAGTCCTTCCTGAGCCCAAGCTCCATTCCACCTCAATTATTTCACCCCTCAGCTTGTCAGCTGTGCCTTGTTTGTCAGTTTTGTTCCTATGTTTGATGTTGTCAAAACTTGCTATGTGTTTTTGGCACTGGATTGGATTCTTTTTGGGGATGATTGAAACTGTGTACCCACCATCCTTGTTGGGGGCCCTATTAAGCAGATTTTGGAACATGGGGTAAAGGAGGCATGCTGAGCTTGTGGGCTGCTGTCTCTCCCTGCCCCCAGGAGGCAGGGGGAGCACAGGTATTTCCATATCACTTTTCATTGCATGGATTGTAAGTGCATGGCAGGCAGGTCGTTTGATGTCTTGAACAATTGCCCTATGCCATGTCAAAATTGTGCAGCTGTAAACAATAAAGTTTTAATCAAATTCACTATGCATAATTTAGTGAAAATTGTAAAGAAAGAAGAACAAATGTATCTTGGATAACATAAAAGGATCAAATAAGATTTTTAAAATGTAAGGACCTTTCTAAATATAGGCTTGTATCCACTGAAAAGTCTCCACAGATGGAAGGGATTTCCTTTCCTCTCCCTGTAGTCCACAATGACCTCTGCTGGTAGGGGCAAGGGACTCCTTGGGAAAACCTAAGTAGGGCACGCAGAAATTCTCCAGAGGATCCAAGCCACAGTTAAAGATTAATTTAAACATGGATTATTTAACAGGTAGTTTTTTAATGCCATACCTTTCGTGAACTCTGCCTCTTTCATCTCCCAGAGTAACTGTAACTGTGCAGTTCTTACTTAAGTCAAAATGTTCACTGTAAAAGTGATAGTCAGGAGTTACCCAACCAATCCACACTGAAGACAAGTCTTGACCAGCAAAGATCCGCACTGAGTAAAAGTACTGAAACAAGCAAAATACAGTGAACTTATCAGAATAAACAAACACATTACATTTCCAAGATTTATTCTTAGCATGGTACATTTTTGAAAGAAAATTTCACTCCATGCCATAAATAGAGAAAAACAGAAATAATTCATAAAATTAGTGTAGCTAGTTAGGCACTGAATATCTATTCTCCCTTATATCACGCAGAAATGCTGCCAAAGCTTAAGTTCCCATGGCTTAGAATATGAGCTTCAGGAGTTCATAATGCTTACATTTCATTAGAAAGATGAGCATTTCAGCCTTGAAATGTTCTCCATCTTGAATATAAATCTAAACCAAAGTAGAACTTCCTCCAACCTCACCCTCTCACCACCTATGTTGCAACAAATAGACATACTGCAGTAGATGCAACGGATGAGCCAATAAATGAGAGGCAAGTCACTCACTGGCTTATTCTGTGCACTCCTCCTCCTGGTGCCTCCAGGTCAATAAGGGCTATTTGTCTGTTTTTTGGCTAGCAATTGGAATTATAGACGATCTACTGCACCCCTTCCTAATGTGAGTTTAACTAGAAAATACTGTGTGGTAAAAAAAGAGTTACATACTTACTGTTGTTGAATGAACTGGTATTTCTTGGTTCTGTTTTCTGCAAAGAAAATATCATCATTAGTAAAAGACAGTTGTATTTACCTGCAACTGGTATTCTCCCCTGGCACAGAATCATTAGGTGCCAAGCACTGATCCACAGAGCAAACAGAAGAGCTTGTAGCATGGCAGGAGGGAGGGAATGTGTGTCTGCATAGAGGATGTTGATGAACAACAATTAAAGGTAAATACAAAGCTGTTTTCATCTTCTGTCCTCAAGTGCAGCCCCACATTGGAACAATAGCAAGCTAGTGGGGTGAACTTCTTACTGGTACAAAGAATGCAATAAAATCTTTCCAAATTCTGTCTCCCTCGAAGCCTGAAGGTCAATGTTGTAATGCCTAATGAACATATCTTCTGTCACCCAAATAGCAGACCTGCAGCTCTTCAAGAAAGGGACTGTCCAATGAAAAGCTGCTGAAGCACTCTGAGACCTTGTAGAATGAGCCCTGATATCCAGTGGATAATGCATGTGGAACAAACAGTAGGCTGTTCAGTTTAGGCTGTGGCATGGACAAATAGCAATATAGTGTATTGAAAAATCTAACCTCCCTGTTGGAACCCAGGAAATGTCTGTGAGACTGATGGAGATATGAAAATAAGCATCTTTAAGGCCAAGGAACAGGAACCATGGCTCAAAAACTCAATAACAGAAAGTAGCAAAACTGTACCAAATTCAGAAATACTGAAATATTTAACCTTCTTAAATTCAAGAATAATCCCATTTTTCTTATAAACTACCAAGTGCTAGTAAATGCATGATTCTCTCCCAGAAGCCAAGCTAGGCTACTAGACTTGACCTGTCCCCAGAACACTTGGCCATGGTGATCCATGCAATGGTCACTTCCAGGTTAGACTTCTATAACTCACTCTATGCAGGCCTTTCCTTGTCTCTCACCCGGAAATTGCGATTGGTGCAAAACGCAGCTGCTAGGGACCTCATGAGGTCATCTTGGAGGGCCCACATCCAGCCTATGCTGAGGCAGCTGCATTGGTTACCAGTTGGCTTCCAGATCAGGTTCAAGGTTTTGGTTCTTTCCTTTAAGGCCATTTGTGGTGTGGGTCCCACATATCTGAGGACCACTTGTCTCCTTATGCCCATCGCAGGGTTCTTCATTCGTGGGTATGAATCTGCTGGTTGTTCCCAGGAGGCACACCTGGCCTCAACTAGAGCTAGGGCATTTTCAACCTGGTGGAATGAGCTCCCAGAAGAGCTGAGGGTCCTGATGGTCAGCATTCCGCAGGGACTGCAAGACGGAGCTCTTCCACCAGGTGTTTGGTTGTGGCCAGGCCAGGAATATTGGGTCCCTCCCTCTATAGGCCCATAGGCCAGACATCACCAGTAGATACTTCCCCCCCACCAGGGGTGGTGGTGGCTGTTGCAATAGGGTATGGGTGGGTGAGAAAGGGGAAGTCTGTAGATTGCTTTTTTTTTTTTTGCTGCCAGTATCGGTTTCTTGTTATGTATTAGGTTTTATGTGGGGTTTTAAGGTTAAAGTTTTTATTGTAAACTACCATGAGCCTAAGAGCCTCTTGTGGCACAGAGTGGTAAGGCGGCAGACATGCAGTCTGAAAGCTCTGCCCATGAGGCTGGGAGTTCAATCCCAGTAGCCGGTTCAAGGTTGACTCAGCCTTCCATCCTTCCGAGGTCGGTAAAATGAGTACCCAGCTTGCTGGGGGGTAAAAGGTAATGACTGGGGAAGGCACTGGCAAACCACCCCGTATTGAGTCTGCCATGAAAATGCTGGAGGGCATCACCCCAAGGGTCAGACATGACCTGGTGCTTGCAGAGGGGAAACCTTTACCTTTTACCTTTACCATGAGCTAGCTGGGTCCCGGCATGGCAGCTGATAAATACAAATATAAACAAACAAATGAAAAGGAACTGAGGGAAGGAACCAAGGAGCACATTGTTGTGTCTGTAGTTCTGCCAAGGACCAAGCTATGTATAAGTTGTAGTTAGTTGTGTGTTTCTTTGGTTCAGTTCAATCCTTCTTCTACCATGTTGGGGTCCTAATAAAGAGCTCAAATTACTCCCAGTGTCCATGTCCACCTTTGAACCCACAGATTAAATGCACAAAGTTAAAATAAATCCAAATAATAGTTTTTGGGGATTGGCTGCTATTAACTGAGAATAATTTACCACACTTGTATTAATGGATTGACAGATAAGATTATTTCCACAGTGTTATGAAAGGTTGAAGTGAAACTCTGCATAGATTCTTTTTTCCACTAAGAAAAGAAAGACATAAACATGGCCGGCTTCAATGTTATTCTCTGTATTTTGACCAAAATATTTAAAGTATGTATAATCTAATGCTGATTTCCAGCAGTATATAAATCTAAAAAGGAAGACTAAGTTCTTGATATTCATTGTCACTTAATATTTTGCCATCCAGCACAATAAGTTTAACTGAAGTCCTTCATGCTCATTAACCTGAAGGTAAAAACCATTTGCTGAAGAATGAAAATTAATGACAACATAGATAGCATTTCTGTTTTTAAATCAAGGATTTTAGCCTCCGAGCTTTAAAATTATTCACTGCATTTGATAATAAAATTAGTATAACTGCTGTCCATTAATTATCAAGAAATCTAACTTTCAACTTGGCCATCTGTAGCTACTGTAGTCCAGATACTGCAACCATGAACAAACAAGGTGCATCTTTCTAAAAGAAGAAAAAACCCAGGTTTGCAGTGGGGGAAATAAACTGGAGGAGTAAAAAAATATTCCAAAATAATAGCAGTAACACCCGTAGCCTTAAGAAACAAATACCTTCATTAGCCATTGGTAGGCAACCACTATAGTACTGTTAACTTTCAATACTTGGTTTCTGTCTATAAAAGGCAGGGGGTAGGTCCCTTTCCAGGAGTGTTGTAGCATTTATTTTATTAATTTGTTTATTATGTGACTTCTATTAGGTGCCTTGGGGAGAACTCATTGGGGGCCAGGCCTGGCACTAAACACAAGGCATCTTGATACCATGTGACTCACATGACTTACTGAGGACTGGCTGCTTACTAGTATTCAACAGCAACCAACCAGTATGTGCAGCAATTAGAGGTTCACAATGAGGTTCAAATTCCCACTCCACCACAAAAGATGACAGGGTGATGCTGAGTCAGTCACAAATTTTCAGCCCAACCTACCTGTCTAAGTTTTTGTTAGAATAAAATGGAAGATTGGAGAATGACATAAACTGCTTTGGGTCTCGATTGAGGATCAAGTTGGGGTATAAAAGCAGTAAAAATGATATAGCTGAAGAAGAGGGGCAGATAAAGGCTGATTGATTTGTGCATAGGACAGAGAGAAGGAAGAAGGAAAATATGAGGGTATGGGGTGGCTAGGTAGAGTGAAAGAGGAAATAAGATGGTGATGTAGAGAGGGTGGTACAGGAGGAAAGTGAGGTGCCTACTGCAAGTCTTTGTGGATTCTTCAACTTGCAACTGAGCACTGTGCAAGACAGATGCTACCAGTGGGAAGAAAGGAGAGATAGCTGAAGACAGGAAGACAGATAAAGCAGGAAAATGGGAGAATCTATGGGAGATTTCAGGGATGAGAAAGAGAAAACAGAGGGAGGAGAAAATAAAAGAGATGCTCCCCAAGTTCTTCCAGTTCCCCCTCTTTTATTGTATAAATGAGAAACATTCCACAAGTTGTAAAAGAGCAGTTTGAACTTGGGGAACCAAGTTTGAACCAAGCATAAATCAAAAATTAAATCTAACCTTTTTTGGAAACCATCAATAAGTTCCAAACCAGTACAGTAGTTAAACGATGAATGGAATTCAATAGGCATACTCAAGCGACAATATATAATTTCAGCACTATTATTCTGTGTTCCGAATGTCTTATGGGTTACTTTCAAACGTGGTGGGCTATCAATGTTTCCATCAATTCTTGTCACCTAAAAAATGAAATTTGTTCAAAATTTGCTTATGAAATAAAGAAAAAAGAGCAATTCCACTAGCTCTTGGCAATCATGCCACATTGGCCCAATGTTGCCCCCAAAGAAAGAAGATCCAAAATAATATAGATCTGTGATGTTTAGGTTTTAAGGTAGAAGAAAAATGTACTTTTGCAACCAAGCTGCTTGAGATACTACATTGTTAACAAATATTAAAATCTATTCACTATCAAAGAGTTCATGTTTGAACAGCCTATTTTGCAGGAAGCTGATCTAGAAGCATCTAAGTGATGTGAAAGACCTCTACCTGAGAACCAATATTGACTTGATGAACCTATGATCTAAGGCAGCTTCATATGTTCTTGTGTCCAACTGAGGTGTTATAGGGAAGCTGTTATTGTCTGACTATAGAAATAGTAGGATGGATCTCATAACCATCTTTGGCTAAGTGTTTTTTCAAGTAAGAAATACTTGATGCAACTGAGAACTACTGTTTCTCTTCAAGAAAGTCTATGTTGGATAAAAACTATGTGAAAGGCAGTCATAGGGTTCAACTGTGGAAATCATAGACCAATCTATGACATTTCGTATAAGTCAACACAGATATGAGGTTCTGTGGTATAACTCTTGATGATCAAAGGATTATGTAGGATTAGTATATTCTTAAAATGCAATATTACCTCAATATGAGGATGGTTTTTTGGCACATTGACAAATGTTGGTAAGCGTTTGCTAAACCACATAGCAACATCTCTGTTCATGTTGACTGCAAAAGGTTCAAAGCCTTCTTGAAGGCCGCACATTGTATAATATTTGAAGGTGCTGGCATCCCTTCCAAAATTCATTCGACCAATCTGAGACAGACCCAATGAGCATATAGGGACAAAACCTAAATAAATAAACAAAACCTAAATTAATAAGGAATTAGGGAAAAGTCTATGTAGAATACTTCAGCAGTGATCATGGAAACATAAATCCTTCAAGCAAGTAATTTAAAAAAAAATTCTCAGTTTGAAATTTAGCATTAATGATTACTCCGTAAATGGCACATCAATAGACTTGACTATATTCTTATAAAACCCTATGTTTATTCCTATAATGTTTTGAAAAACCAATGCCTCTTCTTTTAACCTAAAACATTAATCGAATCTTATCATAGTAGAAATGATTGGCTATTAATTCAGTGCCAAAGAAAAAAATAAACCATTTGCTGTGTTATTATAACATTTTATATTCTGATATAAATATAAATATGTCAGAGATTTCAAATTATGCATTAAAATTACATACAAGAGGTTTCAGGAAACAGCTATCTATAGTAGTCTTCACTGATTTTCATGCTGTGAAGCATGACCCTTATTAAACAAATTATCTTTAAATTAAAAAACAATTCCGAATTTGAGAAATATCTCGCTCTCATTCTGCATATGTAAGTATGTATATAGTCAGAACAATAATACTCCTTAAAGCCACAGAACACTTTCTCTTATCAAAATAAGCTGGAAGCAAATTTTGGTTAAATAGACGTTTTACAAGATGTTTCCTTATCTCCTTCAGCTTTAAGAATTCTGTAAGACTCAGTTTTTTAGCACGTGTTAGCTGTTAGAACAGACAAGTTAACAGTTAGCCCAATGGAGGGCAAATCAGTAGAAGCTATATTTCTAGAGACTGTCTTCTAGGTTCTATAAGAATACTGGAATAACCTCAAGAACACAGCACCATTCCTGAGATACATCTTAATTGTCCAGTGTCAAGAAATTCATAGTTCTATCTTTCAGTTTTCAAAATACTTGCAAGGTTACTAATAACAAATAAAAGCTCCCTGTGAAATTATTTACTATGAGCTCTGATGATAATTACTACCCATTATGCATTGGAGACTGAAAGCTATGAAGCACCCAATTTGAAACATATGGTAAAATATACTATTTATTTACATCTACCAGTATTTTTGAAAAAAAAAATTAAAATTGATCTTACCATTATCTATTTCAAAGTCAGCAAAAGCAAGCTCTGAACCTTTATTTGTTATAAGTAATTCCCCATTCAGAGTAAAGATAATGGATTTGTCATCTAGATTTATCATGCAGCCCACCACATCTCCAGCTTGCCAATTTCGTCCAAAGAAGCCACTCCCTTGGTGCCAGCGCTGACCCTTAAAAAAAAACAGGTAAAACATATTAGAACATATTTGTAATAGGTACATGTTTTTAAAAGCTAGTTTTAGCAAAGAAACAATATTAATCACATCAAATAATGAGCAATACATAAGGCATACTCTCCTACAAAGTTGTTCAGTTAATTGTATATGTGTATGAATGTGAAGCGCTTTGAATTAGTTTGTAAAAATATTATATAGGAATACTTTGATTTGGTCTAAGCCAATTAGATCTGGAGCCTGAATTGATATTGTTTTGGAATTAAAATTGCCTTTGTTTGCTCATAGATTAATTCCTTGTAATGCATGCTTAGAAACATCCACATATTTTTTTTTACAAAGAGTCAAAAGTCTCCAGTTTCCTTTCCTCTAATTAAAATTAAGCTTAAGGAAACCTCCTTACACCTTGAAGGAAGGGTACAATATTTTCTGTTTCTAGTTTTCTGTCTATATTTGATTACCTGTTAGTATCATGCCTTCAAACAAAAACTAGAACAATGCTACAAATTCTGAAGGAGGGGGGGGGGGAATCATCCAGGCAAATTCTGTAATCAAACTGCAAACAATCTACTCAAGTATCAGAAACACAATTTGTTTTAGAAAAATACTGTAAGAACCACCAATAAAAATATCCATCACTAAAAAATATTATGTAGTACTTCTAGATCATATTTCAATCATATTTGGTTTCCACATCTTGGGGATGGATTAGACACTGCCACAAACTTAGATTTTCCATTGATTATTTAATATTGTAATCTCATGTACTAACTTTGCTGCCTTCAAACACAAATGCTTGGTCATCAGCACCCAGTTCTACATCAGGACGACAGCCTGGTTTTGCCCACCCAACACGCATATCTCCTCCTGTTACCGCTTCAAATTCAAAATACCATTTTCCAGTCTTAACTGCATAAGACTGCTCTACTCTGAAGAAGCGTATCTTGTCAATGCTCACTTTCTCCACAGTTTGGTCAGCTGTCAAAACATAAAAAGACATGAAAAATTAATTATAACTGAAAATTCCAAGTTCTTATTTTTCCGCTGTCTTCACTGCGAGAATTACACGACTCTTTTAAAAGTATACAATATACTTTGAAAAAATTGCAGACTTAAACAAAAAAACACGCTACATCCTACCATTGTATATTATGTTCTTCAGACATTTGCCTTCCATACATGCAGAATGACTAATTTAGATAGTATAAGAATGTCAACATCTATATTTTAAAACAAATATCCAGCAGCGTTTACCATGTACTGTAGAAAGCTAGAGAACTTAAAGATCCAAAATATTTCCCAGTAAATTAACTGAAAAGTTTGTAAACAAAATATCGGGTTTGAAACTAGTCCACAGAGCAACAAAATCCACTAATCATTTGGAAACTGGCACCGCTTCTTCAGTCATTATTAAAATTGTCTGATAAAAATTAATGGAGTTTCAATATTTCTTTTTCTGTATTACAGAGTTGCAATGATTTGGGTCTGTCTAAAGATAAAACTTGTGGCACAGAGTGGTAAGGCAGTAGACATGCCACCTGAAGCTCTGCCCATGAGGCTGGGAGTTCAATCCCAGCAGCTGGCTCAAGGTTAACTCAGCCTTCCATCCTTCCGAGGTCGGTAAAATGAGTACCCAGCTTGCTGGGGGGGGGGGGTAAAAGGTAGTGACTGGGGAAGGCACTGGCAAACCACCCCGTATTGAGTCTGCCACTGGAGGGCATCACCCCAAGGGTCAGACATGACCTGGTGCTTGCAGAGGGGAAACCTTTACCTTTTACCCTTACCATGAGTCAGTTGATAAATACAAATATAAACAAACAAATGAAAAGGAACTGAGGGAAGGAACCAAGGAGCACATTGTTGTGTCTGTAGTTCTGCCAAGGACCAAGCTATGTATAAGTTGTAGTTAGTTGTGTGTTTTTTTGGTTCAGTTCAATCCTTCTTCTACCATGTTGGGGTCCTAATAAAGAGCTCAAATGAGTACCCAGCTTGCTGGGGGGTAAAAGGTAATGACTGGGGAAGGCACTGGCAAACCACCCCGTATTGAGTCTGCCATGAAAACGCTAGAGAGCGTCACCCCAAGAGTCAGACATGACCCGGTGCTTACACAGGGGATACCTTTACCTTTTTAAAGATAAAACAGAAATACAAAAATAGAAATATCTCAAAACCCTTTTTATAACATAGTGCTGTTAAAACTATCCTGACTTACAGTAATTCTTAAACCAATTTTGCTCTATTGTTGTTTCCAAATTGCAATCTGTTGTGATCTCATATAGAAAACTGATATGCTGAAACAACTCTAAGTTATTTATTTATTTATTGAAACACCATAATTATGTGTACAAATGCTATCTTACAAGAAAATGATTTAGCCACACTGATCCTGGAGCTGAACCATAAGCTATTCAGCACCACTGAAGTCAACGGTGCCATTGAAGTCAAGGGGAAATTTTTCCCTTTCCATCTGTTCTGTGGTCTGGGGAGGCCAGGGGTTTAAGACAGAGGCACCAAATTCACAGCATAGTTGAGGGACCCTCTCCTCAAAATAACCTCCAAATTTCAGAAAGATTGGACCAGGGCGTCCAATTTTACAAACACCCAAAGAGGGTGCCCCCATCCAAAATCAAGTGTTCTCAAATGGCGAGACAAGACAGAGAACCTTATTTTTCTTGCTATTGGAAACAATGCAGGTTAGATGGTGTCACCTCTTTTGGCACCCATAGAATTGGATCCCTGATCCAATCTTTGGAAACTTTGAAGACAGACTCCTGCAGCTATGCTACAAATTTGGTCCCTATACCTCGAACCCATACCCACTCTCCAGACCATGGAATAAAGGGAACATTTTAGTCACTTTAAACTTTAAACCACCCAATGTCTATATGGCTGAATTGCACCTGAATTGTGGTTTGGCAATTCAACCAAGGCTGGTTTGGGTGGTTTGATTTCAGGTGAAGATTGATTTAAACTGGATTAGTCTAGAAATCAATCCCCCCCCCAAAAAAAATTGTTTCCATGTCAAGCAAGGTAAAGGAAATTAGAAGTGGCACCTTACAGTCCTTGCAATATTTTCCAGTTCTCCTATCATGTAACTGGCATATGAGGATACTGTAGTAAATCAAGGATATATACATACATAAGACTTTATTGTTTCCAGCCATAGGCCATTACAATGCAATGCAATCAATATCATATCAGTTGATATAAAAACAGTAAAAGAATTAGAACAATACATGTGGTAGTCTATAGATAATAAAAGACAATAAGAATTCAGGTTTCTAGCTCTCTGGTGGCATAAGTTTGGCTTGAATTTTCCTTGCGGCTAATGCAAATAGGGAAACATTACAACTAATTAGGGGGTTGTTATCTGATAATAAAAATGCTATTTTGTCCAAATTCATAGGGAAGTTCTGGCCACTCAAACATCTCTCAATATATTTGGTTCTTGGCTCCAAGTATAGTGGGCAATCCAAAACATAATGATAAAGGTCTTCAACAGCAGGTTCTCCACAAATACATAGGCGAAGGGCAAAAGGTACACCAGAAAAACGGCCTGAGAGTAGGGCTGATGGCATAACTTGAAAGCGTAAATGAGCAAACGCCATTCGAAGTTTTTGTACAGAGATGGTTACTAAATAGTCTGATCTGAGATGGACTGTTTTGAATAGTTTAAACAAAGGAGAAAAGTTAGATTTTATTATTGTTTGTCTATCCAGTATGGCATCAGTATTAAAGATCCAGTCTCTCAGATTAGACCCATCAACTTGTGCTCTTAATAAATCATCTGGGATGGAATACCGTGATTGTATTTTATCATAACTGGCATGTCGGAAAGGTTCAGTATTCAAGGTTAGTTCAAAACATTGCTTGAATATTGAATTGGTAGTGTTTTTCCTATGTTTTGCCCAAAATTTTAACAAAGCTAA
This sequence comes from Paroedura picta, assembly GCF_049243985.1. Classification (NCBI taxonomy): domain Eukaryota; kingdom Metazoa; phylum Chordata; class Lepidosauria; order Squamata; family Gekkonidae; genus Paroedura; species Paroedura picta. The sequence continues at coordinate 135,718,648 of NC_135370.1, forward strand.
GTGGACTCGAGCCCTGATCGATGGAAGCCCTAACTCTGCACGCATATTTGCGGCAGGAGTTCCTTTAGGTAAGGCCAAAATACGTCTAAGGAAGTGATTCTGAATCACTTCCAAACTAGAAATCAGATGATCCCTCCATCCCCAGACTTCGATACCATAAAGGAGATGGGGTAAGGCCTTGGCTACAAATAGTTTTATTGCTGGATCAATAAGAAATCCTCCCTTAGATGCATAGAATCTTAGTATGGCCCCAATTATTTTAAGAGTGGAGGCCTTAATCAAGGCTAAATGGTTGTTCCAACTCAGTGTCTCACTGAGTGAAGGTCACTCCCAGGTATTTGAATGAGCTGCTTTGTTCAATGGGAATATTATGGATGTTCCATTTAAATCTCTTTGGCCTTCTCCTAAAGACCACGACTTTGGTCTTGTTGTAATTTATATTAAGAGCCTCCTCGTTACAATAATCTCCTAGCTTGACCAACAACCTCTTTAATCCAATGCAGGTGCATGAAATTAAAACCATATCATCCACATATAATAAGATTGATACTTTTTGCTGCCCAAAGGAGGGAGGAGTAAACTCTGGTCCAGTTAACCTCAAAACAATATCATTCAAATAAACATTAAACATTAAACAGCATGGGGGCCAGGACACAACCCTCTCTGAATTGGAATTGGGTCAGTCACTGAGCCAGAAATACCAACACTGACTTTTGCATGTATGTCCGTGTGTAGTGCTTGTAGGAGGAATAATAGGCGTTTATCAATGTTTGTTTTGGCTAGCTTTTCCCAAAGGCGGGCTCTATTGATTGTATCAAATGCTGTGGCTGAGTCCACAAAAGCTACAAAAAGGGCTTTGGTGGGGCCATTAATGCTTAAAATCAAGGATATATGACATTTCTATAGATGAAAGAGTGCAAAGTGTTAGATTTAATATAAGGTATTAACAAATTGTAACAACGTGCCTAATTCTTGATCAGGTGGCTCAATATTATATCCATAACCTGAAAAAGTACGAACAGCTTCACGAAGGCTATCTCTGTTAGATTTCTTAGTACGTTCATCTAATAGTAGATATGGTACCAGTCTAGGGTTTCGTTTGTTTTTGAGATCCTGAAAAAAATATATGAAAGAAACGTATTACTCAAGTTAAATACACATATGGAATAATATTTTAAATATATATTTTCATGCAAAAATTTACTTATATAGTCCTTTTAAATAAACAAAAAGCAAACAAGAACATGTACAAGCACATACAAAGTACACAAGAATATCAATTTTTAGGTCTATAGAACTGATCTTTGGGGAAGAAGTTACACTATTAATTATGACACAAATTTGTTTGCTCTTAAGATATACTCACATACAACACTAGGCCAATTAAAACAATACAGACCATCAGGTGAAAATAACTGTCATGTAATAAATATGTTTCCTCACCACATTAGCAGAGTTTACTAAGCATAAACTTTCTTGATAAAATACTCATCAATTAGACCTTATTTTCATGAAATTAAACACATCTACAGTACCATATCATCTAATCATGGACCTCTCTCTGTTGACCAAAACTCTTTACAATATTTTTGAAAAATATCCCTTACCTGCTGAATTCCATAGGTCCAACCTTGCTTTATTCTGTCTTTTGCCCAAACATTATGTGCATTTTCTGCAAGTTTATCAACCAAAACTTCTTGTGCAGGTGATAATTTCACTTCAGAAAGATCAAGAGGGGCTGGTTTATAACCATTGGACATCATGTAACTGTAAACCACAAAAATATAACATGGGAACAAGTAAATTTGTCCTAAATCAGTCTTATTAATTATTCAAAATCAGTTAAATACAAAAGCTCTGGAGAATCCTGAATCAAATTATTATTTTAAAATAGAGATTGAAAAAGATTATATGAGTAGTTAAAGCTCTTGACAGGTTCCATTCTACATATTAAGTGATAAATCCATGGTGTGACTCACAGGCACAACTTGACATGTGCACACACACAAACAAATTCATGCCATCTTGGATTTGGCCCAAATTGATCCAGGCCAAATACGGATTGTATGAATGACTGTTCAATTTTCAGGATTTGTTTCAGTTTCAGTTCTTTTTTCTGTGTACTGCTCCCCTCCTTTCCAGGCAGAGGAGAGCATCAAATAAGCTGGAAAGGTAGCCAGCCTAGCTTGGGCTAATCCTCCAGCTACTGATGTTGACAATTTCTGCACTGTATCCTGCTTTTGAAGGCAGCAAATTCTTGCCATTCAAATAGGAGTGTAAATTTGGATCTACCTGAGCTGAAGAATTGTTGTTGTTGTTGTTGTTGTTGTTATATTGCATGGCAATAACATTAGGTTTTATTATTTTTAAAAAAGATTTAAAGATTGGAGGAGGGATTGCTCAAATGCCACAAATGCCACTGGAAGGTGATAGGGAGTTTGTGCCATGTGAAAATGACTGACAAGTCAAAATAGGGAAAAAAATTCCAGTGGAAAATTTCCACTTCCTGTCCATCAGCTACCTCGTGCAAGAATAAAAATCCGGGGTGGGCAGTGGGGAAGCAGTCCAAAGGCTCCCTTTGTGGTCATGGGAAAAACTGGGACAACTATCCCAGGGCAAAACAGCATATTATAATGGCTGTGTGAGTCCTCAAGGCAGTAAAAGTGAGACCCAGTTTGGTGTAGTGGTTAGGAGTTCAGATTTCTAATCTGGCAGTCTGGGCTTGATTCCCCGCTCCCCCACATGTAACCAGCTGGGTGACCTTGGCCTCACTACAACACTGATAAAGCTATTCTAATTGCATAGTAAATATCAGGGCTCTCTCAGCCTCACCTACCTCACAGGTTTTCTGTTGTGGGAGAGGAAAGGGAAGGCGATTGTAGGCTGCTTTGAAACTCCTTTGAGTAGAGAAAAGCGGCATATAAGAACCAACTCTTCTCTTCTTCTCTACTTAATGTATAACTCAGCTTTGCACTGGGGTCTCCTGTATTCCAATTTAAATCAGGCTTCAGAAGAAACCAACTCAGCTCCAGGATCTGTGTGGCTTTTTGTTTTTGAACTCATATTTTTCCTCTTCAGTCCACCGGACCTGAAAACTTTGGGATTTCCAAAAAAATCCTGAATTTGATTAAACCAGTATTGGGAACTCAGATGAAAAAGCTGCATTCTGTTGATGGATTAAGATGTGGTATTGATTACCTTCAGTCTATCTTGGAAAACACTTCAGAATAAATATCAAATAATGGAATATCATATGAAATCAGCACAGTCATTATTTTTATAATGAGCTTACTTTTTTTGGAGCTTGATTTTCTTAAGTTCTTCCTCTGCTCCTGGATTGACATGAACAATGTGGCATCCAAGAGCCAAAAGAGTTCTGTAAAAGTAGTTAATTGATACATTTACATCTTCTATTAAGTACTATGGGGAGAAATCAGACTTTTCTTCCTTCTCAGATAATTTTTATGCCTCACTTTTCCTTGCCACCAGTTAACTACTATAAATATAGACAAGATATTTGGAGACATGTGATTGTGCCTCATATTTCATTCATGTAGCCCAGGAGATGGGGCTTGTTCAGAGAGTGATTTACCTTTATTTTCTTTCCTTGTACTATGACGGTTTAGCTTGTTTTCTGTGTCACTGGTCTGTATCCCAACATACGTTTTGAAAATGTAGGTGTAAAGTGCTTTTTAAGGGGGCAATAATATCAGCCAATACACTGTCTACAGACCTTCGTTGACCCCCTATGCTGTTCTTGAGGGCCCAGGAACAACTCTGAGGTGTTTGCAGCAGCAGGAGGAGATATGGGTGGAACTTGCTGCCCCAACTGAAGAATGCTTATACCTTGAAATACTCAAAATTGCATAGATGGATACAGATCATTGCCTGTTTTTCTGTAAAGTCGTAGCTATCAGCTGAAGGGAGACTTCAGTCCTAACTGGTCAAATGGCATATGTAATGATTAATGCTTCTGTCTCAAATCAAGAGGTATCCTTTTGATCCCATCCAAATGTGTTTTAATAAAAAGAGCCACTTCTTATATCAGAATTTGTCCTGCAACTTGTCTTTGAAACTTTCTATATAAGACCAGATTTAGAAGATTCACAATGATTTAAACTAATTAAGGGAGAAGCTTAAAGAAAGCTGGATTAGATTTAGATGAAGGTGGAGTGAAAATTGGTGGAAGGAATATTGACAATTTGCAGTATGCAGATGATGCTACATTACTGGCAGAAAACAGTAAAGATGGCTGCATTATCATCCAAAACGTATACTGCATCCAAGAAGTCAGTACGAGATTGGAACTGGGGAAGGCAGCCATGAAAAAGCTAAAAAAAGATCCCTAAGTGTGAGAATGTGTCTCTGGTGACTATATTCAAGTTAATTCACGCCATAGTATTTCCCATTATTATGTATGGATATGGAAGATGAACAATGAAGACATCTGACAGAAAGCAGATTCCTCTGAAATGTGGAATTGTTTTCAGATACTGTGGACTACCAAAAACACAAATGTGGGTCTGAGAGCAAATCAAGCCTGAACATTCTCTAGAAGCTAAAATAGCTAAACTGAGATCAATGTACTTTTAGATTATGGAACAAACACTTAGATCACATGTTCCTTGGGCTGTGAATCAACTACATGGCAGCTCCCCCCCCCCTTGATACAATATCCTTGCTAGATACTTCTGAGGTCATTCAATAGCAATTAAATCCTATGCTCTATGTTTTCTACTGAAATATTAATGGAAATTTGTAAGAAATAATGTTTTGCAGCAGAGTACCAATTGTATTTTTCAGTGGCAATTTGTTAATATTTTAGGGGTACATTTCACCAAATACATTTGAAGTTGTCCCTCTACCAATGGCCAAACCTCAAGAAGCTATGAAGTTGAAAGGGAAGGGGCAACTACTATAATGAAACCTACTATAATCACCTCATAAAAATAATAGAGTTTCACAGATGTGAGCTGTGATTTAAGGACTGAAGAGCAAATATTTGGTTTGCCATAAACTGTTCACATACATAATTTATTGTTTATTCTAAATATGTACCAAATATGAAAGTCAAAGAACGTGCCAGGAGCCTATGTATGATAGTGCTTTATATCTTTCTTCCATTTATAACTCACTTCAGAGTTTCAGTCGACATCTGTAGGTTGTAGTTCTTTTCTGTTTCAGGTAACTTAAAAAATTCTACTAGACATGGGTGTTGTCTTTTATTATCATCTCTTATCTGGAATGGAATATTCAAATATTACTGAAAACTATTTTAGACCAACTTCAACCTTGCAAGACAGCAAAATACACTTTAAAAATGATAAATTTCATAAGCCATACATCACAGTTTTTTACCTAAAGACAATAATTCATTGATATATATTAACAGCTGTATACTGGACAGATATATACAATTAAACAGCAAATTAAATATTGATAACATATAAAATAAATACTCTGGTTTGACTGTAGCAATACTACCACTGCTACTACTATAAAATAAGAAAAACTGAAACTAAATGAATCCAGGCAAACTTGAGTCACTACCGGAACTCTCACAGCTTAATTATGATGAAACAATTGTTCTAATTGCTTTGGTTAGGTACAGCAACTTTAGTAACACCCTATACCAAGAATTAGGCGCCACCAGTTTGTGCTTCCTGTCCAGGCTTTTCTGACATTTCCTATCCAACACAGCAGTGTTACTATACAGTAGCTGAGCAACACGGCCTCTCAATTATACATAAAAATATGATATTGGCTAGGGGGTCATCATGCTCGATTATGATACACAGAATCACAGAGTTGTAAATATGCCTACAATAGTAGCCATTACTTAAATGTTTCAATTTAAAACCATATTTACAAGAGGAGCTAGTAATTATTGGCACAGGTGCAAAATGTAGCTGGTAGGAGATACCACATTTTGGAGGAGGGACTGTTTTCCTGTTATGTAATTACTTCTATCTCCAATGGCCTCATAGCAAACTCACAACATTCAAACATACCAAAACAAGTTAGCATCTATACCCTTGTCAAGCCTATATCAGTGTATAGAAAAAGAAATATTGCAATAAGCATGCAAGAGGAGAGGCACTTTCACTCAATAATGTTTTCAAGAGGGTTAACTTGATCAGATGATGAAACATGAGGGAGATACATTATGGAAGTCTTGATGGTAGAAGCCTAATGATTTCTTGTGATTAAGGTATTTTTGGATACTTGAGTTCTTCAGGAATCTTGCCTCCAGGATTAAAATTAAATGTTACAGGATGTTACATCCTCACATATAGCTACTCACATCTCTCTCCTATGAAACTCTCCAGGTGACACATTTTCATCATACTGTGTGCATTTCTCTGTTACTATTAATTATTGGGGGGGGGGAGAGTCTAAGCAGAGAAAACGAGAAATTATCACTTCTTCTCTTCATTTGGACTGGGGAGATCAGGAGCATAGCTTCTGAGCCTCTCCGCTTGAAAGAGAAACTCTTTCTTTCTCCTCCCTTTTCCAGTGGGGAGATCAGAAGCTGATTTTTCTTCTCACCTCTGACTTCACAGTGTAGTGTGAAGTCCAGTCCAAGTGATTGTGGGGGGGGGGGGGGAGGGGATGAGAAGTCCAGTCCAAGAGATGCCCCTGGTAAGGTGTGAGTTAGCTTACTTGTTCATAGTAGTGCACAGAGTAAGCTGCAAACTTGTTCCCAGTAGCTGTCTCTGAGTTGCTCTTTGAAAAATAATCATAGCCTTGACTGACTTTTTGAGTGTTGTGAGTGTTGAACAGGGTGTGCCTGTTCAAATTTGTTCCACTGCAAAACTTTCTTGCCTTCCTATTTAAAACTGTAGCTCTCTTACCTTTATTTCGTGCAAGTGAATTTTGCTACTTGTAACTACGTTTAATATATTTTCAAAATTCTTTACTTTAACACATCTATATACAGATTTTTAATTTTTTTTCTAATGATTCCATAAATAGGATTTCCCTTTATAGAATTATTCTCAAACTGTACCTTTCCATAAGCCCAGCCAAGTTCTACTTTATTCATTGCCCACAGTTCATGGATATTTTCAGCCAGCTTGTCCCTGATTTTCTCAAGATGAAGAGGCAAAACAATCTGTCAGGTAAATAAATGAAGATTCAACAAGTTTCAAGATGCTATGATTTTGTGAGTTTTATTAGATTAGATAATATATTGTAGAATTAATGACAATCATTTTACTAAGAAAAGGTAGAATGATAAAGGTTCATTCAGATATACTTTACATATTTTTAAAACATACCTGGCTAGTGTCAATTGGACAAGGAATAAAATTAGCTTGGGAGAGAAACTGTGTTGTACCAAGCAAATCCCTAATTCCATCAGAATCTCTTTTATATTCTTTTACTGGTTCCAGCTTCATCTTCTCTTTTGGAAGTAAAGCTTCAAAACAAGGCACATAGCCAGCAGGAGGTAGAAACTTGAACTCTCCATGGCGCCCACCCATTAAGAAACGTACTCTGCACAATTGTGAATAAAAAAGTTGAAAATATGTAAGGAAAACCACAGTTTAAAATTCCAGATGAAATACAGATGACAATGAAGGATCTAATCCACTACTGCAGCTTTTAAGATAAAGACATTCCTTGATGTACTACTCATAGCTAGCTAGGAACCCAAAAGTTGAGCTGCAAAAACAATTTTAAAAAATCTTACAAATATTTATTAAACAAAGTGCACTGATATATATTAAAAACATAATGAAAACAACACTCATCAAACTGCATGTGACAGAATAGACCAAAAATGTTTTGACCCTGAGGGGTCTTCCTCAATGGTCAAATTAATGTGTGGAATGCTCTTTTGTACAATATCAAATTCCAAAGGCTTGCTGTGTAGCATAGAAAATTAGAGTTAGGAAAATAATTAAGAATGAATGATAGACAAGTAGCAACCTGCCTCCTAAGAACAAGTGGTTCACCTTGTCCAGCATTTTATTTCACACAGGGGCCAACTAGTTACCTTGGAGGGCCAACAAACAGGGCATAGAGACCAAGGCCCTTCCCTAACATTTCCACTTATATAGGCATTGCAGGAGATTAAAATGTATTTAGGATACTTTAGCAGTAATGAGATGGAAGGGCCTTTATAATACATCAGTGAAAAACTGATCTGAAATGGGAAGACAGAATCAGATACATATCTTTTTTCTAGAATAGCTTTTCTCAAGCTTTTTACTGTTGAATCATAGAATAATAAAGTTGGAAGGGACCTCATGGGCCATCTAATCCAACCCCCTGCACTGTGCAGGACACTCACAACCCTATCGCTCATCCACTGTAACCTGCCACCCCCTAGAGCCTTCACAGAATCAGCCTCTCCGTCAGTTTCAAAATTTCCAAAGATGGAGAACCCACCACCTCCTGAGGAAGCCTGTTCCACTGAGAAACCCCTAAAACATTCTTCAGGCTTCAAAAACCCTAGAAATGATGTCAGCAGGCCACACCTTCCTGCCATACCCCCAGAAGACACTTTCACCAGGTGCTATCACTCACACACTTCCACTGGATTTGTCATCACCAGGCCACTCCTACACAAAGGAAGTGACAGCACAGAAATACTTTCAGATGATTGGGGAACAGAACCATACCAGCACTCTGGGCTGGCTACCAGTTTGCTTTTCTTCACCAAAGGGAGCCTGCAGTGGTAGCCTGCAGAAACAGGGCTGGGCTATGCTTTTCCACTTCCCATGCCAGAAACAGGGCCAGATCAGGCCTATGCTGCTCCATTGTCCCCACCTTCACCCCAATGCCAGAAACAGAGCTGGCCTATGCTGCTCTGTCATGCACACCACCCCAGTGCCAGAAACAGCCCAGTGGCCTACTCTGCCAGGCTAGAAACAGGGCTGGGGCAAGCCTATGCTGCTCTATCGCCTCATCCCTGCAGTTAAGTTAAAACGAGAGTACTTATTTCTCGGGACTCCAATTGCTACCACATGTGATGAGCCTCAGCCAACAAGGATTTGTATAGCTGGGGCAACTCTCCTTCGCACCCCCTCCATCATTGGCCATTGTGGGGGGGGGGGAGGTTGACAAGATTATATATGGCCATATCACCTGACAATTTAAATTATACATACATACATACATACATACATACATACATACATACACTCACACAGAGACACACACATACATACATATTAATTAACTCCCACTCAATTGATGAAAGCCAGTGCCATAGCAAAACCCCGTTCTAGATTATACTATATAGTATTGAGTCTTCTCTGAATAGCATATCAATAGTGCCACATTTATTCCCTTTATTAGTGTCTCAGACAAGCAATTTTTATGACGGAGATTTTCTAGGTAGACACTGATTATAATTTTATAAATTTTGGCAGATTAAACTTGTTTACTTTTTTAAATCAACACTATTATGTACTTAATAACCTGGTCATTAGAGAAGGGCATAATACAATCAAAGTTAATCTGCAAAGTGTAGCTAATATAAAAAACAGTTCTCTACTGAAACTGATCAAACGACTAGTGTTCATCTGAACATATTTTGTTTGGCTTCATCCCAATTGTGTGAACAGATGTGATGGCATCTCCAGCCATTTTACATAATTTTCCCAGGAAGGAGTTCAAGAATATGTCAAATACCTAATATTGTTCTGTGAGACAGTGATTTCCAGAAAGAGTCTGCCCTGCAGCATTACTACTTAGCAGACAACCTGTTCAATTACAAAAAGCACCAGGTGTTTATCTCGAAGATGTTGACTTTTCATGTCAACACATCTGGACTCCTGAGTTTCCTAAACCCTCTTGGCAAATAAGAGAAATGAATCTGTTAGAATGCTAATTTTATTTTTGTCCTTGACTTGTTTCTCAGCACTCAATGACTGTGTATGTTCACATTAAATAAATACAAATGAAGTTACCCCCAAACAATTCTCTAGACAGATGTGCTTGCTAATTGCCTTCGCTGATTGTTTGTAAAGTATAACAATATAGAACAGGAACTGAATGAACCTTTACGTCTCCCACACCATAGTGTAACTGAACCTCTTTTCTTAGGTAAAGTGATTACAGTAAATTCAATAAACACTGGGCCTGCTATCAATTCAAAGCAGATTTACAATACAGAAATGTTTTTATTTTATTTTATTTTTAATTAAACAAAGGGGAAATATATTTTACAGAATTTATAGATTGAAAATCAGCCAGTTCTACAAAGAGAAAATTAATTTTGTTTATGTCCTGTTTTTACAAGAAGTCCTGGGATTCCCCCCCCCCAGGAAAATTTGCAGAATTTTAACTAATTTGACTACAAAATTACTTGCTAATCAGTAGTTAATTTTATTAACTTTTCATGTAGAAGAAGAAGAGTTGGTTCTTATATGCTTCTTTTCTCTACCCAAAGGAGTCTCAAAGTGGCTTACAGTCGCATTCCCTTTCTTCTCCCCACAACAGACACTGTGTGAGGTAGGTGAGGCTGAGAGAGCCCTGATCACTGCTTGGTCAGAACAGCTTTATCAGAGCCGTGGCAAGCCCAATGTCACCCAGCTGGCTGCATGTGGGGGAGTGCATAATCAAACCCAACTCGCTAGAAGTCCACACTCCTAACCACTATACCCAAATATCTTAATAGCCCGCAAATATTTTTACTAGGTTGCCTGGACACACTACAGTGTAAGTAATTTTTGACTGCATAAACATTCTAATTCTCCTAGTTTACAACTGTAACATGCCTGCTCCCTGACAGGCACCAGCCATAGGGCTGTAGTTGTAGCTTTTTACAAGACAATTGTAAAGGCTGCTTTAATCCATACATTCATTGAATTCTGCATTTTTGAGCACACACTGTAAATCCACATTATTATAGCCATACTGATGATAAAATAACTGTATTGCTTTGGGAGAAGTAATACAAACTACTTGCAATGCTGAACTTTGATTAAGAGCACAAGAAGAGCCGTACTGGACCAGGTCAAGGGGTTATTTATTAACTTTGGCTGGATTTTGCCTTCATTTACTAATTTCTTAATTATTTTTTATTTAAATTGAATGATTCTGAAATGGAACTGAAAAAAATGATATTAACTCTGGGGAGAAGTATCAATTAATGCCCAAGTGATCAGTGAGATGCCAACTTTGACCTCTTGTTGATGCTACCAAGAAAGATCTGTTAGTGCCAAATGTTGCACTATATGCAGACACTTGTTCATTGATATATGACACAGATCAAAATATTTTCACATTGGTCATGAAAAAATGCATCAAATAATAGTAACTTCAATAAATGCTAATCTGGGAAAGATTCAAGCAAATACAAAATTCTGTATTTTATTGTCCATCCAACTAGGACTCACAGTTTTGATACAAAATTGGTTTTCTTTTCATGAATGACAATTGCGAGTATCTCAGCAGTGGGACACAATAACCCTGGATAACATTAAGTGGTATTCAATATACAGAGGAACAACTTACTTGACACCTGCTGAGAAGCTCACCACAGGAAAAAAGAGTCCATCAGTGTTGAAGTTTTCAAACATTCCTTGTACTGGTTGTCCATTAATGCGGAAAGAAATACTGGGTGCCCCTAAATCCAGGCAACAGCTGACGACATCATCAGAAACTAGTAAATGCTGATTGACAGATGCAACAGCTCTAGATATTCGACCTAATAAACAAGCAGTCATAAGGTTTTTGCCAGCATAACCCCATTAGCATTGAAAAGAAACGTTGTTGGCAAACATTGTGAAGCTTCCAATATATTATTTCATTTCAGGCAGAGAATATGACATTATCTCTTGATCTTACAATAGTTTTTAGTTGGAGAGACAAACACATAAGAAATTCTTAGTCTCAGCCCACTCTGAAAAAGTTTCCATTTGTAGTGATACAAATGCCTAGCAGATAATTTGTTTGACTGAATCAATCAGTCAAACCTCTGCAGAGAAATCTATCCTGTGAGGTGTACTCTCCAAGTCATAAAGTGTAGTGAGATCCATTATGGTGAAGTATTGGCACCATCCCCAGTAAATCAGGAACTTCTGGCAGACATATGTCTTCGTCATTGGCCAAATGAACAAGATAGTGAACCAATTCCGGCAAGGCCAAAGAGGGGCTATTAGAGTACTCTCCAAACCATCCTTTAACTTCTTGGCCACAATTTTGGTCAAAAAGGGAAAAGGGGAATGCTTAAAAGAGTGCAACTCTCCAAGGTATCTGTAAAGACATCTACAACAAAATAAGTGTTGCTGCCAGCCACGGAACAAAAAATGGGGTGTTGGTATTTTCTTGTGTATTGAACACATCTATATCTGGAAACCCCCAGTGCTGGAAAATAGGTTGTATGTGATGATCCCTTAGTGACTACTGGTGATTGGACGGATATACACAGCCGAGTATGGCTACTTGCACATTCTCTACACTAGCAATGTGAATTGCCTTCAACGAGGCCCTGTATTTCACCACCCAGTGACATGCAGCTGTTGTAACCAGTGCAATCATATCCCTGGATTGTTATGTATGAAACAGACCCTGGAATGTAACCCGTGAAAACCAGACCTTTGTACTTTATTCTATGGAGCCAGAAACCCTGGATCAGCACCTATGACAACAGACCTCATTGTGGAACAAGAATATCACTTATGTGCTTCTTCAATCAAGACTCAGGATTTTGGACATTTGCTCTGGCCTAGACAAAGCAAAGTCAGGGCAACATTTTCTAGAGAGCATCAGTGAAGCTTAGAATGACTGACTGACCTCTCACTAGCTCAGCATCTCTGCATCTGTGGGAAACACGAGCACATCGGCTACAACTTCAAAGAACATTCTCCTTCCTGACTCCCCTCTCCACTACACAGCAGATCTCAGAAGTTCTTTCTCACCTCTGAAATCCCCTCCTATCCATCCACATCATGCTAGCTTGCCAAAAGCATTATTGCTCTATATGGTCACCTAGATCAAACCAGGTCCAAAGTTACCCAGATTATTCTCTTTGATGATCACTTTGATCCTGGCCATGCTGAATCAATCACCCCTTTGGTCATCACATCAAAAGGGCACCTGCACCCCTTTTGTCCAAAAGACTTTTTACCACATATCTGTCCAAGGAAAAGGGTATAAAATACATTTCATTGGGGTCCCCAAACTGCCTCTCTAGTAACTAGCATCCCCTGGATGGATCCTATCAGATGCCTAAGTGAATGCAGGTCATTCCGGTTGCTTTGAATCCATCTACACTTGCAATTTCCTAGATAGCTAATGATATCATCTTCACTGACCTTTCCCTCCTGAAACCCTTGCTATTTCCCATCTTATTTTCCCTGTCACATATGCAGTATGATTGTTTAATGTCTGTCTATATCTTATTTCTTAAATCAAGCTACAAATCATATTTTAAATTGTATTTGTTGTCTGCCTTGGATTTCTGAAGGGCTTAATTACCTTGTAAACTGTGCAAAGCAGATCCTGCTAGTTATCCCCCTTTTGCAAAGCCATATTCCCCAAATTCTTTTATCAGAACTTTGGGGATAACACTGTGGCCTCTAGATTTCATTGTCTGGAACCCATGCTGTTTTGCATGTTTATATCAACATGACCCAAATGTCTATCTGGATGAAAACAGTCCCTTGTAAGATATTTGTGAAAGAGCTAAGGACATATTGTCTGGCTCTTAATTTAAAAATTGTAAGTACTTTCTTTTCTAAGGGTGACTAAGTCCCCTGAACAGAGAGGCCTTCACAATGAGACCTGTCTGCTTCCTTATGCCCCCCCACAGGGCACTCTGCTCTGCAGGTATGAATCTACTGAGGGTCCCAGGGCCCGAGGAGGCACACTTGGCCTCAACCAGGGCCAGAGCCTTTTTGGTCCTGGCCCCTACCTGGTGGAATGAGCTCCCAAACGAGCTGTGGGCCCTGTAGGGGGTCTCTGAGTTCTGAAGGGCCTGCAAAATGGAGTTCTTCCACCAGGCTTTTTGTTGAGGCCAGGCAGAATGCCTTGGGGTATGTGATCAGGTTCCCCCCCCCTCCACTCCTGTGTACAGTGCTAGACTGTATCGGGAGCCATTCATTAACTTACCTGCCAACCTAATTTCATTCCATCAGCACCAAGACTGATGTCTGGAGCATGGGGAGGGACTTTTTTGGGTTACACTGGAAACCACCATCCTGTGTGTTGTTAGGGTTCAATTCTATCCTATGGTATATTATATTATTTTTCCCCTTCTGTAAATCGCCACAAACAAGCTTGCTGGGAATAGTGGTCTAGAAATTTAAACATAAATAAATACATAAATAACAATAATAATCAACAAGAACTAGCAAAGACTCAGACAAGGGTATCATTCCTGTTCCTAAATATGCATGAGAATTGAAGCATTCTCAAAACTTAATTTTCACAGAAATTCCAAATTGAAAGTTTTTACAAGAATTCCAGTAGAACAGCACCCAGTATAAACTGTTTTCAAGATAATTCTTCAGAAGAATCTATTATTACATCAGTGTCCAAGGGTTCATTGAGAAACTTACTTAACATTTGTGCATATTTAGGAACAGGAATGATGCTCTTGTATGAGTTTCTGCTAGTTCTTGTTAATTATTATTATTATTTTACTCTGCTGTTTATCTTTTTGGAAAGTAGAGTATTAAATATTCACTCTGGTAGATAGACATATAATATGGGTGCAACTGCCAGGGTCAGGCAGGAAGGTTGGAGGCCATAGAAATGATGAGGATGGTGTTAAACATTGATTCTATAGGAGGTATCAATTCCATCTCAACTTCCCCTATGATGGAGAGGCAGAATGAAGTGCTAGAACAATAGATGGTGCCACAATTACTTCCTCAACTTGATAAACCAGCTCTGGTTCTAGAACCAAGCACAAACAATGAACTCATTGGTTTTCTCTCTATGTTTAGTTTTGGCTTCAGCCACCATTGCTGGTAGTTCTTACATACACCTTGGAACCAACGGTGATGAAGAATGAGAATGGTGTTGCTATGATTTGGATCTCAGCATTAATCTAATGGATACCAAAGACAGTTGCTCAGTTATTGTAGTAATTTTTTTCAAAATATCAGTGCACGAGAAAGCTTTCTCCCACAATGCCTTGAGCCTCAAGGCACTTCATGCCTTCAGTGGAAATTGTTGACATGGTCTACATGAAGCAATGTTGTGTTCCTCACCCAAGCACAAGAGGTAATACTCTTATTCTTCCTTGCACATCATCTTAATGGCACAACAGACATTTTCTTAAAAAGAGCATTTTGAGACAAATCTAAGCACAAGAACAGGAAAGTGAGATAGGACTCATAAAGGCCTTTATGGCTCTCTACCTCAGCCCTCCTTTCTGTCCATATAGTCCCCCACCCAGCCGTTTTTTAGCAGCTGAAGAACTCCAATCAGAGAGGAAAACAGTTATTTATAGCATTGGAAGTAGAGAAACCTAAGTAGAGAATCCTAAGAACAAATGCTAAATTAACCAATTCTGACAACAGTGAAGATGGAACTGAGGGAAGGAGGCGCAGCTCCCTTGAAGCAAATTCAGAGAGAAAATGCACAATGGTAAGAGTCTCCCCCTAGCGACCTATTAAGATAATGAAAACTTTGTCCACAGCTGGTTTACTTATAAGCAGTCCCAATATATGCCAGGACAGAAGACCAAAAATTAACTCATATTTCCTACATATTTTGTTCACTCAAGAATAGTGTTTAACCTTTTCAGTCACCTTGCAGTGGCAGTACATACTTATTGTGTAATCTGTCTTCCAAGATTTCTTTTGTATTCTGTTCTTTCCAATAAATGAACTCCAATTACAAAGATGCTTGTTTGTCCTCAAAGGAATAAGTTTTATCTAACTATAGATTTAAGCCAATTACTATTAATCCATAAAATCATTAAAAAGTGGATTTGCCTTTTTTTATCTCACATCCCATCAGTGAGTAACCAGTAGGCAACCAAAGGCAAGCCCATATGGAGGGGGAAAGCACAATAGTCTCTGCAGCATTGTTCTGCCCTTGCACCCACCCTCCCCTCTCCATTTCCTGCGGCAAGTATCTTTTCTTTTAATGGCACGGTCCACATTGCAGTGTGACCATGACGGTGCATTGTGTCCATCAGTTCTGCAGGAGGCTTCATGAGAGGCTCCCCCTGTAGGTCGAAGGAGGAGCTGGGCCCGAAAGCCTAGCTCCTCCAATTATGCACAGGGCTAGCCTGACCTAGCCCTCACCTGCACCGGTCACAGGCCCACGGAAGAATCCACGTTTTGTTAACACAGGTCTTCAGACGGCTTAGTTTGGGCCAGGCCTCAGATGGTGGCGACGTCGAGCATAATTGGGGATTCTCCCCAAAGCCCTGTCGCTACCATCATGGGCATTCCAGCCTGTGCATAATCGGTCTCTGAGCCTTGGATAGACTCTTCCTCCCAGGCCTGTCATTTGTCCACCACTTAAATTTACCATCCCGGGTTGGGACACGACTGGATCTGCCAATTCCTCTCCTCCCCATGTGAGACCTGTGTGATATGCATCTTTTGCACCCCATGGGGCATTGCTGCTCTAGCTCTGCCCTTATTACTTGCCCTCAGGATTGGGGGCTTCTGGAGGGTGGAGCTTTTGGGCCTGCTCCTGGTCTTATCTCCATAGTGCCACACTGGCCTGCCATCTCCTCTTCTTTGTAGATTTCAGCCTCTCCTGCATTCCACCATATACTGAGTGTGCCCTTACATACCTGTCTTGGTGTTACCTAGGACAGGTAATATGTTATCAACAGGGACAACATCCAGATTTGGGCCATTACCAACCCTTCTCTGGCCCCATGGGCCCCATGGTCTCCCCCATGCAGTTTAGGATGGAGACAGGAGCACCACCTCTGGACACTTTCACTATACCTCTTCATTCTCTGTTTCCCATACATTTTACTATGATATTTAACATTTATTTTAATATATATCAAATGTACTTTTATAATCCAAAAGCATTACTAATTATAGGTATAGAGAAATACTTTTGACTATAGATCAGATGGCAGACCGTCACACAAAGGAAACCCATTATCGTTTTTCTTGTTATTCAGTTTCAAATATTATGCATTTTTAAATTGTTCTATTTTCCATTTGATTTAACACAACAAACAGTAATCATACTGGAGGCCCATGAATTTAAAAAGTGTTTACATTGGAGTAACATTCAGTGGTTTGTAACCAAATGGCTCAAACAAAGCAAAGAGACTAATATAATGTATTTTAAAAGCTCGACATAAGGTATGGCATTCATCTAATAACAGAGTTGCAATGGTGCTGTTTTTTGCCATTGAACATGTATGGGTAAAAGGTATTCTCCCCCCCCCCCAAAAAAAAAAAAAAAAACCAAGACATGTCCGTGAGAATCAGTTGGGCTTTTTCTTTTTCAGCAGTTTTGTGTACTAAATCATTAGTTAATTTTAAAATCTGAAGGAATTTTTAAGTATTCTGAAGATTCAGTACTAGTGAGATACTGATTAAGAGGTGGCATGGGAATGATAGCATGCTAAACCCTAATTAGAATGTCAACCAAGTATGTGCCCATCCTAGCTCACAGCCAAGTCATATACCAGGATAATATCCAACTGATACAATTTTTAATAAGAATTGGTAAGCATCAACCTTCATGGCCATTAATTTATGCCTTACTATAAAAAGTCCGATTCGTTTACCTCAAAAACATATGCAGCTTGATAAGTGTTGTGATTAAAATAAATGCTACATTTCCAGCCCTCAAAACCTAGCCCTGACATTCAAAAGCTAGCCCTAAAGAGTTCTTAGTACTCTCTAAAAATGCTAATGCTTAGGCTTTAACAAATATTGAAGGAAACAGCACTGTGGAATACCTACAGAGTACTTGCTTATTGTCTAAACCTTGCTCACAAGTGAAATAAGAGTGTTTTCCAGTCAATTCGAGACATGCTGAGCTCCTGCCGATTTCACACACTTTTAGCAGAATTTGCTTCACATCTCGCAAAGACTACAGTCAACAGGAATGTTGCAGGCTGCAGAGCTTTCAGCACCTTTACGAAGACTAGATGCTATATGTGGCTGAAATGGAACAGAACAAAATCTCCTACTTCCATTTACTTCCACCAGAACTTGTTCCAGGCACTTGAACTGCTATATTAAATGGCCATGGCTACCACCAAAACATAAAAACATAAAAAATCGTAACACCCAATAACTTTGTCAGGTATTGTCTATACACTGAACTATAGTGCATAGAGAAGGCATACAGAAGGATGGGGAGGGCATGCAGCAATTCACAAACCCATTCAGTATCCTTTACAGCAGTCAAAATAAGTAGTCCTGGGGACCTTCTTCTCTGCAAGGACACAAAGTCTCCAAGCATTCTGCAATCACCTTTGGCTACACTGGTCAGTCATTGTTCTGTTTATCTAATGACTAAGATAGGCATCAGCAAGATTAATACTTTGCATTTAGAAAGTCATGTGTACGTCTGTATCAAGAAAGGTGGCCAACAGAAATGCAAGTAGAAAAAGTTATTAAATCACTTCTTACCAGACCATAGATGAAGTCCATCAAATCCATATGAGCACAGGTCATCACCAACTCCATTGCCTCCCCATCCTTCTCCACCTCCAGGATAAGGAGCATATCCTGATGTTGAAGCCCAGCCAACCCTCAAATGTATGGGTTCTGCTGTCAAAAACTGATCTACACGATCAATTATTAGTTCAAAGTACCACTTCTTATATTGTGCTGAGCCCTCAGCAATTCCCAGAAATATGTTTGGTCTCATACTGAAAGAAAGCAGAAAACAAGTAGTGAGTTAAATTCATTATTTGTTTTGCTCTACTTTGACCAAAACCCCAGAGGATAAAAAAGACCAAGCAAAATGGAGTTAAGTAAAGTCCAAAATTAGAACTATCATATTGTTATAATAGACAAGATAATGCACAAGATAGTTAAGAATAATTGTGGCACAAAGACATATATGAAAAATTCTGTCTGATATGATTGGCAGTAGCTATTCAGAGTTTAGGCAGAGAAACATTTTTTTCCAACCATCCAAAGGTTTTAAGTGGGGATGCTAATACGCTAAATCTGGCATTTCCTACAAGACAATGAGATAACTGCCTCTCAATAATTCCAGCATGAGCCACAATCACAGCATATTAATTTGAAAATTCTGTTTAATTATTTCTGGATGGTAACAAACAGATCTGGAAGTCCATAGAATTTAGTGATCTAACAGTGTTGGCTGATGGCTTCTCAGGCTGTGAACCCATTTCCACCAGTCCTTAATCAAGTTACAGCTGACAATTAGCAATTAATTTTAATCATTCTACAGACTAGGTCCTTGCAAGTTATAAAGCTTGCTGTAAAATTATGATTCTACCTTTCAGGATTTTGGTTGGGGAGCAACACTAATGTCACTGAAAATTGGAAAGGTCAATGTGGTGTAGTTAATACCTGTTTAGGAGGTAGAAAGATCAAGATCAAATGTCTGCTTAGCCATCCAAAGTCACTCCCAATGTAATAGTCTATCCCCCCCTCTGATACATGTGTATGTTGGTTTAGTGTCATAGGGTGCAGTCCATGCTCCTTACACCCACACTAGCTGTGGGAAATGGGCTGTTTCAGTACTTGAAAAGGCACTGGTGGGGAAGGGGACAAGAGCATGGTTTCTCCTGCACACTGGGCCTGATCAGGATTGGTTCCTTGCAGCTTTTTTAGAAGGTCAAATTCTTCCCTAAAATGCTGTCGTGGCAGCCAAAGGTCAAGCCCATGTCCATTACAATGTTTAGCTTGGCACATATTTTAATTAGTCATACTTGTAGACTGCATGAGCTCCTTCTCCTGAAATCAGTTACTCTCTTCACTGTATTTTCTTGTTGATAACTGAATGTTGCTTTGAACACACCTAAGGAACCTGACTCAGTGCCCTATTAATGATTTGCAAGCAAAAGGGAACATTAGACAAAAGAGCAGGATGCAGTGTAGCATAAACAGTTTTAAGACCTGAATAACAATATTGTAAGCTGCTGTTTCTAGTCCTTTTATACATATTTTGCTGTCAAGTCACAATCAATTTATGGTGACCTCATACAATTTTCAAGGCAAGAGACATTCAAATGTGGCTTGCCATTGTTTGGTCCTGGTATTCTTTTATGGTCTCCCTCCAAATACAGACTAGGGCAGATCCTGCTTAGCTTCTGGGATCTACCAAGATCTGGCTAGACTGGATTATTCAGGTCAAAAATATAGAAACCATTTAGAACATCAAAAGGTCTCAGACAGATGTCCTGAGAGGTGGCATATAAATTTCTAAATAAATAAAACCTCATAAAATACAAGCTATAACATATATATGATACCTTGTTACATCATTCACCAGCCGTGTTTGCATGAGTAGATCTCTTCGAGGGAGAAGATTATCACAGATTAAATTCTGATTGGCACGTACTGCTACGCCATTACACAGACAGAGGGAGCAAAGCACTTCAAGAACCTAGAAGAAATAATTAGTTGTTGGACAACATTCACTACACACACATGCAATGATGTTGTCCAGAATTCAGTGCTTGTGGTTGTTTGAACATTTCTTAATAGCTTTGGATGATTCCTCAATAGAATTAATTATTGGGAAACTGTTCCGTTCTAGTATTAATCAGAGTTTTCTCAAGATAACATAGCTGTGAGTTGGCTGAAGGACAGTGAGCAATTTTTCTCTGTCTGGAGATCTGATGTGAGCCTGGTGGATCTAGTGACCTATTATAAGACTCTTGAATCAGTGCTCAACTTTTGTATTTGTAAATATAGTAGAAATACAAATAAACCATAACACCTCCAATTTTATTACCTCCAAAAAGAACCTACTCTAGGTTGTATTGCTTATTTGTCCTTCAAAGAAATCCAAGCCTTTATAGTCTCAAAGAGAAAACATATTTTTAAAGTGAGAACAGCCAAGTTGATTCAGAGATTTGAACAATAATTGAATAACAACAGCAAACAAATTACAAAGTACTTCTTATTGAAAAGAGTCACATAAACTTTATTGTTACTATGTTTTTACATGGCTTCCAAGCAGAAATAAAACAAAAGTTAATTACTTGTAAAACAGCGGTCAAAATGGTTACAAAAGAAATAATTTAAAGTTGGGGAAATTTAAGAGAAAACAGCTGGAAAACCCATTTTGAGGTGATGGCAATTTTTAACTAACAAAGGGTTTCCCTAATCCAGGATCTTAAATCCACTCCAAACTGCACTTTCAGATCTTGACATAGTTTAATTACAGTTTAATCAAAGTTAAGCTACACTTGGACATCTATAAAATTCTTAACATCTGTTATGGTGGAAAGGGCTAATTGGCTCTATGGAGGGCTCTGTGGTTGGTAGAGGATATTCCTGCTACTTTCTTAATAGGGAGCCTGTCAATATGGCTGAACTTAATGTCTGCTTGTAAAAGAATCCTGAATTTCACAACCAGAGAGAACAGCATTTTTTTATTGAGTGCAGAACAGATTTCCATCAATATTTGTTAACTTCCTTTGATAATACAATATATAGGTAAAATTATAAAGACCCATTCACTTCTTCTATAAATTATCCTGCAGACCAGTAACACTTCATTTGCCAAGCATACCTTATAGTTGCGTCCATGTTTATCCAGCAGTGAAATGATAGTTTTTATATGACCTTCTTCTATCAAATTTAAAGCCTCTGGGCTTTCAATCAAGATGCAATGCAAGACTTCCAAAATACCTGTAGGAATGCCACAGGCACAGAGATAGTTTTGACATTTAAAGCAAAATCAAACAAACCAACAGTTCAAAAACTTGGGGGAAAATAATACCCTAAAGGGAAAGGAAGAAAATATTTCCATATTTTTTGGTCTACCAAATCTTCAACCTGCAAAGAATGAAAGACTTTGAAAAAGACTTTGGGGAGCACGAGACAGTTATAGAACCTAGGCTTATACAAGTTGCAGTTGAATTATGGTGACACTGTAGGCTTTTCAAGAGATGAACAGAGGTGGCTTGCCATTATCTGCTCCTGTGTAGCAACCTTAGACTTCCTTGATGGTTTCCCATCCAAGCACTAATTCGGGCTAACCCTGCCTAGCTTCTGATGAGACTGGAATCCTGAGCCATCCTGGACAGGATAACTTAGGCTTAGGTTTTCAAAATCAATGTCTACATACAATTAAGACTTATTTTACTCCTGCTATCTGTAACATAGGATGACCAAGTCATTATCATTTTAGATCAAATACCAAAAGTCCCACAACAAATACATGCTTATATAAATGTCAAGGAAAAAGTTACCCAAACATATACTACAACATCTTCTTTTATAGAATTGTAAATAAAAATGTTTAGTTCAGCTGAAATCCAGTACAAATCCACACCGTTTAATGCAAAGACTCATTCCTGATTTTATCAAAGGCTTCCCTGTCAATCCAGTCCAACTCACCAGCCACTCTACGAAGCTCTCACCATCTTCCACATTTTTAAAATATGACTGCCCTGACCACCTCACCACAGAATCTTTGCATTAAATTGTTTTATCTTGTTTGTTCCCTCAGGCAGGCATCTAGACAGGAGGATTACCAACTTTGGGTTGGGAAATTCCTGGATATTTGTGAATAGATCCAAGGAATGGCAGGCTTTGCAGCAAGATAGTACTACAGTGAGGCATAATCCCCTTTCCATCCTACAAAGTAGCAATTTTTCCCCCATGGAACGGATCTCTGTGGTCTGGTGACCAGTTATCATTCAGGGAGATCTCCAGGCAGCACCTAGAGATTGGAACCTTACTGGACAACAGGCCTATATCTTTTCTCTATAAACAAATAATAAACACCAGTAAAGAAATAGTCACTGATATTACAGAACTAAAATCTAGTATTTATTTCTGAAAT
The DNA here is from genome assembly GCF_049243985.1 of Paroedura picta. Taxonomy (NCBI): domain Eukaryota; kingdom Metazoa; phylum Chordata; class Lepidosauria; order Squamata; family Gekkonidae; genus Paroedura; species Paroedura picta. The sequence goes on from NC_135370.1 coordinate 135,741,547, forward strand.
ATTATTTGAATCATGATAAAGGTTCATCTCTCATACCCAAGCCTTTAATATTCAATCCCTTTGAAGGGATACCATTAAAGTTTAATTTTTATGCATAAAATGGTCCAAGGGCCTAATTTACTGGGTAATCTTTGGGTCCCTCAGCTCTGATATAACAGGAAATAAAATAACAAGCACCAATATTCTTCTTTATAAATTCAAATATCTTACCTGAAGATGATTCTAATCTGTCCAATTTACTAATTAGCCAATCTAAGTTGTTAGAAAATTGGGCACAGTTATTTCTGTTACCACAAATAAGAGCAGCTGAAAGAAAGATTTCAGATCATCAGTCAACTCTAGATAGAAATACTTCACATCTCAAATAATATAATTTTATTATGCCTTTTCCAAAGACATCCTGATGATCCATTTTATTACTTATTCATGACAGATAATTAGAGCATCCAGTGGGGATAATTCATTAATATAGGCCAAGAAGGAACCAAATTGTACTGAATTAACATTATTCACAAATATCTTTTAAGTTGTTCCAGCAATCTCCATTAAGAAGTGTTTATACAAATACCTGTAACAAACTAACATTCAATCCACACTGCTAATTCCTTATTCCAGAATTACAGAGCAGGCATATTAGGAATGTCTGAAATTGTCTTTCTCTTTCCAGGCAAATATTGAAAATGTTATTTTTAGAATCAAAAGATTTTGTACATGATTCAGATTGTACTGAAGTATTAATCAAGTGTTGCTTCTTGTCTCAGGCACACCCCTCCCAATGAAAGCATGGTTTAACTAGTTTATTAATTTGTTAAACTGACTTAAATCATAATTTAAATATGCTACCATATTTAGTTGGGTAGGCTGTTCTAGGCAGTGGTTGCCTTCATTGGACAAACCCACCCTGACTCCAAACTCAGTCAGCATCTTCTGCCCATAAAAAAATAAACACTATGCTATCACAAAGCAGGTATAAAATGTGTCCTCTAGAGCCTGACCAGGGACCACCCCTCTCAAAAAAGTCCCTCTTGACCCCAGAAGATTCAGCTAATCCAATGATGTTTAAAGGGAGGGAGGATGGATCAGGAACCATAAAATAGATTACTATTATTGTTCCACAGGATGCCTCATTATGTGCATGAAAATGGAAAATTTAGCCACTTTCATTAGGCTAAGATAAAGAGAGCCTTTGGAATTACTAGCTTCACTACTTACGACAGCTATCAGGTTGATAACACTGTCAAGGGGGAAAATCACAAATATGTAGAAATTGGGTATGAGATGGTAATCTGTCAAATCAGGTGGCTGTACCCTCTTCTAGATTTCCTTCATTCTAATGTGCTAATAACCTTCTTCATTGTCAACTTGCTCTCCTCGCCATTGCTCATCTTTTCACACAGATACATAATTTTTACTGACTCTCAAAAAGAAAAACAACCCTTCTTTTTCAAATGGCAAGAAAATGATTTTGACTTTGTGGCCCTATGTCTACTTTAAAAAAGTAGAAAAGCTAGATTTCGAAGCTCTGACTCTCAAAAACTTTGGAAATCTTGGTCTGAAGATACTACAGGACTTGAATCTATCTCTTCTACTGAAGACCTATGACTACCCACCTGAAATGCTCTTCATAAAAAAGGAACCTTAATTAAGGAACCTTAATAATAACAATAATAATAATAACAACAATAACAATAACAATAACAATAACAATAACAATAACAATAACAATAACAATAACAATAACAATAACAATAATAATAATAATAATAAGCCATTTATTGGCCAGGCTCCCCTAAACATCAAAACGGAATGATAAAGTTGTCTATGTTACATGTAAAAATAAGTAGAATGTTCTTGCTCTGGCTGGAATGAAGCATTTGAAAATATTATCTTTACAACAAAGATTGAGAAACAAAAATAAATAAATCAGATTCTTATTTTCATATATATTTTCCTTAAATATATTTGTTTAATTTATATTACTCCCATGTAAGAATAACTTATGCAGGCAATACATGTTTAATCTACAGCATTTTTATCAAAATGCTGCTTACTGATTTCTGCTCTCTATGATGCAAATTTATTTAAAATAACTTCAAAAATAGTTTAATGGTATTTTTATTTGTTCACTTTATTGTTATTTATTAAGATGAGAACTTATCCTATTGGCAGTTTAATTTTCCAGCTGATAGCTGCAGAACTCACCTAGCAATTTGTAGAGAAGATTCAAAATTTCTTTCCATGCTGTACCACTTTCCTCTCTGCCAACCCCTGTAAAATTAGCAGTACTATAGTAGATGTTTAAACGATCAATGCAGTTCAACACCAGCGCGAGCATTCCCTGAAAAGATGCCACAGACAACAATATGTTTACAAGTCTGGAAGTGTATTCCTTCACAGTTTTAATTGTGTAGTAAGAGAAATAGAGTAATGAGCTTAACATATATAATATAATAAAACTTGAAAATATTGTCTATGTAGAACATCTAAACCTAAAGTACTGTTGTGCAGTACTGGCAAGTTTCTTTGAAAATCAGAATATAAGCGCATCATGATACGAAAATGCAATACTGTATTGTCTAGAAACTGAATAATCATTTCAAATCAGAAACAGACTATTTCTATTCATGGTCAACTAAATCAGATTAAAAGTACATCTTTGCGGTTTGAAATGATGCCATCAGCCATGCTCTCTGGGCGATATCTTTAAATACCCACAGCCCAACGCCTGTCTATATGTGGAAATTCATCTGTGGTGGACCTGCCCCACTATGTTTTGGTTTGTCCCCTGTACTCCGAATCCAGGGTCAAATTCGTTGCCAAGTTACTACCGAACTCATACCCCACTTCTGATCTCGACAAAGTCACCTATCTGTTATCAGATGTCGACCTCTATATTTCATATAGGGTGGCACTTTTTGTTCAGGAAGATCTGAGCCAAAGCTTTTTTACAGGAGTCCCCACTTTGATACACCATACTTTTCTTATTGTAACTCAGTAGCCCTCGTTTACAATTTTATGTATGCAATACTGGAGAAATATAGTTTTATTCGTATTTGTACCATATTGTTTTTAATTATGCTTTGTAATGGCCTTTGGCTATATACAGTAAATATATATACATATTGTATCAGATTAAAAGTATAGAAATACTGAAATTAAAAGTCTTGCTTAAAAGTTTTTCAAATCCATTCATACTGGGCAGATTTTGAAGCAGGCCTCAAGCTTGGTCATTTTCTTGTGCTTCGCTCCCCATTGTATCTTGTATTTGGGATGTTTCTGTGAATCATTAGAACTTTGCAAGCATTGTTGGATTTCAGACCAGATATTTCTTCATATGGTGTGTAACCCATTAAAAACCTGTGCACAACTGAACACATGAAACTGCCCTTTACTGAATGAGACCTTTGGTCCATCAAGATCTGTACGGTCTACTCAGAATAGCAGCAGAACCCCAGGGTCATAGGTGAACACTGTCAGGATCTGTCTGGTTGCCAGCTTCCTGCCATGACCATTTGGTATTGTCATTTGTCAGTGTCCCTTGTCATTCTGTATATCGTCATCTGCTAGCATGGTCTTGGAAAGTTAACTGATTGTAACAGCATTGCTTTGCATTGCTTGCTTGTTTGTTTAGTCTAATTGATAATTTTCTCTGGGGAGGATGGCAGCGAATTGGTGAGGCAGCGAATTGGTGAGGCAGGCCTTGAGTGAGTCTTGCACTAATGATGTCATGTGCACCTGGGTGCAAGACTAGTTTGTGTGCTTTTGCTGGAAAAAAGGAAATTCCCACCTGTGGTCAGTTGGGGATGAGGTTTCTGGAGCTATATTAATGAATTGCCTGTCCATTCAGTTTCGGGGGGGGGGAATCATGAGCTTTGTATCAACTGCTTTTGTTACTAATGCCCAGAGTGCTCACTGAGAAAACCAAGAGGGACCTGACACACACACGAACACATGAAGCTGCCTTTTACTATCAGACCTTTGGTCCATCAAGATATGCATGGTCTACTCAGACAGGCAGCAGCTCTCCAGGATGTCAGGCAGAGACCTTTTATATTACCTACTACCTGATCCCCTAAACTGGAAATATCAGGGACTGTACCTGGAACCTTATTCAACCAACGAGATGTTCTGCCCCAAGCCACAGCTGTAACTTTGTGGACTGTGATTGTTGTAATGAATGTGCACCAAGGAAGAATAGGCTGCAGAGCCTTTATCACAAAACTAGTAAAAGAGCCCATTGTAACGATAATACAATGGGCGCTAGAATCTGGGGGATAGGGAGGGACAGGGCAGCGCGGGGCAAGGAAGCTCACCTTAGAGAGGGCGGGCAGCGGCGGCGTGGCATCCTCGGGCGCTCTGCGGGCCGTTGGCGTCCATGTTCCGAAGGCGCCAAAGGTCTTCCGAAGATTTTAAAAGGGGAGTCCCTGCCAGCGGCGCGCAGGCCGGCTGGCAGGGGCTCCCTGCCCGGCGGTCTGACGCGGCAAGAGGCGCTTTGCGCCTCTCGCTGCGTCAGACCGCCGGGCAGGGAGCCCCCGCCAGCCGGCCTGTGCGCCGCTGGCAGGGACTCCGTCGGGCGGCGGCTTGATGGGCAGGGCGGCTTGACGCGCAGGGAGCCCCCGGCAGCCGCGCTCCGCGCAACTGCCGGGGGCTCCCTTGTGGGGCGGCCTGATGCAGCGAGAGGCGCTTTGCGCCTCTCGCCGCATCAGGCCGCCGGGCAGGGAGCCCTCCGCGCGACTGCCGGGGGTTCTCTCGGGTGGCGGCCTGACGATTGTCTGTCATGAGGAAGGGTCCAATCCGGACCCTTCCTCATCCCGGACACAGCCCGCCCCAGGAGGGCTTACTGCTTTATTTAGTCCGTGGCGCCCGTGGCGCCACGGGCAGTGTACAGATGTGCAGAACACCACAAGGAATGCAAAGATCCCCTACCTTTTACATGCTAATAACCTCTGGCCTACTTCCTGAAGAAGCAAAAGCTCTCTTTCCTCTGAGAATTTGCTGCTTGAAGGTAAGGGAAGGTGATCTAGATATGAACAAGAATATTGTAGCCATAGGTTTGGAACAACCATCCTGAGGCCTGGCAAGCTCCTGACAAGAAATAGGCAGTGACTAGGTAGAGCCTTTTGTGGCGCAGAGTGGTAAGGCAGCAGACATGCAGTCTGAAAGCTCTGCCCATGAGACTGGGAGTTCAATCCCAGAATCTGGCTCAAGGTTGACTCAGCCTTCTATCCTTCCAAGGTTGGTAAAATGAGTACCCTGCTTGCTGGGGGGTAAACGGTAATAACTGGGGAAGGCACTGGCAAACCACCCCGTATTGAGTCTGCCATGAAAAACACTAGAAGGCGTCACCCCAAGGATCAGACATGAACCAATGCTTCCACAGGGGATACCTTTACCTTTAGCTAACTAAAGATGTAGCAGAGAAAGGCTCTGAGAGTGGGGACTAACTGAGACTGGGGGAACCATTTTCCAACAACAGCCTCTCACCTCAAGTTATCAAAGTGTTTCTGCAAGGTCCTGGCCAGTCCTTGATAAGTATGAGGAATACATATGTGTGATAGCATAACATGTTAGTCATAAGTTTGAAGGGATCTCCCAGATCATCCAGTCCAACCCCCCACACAATGCAATAAATATTACTTTGCAATTAAGACAATATAGGCCACACATTATTCTTTTTATGATAATACCTTGCAAGGTATATAAAGGGCCAGTAGACTTGATCTCCCCTTGAGCTCATGACACACAGAATACACTAGAATACAAGACCTAGAAAGGTACTGCTTTTTAAAAAAATGCCAAGCCTCTTGTTTTCGCTCTACACTGTCTTAAATAATGAGATGGTCAGGGAAAGGGAATACATGAGCCACATTGAATCGTTACATGACTGGACAATATCATTTCACAGTGCCTGACTCTTAACAACCCCCTAAAAGTAAATGGAGAAGATTAATTAAAACTGCATGTTAAAAGCATTTCTATAAGATAAAATCTCTGCTGCTTGTGGTTGTCAAATCTATTTGTTATATACAGATAAAACCATTGTCCTAACCTCTTCTTTGAATAGATTTTGTCTATTCTTGAGAGAACGAAGTTTGTTCTGTTTATCTTCATGTTCTAGCTCTTCTTCTGGAGGCAGAAAATATGTAATCAAGTCTTGCAGAGTCTGCAGTACCTCTTCAATAGGCAGAGTGATGGGAGTTCTGTTATTTCCACTAAGAATCAATAGAAAGGTTAAAAAGTGTCATTGAAGAAAATTAGTAATAATCATCATTGTGATCAAAACTCAAAATAAAATAGTTTCAGTTCTGAACACAGCTCCTATTTTGCATGGAATATTTGATAGTACCTAGTTTCAAGCTGGACAATCTAAAATGAAGAATTATGAGATTCTATTTTTCAAGGGTGCTTCTCTTTGAAGTGTTAAGGTGTGCAGAGTCTGGGACATGGAACACATCATTACTTCAGTGAATGATAGAAAACCATTATACAAACTTTAATAGAAACTTTAATAGAAAATAAATAGATTTATTTTTAACTGGTGTGTTATAAACAGAATTATTCCAAATAATACAATGCAACCTACTTCCAGCAGTTAATACAGTTAAGTTCAGACTGGAAACTTGAACAGCATGATACAAAACCCACAAGGTTACATAATTTACCATACCTTATAAACTGACTAAATAATCTTGTTGTGTTGCGAATAATTCGAGCAGCCTGAGATTCTTCATGCTGACATCTTTGTAATGTGAGACCATCATCCATATGTCCTTCTTGGTGCAATATAACCTACGAACAATACCCATAATAAATAATAAATAAATGTTTCATAAATAATATGTCATTCATGCTTTCAAGTACTAAGCACTGAACATGGGCACAAACCAAAAAATTCTAGTTCACTTTGAAGTTTGAGGTATTTCCAAACCCATCCCCAAACCCAGAAGCCCCAAAATGAACTGTTCAAGTTTGGTCTCATCTGTTTCACTTCTAAGCTGGGCCCCGAGTACATATCTTTAACCCTCCCCCCGCTCCGGAGGAGCGGGAGGAATAAAGGAGTAAGGGCAAGTGGGGAGGAGTTAGGGCGGGCCCTGTCCGGGATAAAAACTCGGAGGGCCCAATCAGGAGCCGCTTCGCGGCTCCTGATTGGGCCCTCCGAGTGTCACTCGAGGGCCAAGCAGCCAATGGGGAGCCACGCAAAGCGCGGCTCCCCATTGGCTGGTTGGCCCAGCCTCGCCTGGGCCGGCCGGGGAGTTGCCGCTAAGAGGAAGAAGGCGTCCGGAGCGGTAAGTCCTCCGGCCGGCTTCCCCTCACCCAGGGAGTCTTCTGCCGGGCCCTGGGGCAGGCTCGCCTGCCCTTGGGCCCGCCAGAAGGCCACGAAGCCCACTCCCGAAGTCCCGAGCCTTCTGCCAGGCCCTGGAGCAGCTGAGCCTGCTCCTAGGCCTGGCAGTAGGCCGCTCAGCCCACCGCCCCCGTCCCGAGCCTTCTGCCAGGCCCTGGGGCAGCCGAGACTGCTCCTAGGCCCGGCAGTAGGCCTCAAAGCCTGCCGCCACTTTCCCGAGCCTTCTGCCAGGCCCTAGAGCAGCCGAGCCTGCCCCTGGGCCCAGCAGAAGGTCCCAAGGCCACCTACTTTCCTCTGTTCCTCCCTTCCTCCCAGCATTCCCTTTGCCCTTCCCTTCCTCCCAGCATTCACTTTGTTTTTCCCTTTCTCCCTCTCTTCCATCTGCCTCTTTCTGGCTACCTGTTTCTCTCCCTCTTCTTCTGTCTCTATCTTCCTCCCTTTCTTTCTGTCTTTCTGTCTCTCTCCTTTTCCTCCTTCCTTCGCCCCATCCCTCCACCCACCCATCATGCTAGGGCCCGCTGTATTTTGCCCACAGCGGGCTTAATATCTAGTATATAAATAAAAGCCTATACCTTGAATGAAGTTTGTTGGTCTTAAAGGAGCCACTGGACTCCAACTTTGTTCTAATGCCAAAATTACATAATTATTCAAGAGGATTGTTCTGTGTGTGCACTGTTACTTAGAAAATTGTTAGGGACTGTGCTCTATACTATGGTGTATTGTTTGCTGTAAGTTGGCTCCTTCTATGTAATTTTGCATTATTTAAAGACTCTGGTTAACATTTATGCCTTTGTTCAGTTCTGTTTGTAGACTTCGGGTTGGTTCTACAACCAAATCCTATTTCGTTGTTTACTAAATATTCCATCCTGTGAATTGTATTGACTCACTCTGTGAAATCCACCTTGAGTCCCAGTGTGAAATGAACACTATAAATAATGTAAATAAATATAAATAAAATATAAACCATATAATAAAGACAATGAACACATTCAATGCACCTTAAAGGGCAATCTTCTCTCAAAGCCATGCCTTTGTCACATTCTTCTTTTGTATCTCTAATCTGAATGAATTCTTATTTTGTTTACCTTCCTTTTCAGTGGTCCCAAACGCACTGTTTTAGCATCCTGTGCTTTGTAAGTCAGCCACAGAGTGCTGGCTACATGCTGTACAAAGCAAATGGAATCACCATACTTTATTTCAGGAACTCCCATGCCATCAATATCACGCTTATGAGCAGAATCCAGTTTTTCCTTTATCCCCAGAATTAAAAAGAGAAAGCAATATTAAAACGATACCAGGAGGTTTTATCACAGAATTAGACATCAAAAATAATCTACAAACATATCACAAAGAAGGCAAAAAATAGTTTCAATGTCAATAAAGAAGAACAAACAGGGATCAGTGAGGATCATGGGAGAATTCACTCTACAGCCTGCTCAGACTCAGTTTTGCCACAATGGTGGCTGTATCCCCATCCGCCCAACCCCATAATTGCTTGCTCCCCTCATAGCCTGCCCAAACTCAGCTTCACTGTAAAGGCAGTTCAACCCTGTCCCATCCAACTCTAAGTTAACTGCATTAATGGTCCAGCCACAATGAGTAGTTTTGTCTGCACTTACACAGACAATCCTCTTGTAGTTTGAGGAATTTAACCTCACCTCTATTTTTTTCAGATTTTCCTCCAAACCTGAGGAATGCTCCAAGTTAGTTGAAAAATTGTTCTGACAGTGTGGTCCCAATCCACAGATTTAAGTACTAAACTCAATTTAAACTACTGGTACTTGCATCTAAAAGCCCCTACTGCCTCCTCCCATATAAAACTTATCTGGATATTGATACCTGCTTTGCAGGCCCATTCTCAGTTGGCTGTCAGGGGTGGTGTACTCCACAGCAGAACTTTCTCCTCAACTATCCCATAGTCTGTCCAAACAAAATATTTTTTCTTAACTGGGCTTCACAACTGGGAAAGAAGCACCTGGGAGAGGAGCTACAGGAATAATATCAGTATGAGGTGCCAGGAAGACCTGAATACCATAACTGCATGTTCTTTTTCCTTTTCAGGATCAGCTCCAATAACTACTTTAAAAAATATATATGGAGCTTGATTTGAATTTAAAGAACTGTTATGCTCAACTAAGCCATGACATGAATAATCTATCAAAGAAAAATGTTCCTAGAGGACTTTAACCAAAGACCTTTACTTCTTTTTTAAATTATTTGTGTGACAGAATTTATACAGACCCAGTATCTTTTTTCATGTTTGATATATGCCAAAATACTTTTGAGAAGTTACAAAATTTTGTGTGGCTAACCTTCAGGAATTGATTTACCTTTGATACTCTGAAACAAAAGGAGGTTGATTTTGTGTCAGCCTTCTCTTTGTCTACCAAGACAAGCCCTTGGTCTTCTGTTAGAGCTAAAAATTGTCCTGTTGTAATATGTCGAAGGCGAAAAGGCTGTCCCCAGCGAATGTTACTCCCACTCCAGCTTAAGGAAAAAAGAAAATAGTTTATGTAGGGGGGAAAATGAAAACATTTTAAAACAAATTAGGAATACCATCAATGACTGGTGAATCCCATAGTCCAACAGAGGACATGATACACACAAACCATAGGCCACCTGTTCCCATTAAAAATAGAAAACAGTTATAGAGGCTGTGGAATAACTCAGCTCCTACTTAGGAAGGCACATAGAGACAGTGGACCATGACTCTCACTTGGTACATTCTCCTGCCTGTCCTATTTATGGTTTCCAGTCATGGCCTGGGAGAGGGGATATGTGAAGCAGCCATTGGTGACAGCATGATATCACTTCTGGAAAAAAACGTGATGATGTTAAGTCTCAGAATTGCTGGGAAGCTGGTGGTAAAACCATGGCGTTTCCAGCAATTTCTACAGAGAACTGATGTCACGTGAGTTTTTCATGGAAGCGATGTCATTTCATTAGTCCAGCAGCCATTTAAAAAACATTATAATGAGAAGTAGCTCACATTTCTCATCCTGGCTCAGGTTTTTATGATGCCCATCTTCTCCTTTGGCAGGTTAGCTAAATGGACTTTTCCCCACTGTAACCCAGTTCCTGTTTTTCCTGACTCTTCCTGTCGTAGAAATAAACAGTTTGTCTCAATTTCAGGGTTTCTACTAACAACGGTATAATTGAACCAAAACACCTAACTTTTAGACCAAATTAATTTCCATGAGAAAGAATCAAATCTGCCTCCATTGAAATAAAAGACCCCAACTTGCTCAGAAAGATAAATAATTTACTGTTCACTATTTCTTTTTTAGCCTTTTGGTATTAATATTTTAATTTATTTCAAGATATTTTACCACTGAAGCTCTACCTGGGCCTACACCACTACATTTTCTACCTGGAACACCTAATTGTTAGTCACAGCCAGTTTAAGGTGACCAGATTGTCCCATTTTTGGAGGGACATCTGGGAATACCTGGCAAATCATACTTATGTTGAAATTATATATATATATATATATATATATATATATATATATATATATATATATATATATATATATTATATATATCCCCCTTCAAGGATCGCTGCCTTGTTGTGGCAAGGGGGCTTGCGTAGTTCAGTGAAGCTATGAGCTATACCGTGCAGGGCCACCCAAGACGGACAGGTCATAGCTGAGAGCTCTGACAAAAGGTGATCCACTGGAGAAGGAAATGGCAAACCACTCCAGTATCTTTGCCATGAAAACTCTATGGACAGTTCCAATAGGCATAACGATATGACGCCGGAAGATGAGCCCCTCAGGTCGGAAGGTGTCCAATATGCTACTGGGGATGAGCAGACGGCTAGTACGAGTAGCGCCAGAATGAATGAAGCGACTGGGCCAAAGCCGAAAGGACGCTCAGTTGTGGAAGTAACTGGTGGCGGAAAGACAGTCCGATGCTGTAAAGATTTTTATTCCATAGGAACCTGGAACGTCAGATCCATGAATCAAGGTAAGCTGGACGTGATCAAACAAGAAATGACAAGACTGAACATCGACATTTTAGGAATCAGTGAACTAAAATGGACAGGAATGGGTGAATTTAATTCAGATGACAATCAGGTATACTACTGTGGACAAGAATCTCGCAGAAGAAATGGAGTAGCCTTCATAATCAATAAGAGAGTAGGAAAAGCAGTCTTGGGATACAATCCCCAAAATGACAGAATGATCTCAGTTCGAATCCAAGGCAAACCTTTCAACATCACAGTGATCCAGGTCTATGCCCCAACCACTGCTGCTGAAGAGGATGAAGTTGATCAGTTCTATGAAGCCCTACAACACCTTCTAGAAGCAACGCCAAAAAATGATGTGCTTATCATCATGGGGGACTGGAATGCTAAAGTAGGAAGCCAAAAGATAACCGGGATAACAGGCAAGTTTGGCCTTGGAGTACAAAATGAAGCAGGGCACAGGCTGGTAGAATTTTGTCAAGAGAATACAATGGTCATAGCAAACACTCTTTTCCAACAACCCAAGAGACGACTCTACACATGGACATCACCAGACGGTCAACACAGAAATCAGATTGACTATGTGCTCTGCAGCCAAAGATGGAAAAGTTCTATCCAGTCAATAAAAACAAGACCAGGAGCTGATTGTGGCTCAGATCATGAGCTTCTTGTTGCAAAATTTAGGCTTAAATTGAAGAAAGTAGGGAAAAGCACTAGGCCACTCAGGTATGAACTAAATCATATCCCCGATGAATACACAGTAGAGGTGACAAATAGATTTAAGGAATTAGATCTGATAGACAGAGTGCCTGAAGAACTATGGACGGAGGTTCGCAACATTGTACAAGAGGTAGCAACTAAAACCATCCCAAAGAAAAAGAAATGCAAGAAATCAAAATGGCTGTCTGAGGAAGCTTTACAAATAGCTAAGGAGAGAAGGGAAGTGAAAGGCAAGGGAGAAAGAGAAAGATACACCCAATTGAATGCAGAATTCCAGAGAAAAGCTAGAAGAGATAAGAATTCCTTCTTAAATGAACAGTGCAAACAAATAGAAGAAAACAATAGAATGGGGAGGACCAGAGATCTTTTCAAGAAAATTGGAGATATGAAGAGAACGTTTCATGCAAAGTTGGGTATGATAAGGGACCAAAATGGTAGGGACCTCACAGAAGCAGAAGAGATTAAACAAAGGTGGCAAAATTATACAGAACAACTATACAAGAGCGAGCTTAACATCCCTGATGACCTCAGTGGGGTAGTTACTGACCTGGAGCCAGACATCCTGGAATGTGAAGTCAAATGGGCCTTAGGAAGTCTGAGCAACAATAAAGCTAGTGGTGGTGACAGCATTCCAGTTGAACTATTCAAAATCTTAAAGGACGATGCAGTAAAAGTGCTACACTCAATATACCAGCAAATTTGGAAAACTCAACAATGGCCACAGGATTGGAAAAGGTCAGTTTACATTCCAATCCCAAAGAAGGGCAATGCCAAAGAATGTTCAAACTACCGCACCATTGCACTAATTTCTCATGCTAGCAAAGTTATGCTCAAAATCCTACAAGCTAGGCTCCAGCAATATGTGGACCGAGAACTTCCAGAAGTACAGGCAGGATTTCGAAGAGGCAGAGGAACTAGAGATCAAATTGCCAACATACGCTGGATCATGGAGAAAGCTAGGGAGTACCAGAAGAACGTCTACTTCTGCTTCATTGACTATGCTAAAGCCTTTGATTGTGTGGAACACAACAAATTGTGGCAAGTTCTTAAAGAGATGGGAATACCAGAGCATCTTATTTGTCTCTTGAGAAATTTATATGCAGGTCAAGAAGCAACAGTGAGAACTGAACATGGAATCACGGATTGGTTCAAAATTGAGAAAGGAGTTCAGCAAGGCTGTATACTGTCGCCTTGCCTATTTAACTTGTATGCAGAGCACATCATGAGAAATGCGGGATTAGAGGAGTCACAAATTGGGATCAAGATTTCAGGGAGAAATATCAACAACCTCAGATATGCAGATGATACCACTCTAATGGCAGAAAGTGAAGAGGAACTAAAGAGCCTGTTGATGCGGGTGAAGGAGGAGAGTGCAAAAGTTGGCTTGAAACTCAACATCAAGAAAACAAAGATCATGGCATCCGGCCCTCTCAATTCCTGGCAAATAGATGGGGAAGAAATGGAGATAGTGACAGATTTTATTTTCCTGGGCTCCAAGATCACTGCAGATGGGGACTGCAGCAAAGAAATTAAAAGACGCTTGCTTCTGGGGAGGAAAGCTATGGCAAATCTAGACAGCATCCTAAAAAGCAGAGACATCACCCTGCCAACAAAAGTGCGTTTAGTCAAGGCTATGGTCTTCCCAGTTGCAATGTATGGCTGCGAAAGTTGGACCATAAGGAAAGCCGAGCGTGAAAGAATTGAGGCTTTTGAACTCTGGTGCTGGAGAAGACTCTTGCGAGTCCCTTGGACTGCAAGGCGAACAAACCGGTCAGTCCTAGAGGAGATCAACCCTGACTGCTCTTTAGAAGGCCAGATCCTGAAGATGAAACTCAAATACTTTGGCCACCTCATGAGAAGGAAGGACTCCCTGGAGAAGAGCCTAATGCTGGGAGCGATCGAGGGCAAAAGAAGAAGGGGACGACAGAGAATGAGGTGGCTGGATGGAGTCACTGAAGCAGTAGGTGCAAACTTAAATGGACTCCAGGGAATCGTAGAGGACAGGAAGGCCTGGAGGATCATTGTCCATGGGGTCGCGATGGGTCGGACACGACTTCGCACATAACAACAACAATAATATATATATATTATTTTTGCATTCTATGAAACTTTTTGTTGCTACATATAGAACAAATTTTTAATCAAGACCCCCCCCCCCCGGTCAATGGTGTCTCGCTTTACCAATGTTGAAATCTGGTCACCTTAAGCCAATTACAATCCCATCAGATTCTGCGGAAGCAGTGTGGAGAGTCTTGCCAGGATGAGTACCAGAGCCACAGACACCATCAAGGAGCCCAGCTCAGAACCTGAACCAGGTATAAGCACTCAGCTCTGAACATACAGGTGACTCCCCACTCTCATCTCTTGAGCCCAGAGAACAATGGCATAGAAAGCAACACTTCATGTTACTGGAGAGATGCCAGTTGGCTAGATTAGTAAGCCATTGCAGGACTGGTCTTCCTGAGTGCTTGCAGAATCTTGACTAATTAGGCAGCAGAGGCAGATGGTCTATATGCAGCAATGTTGTTTATCCCTAAGCCTACACTTCCTATCCCTACTATTTTGCTTTGATAGAATTCTGTGTGCTTTACTAACCCTTGCCTAGTGACCTTGATTATGGACCTGCCCTTGGCCCATTCCGCACACATAGGATGATGTACTTCAATGTGCTTTGGCAGCTGGATTTTCCTGTGCAGAACAGGAAAATCTACTTCTAAAGTGCATTGAAAGTGCACTTTGAAAGTGTGCAGAGGCCCAGGGTCTAATTTGGCTGTTCATTTGGGTGACAGTTTTGGCTCTGTTCTTCAGCTTGTGTTACGACTTTGGAACTATCTGCCCAGCAGCACACCACTCCAGGGCCATGCCTGGAAACTTGACCCTAACATTCCTTGTCTTCTCAATCTTCTAAAATCAACCCAGCAAATCACAAATGTCCAATAGAGTTTTTCAGGTTCCTGAAAGATTCCTTTCTCTTATAAACTTTTATATGCGGCCTTCCCCCACAATTAGGGTCCACAAGCCAATGAACATAAAACCGTTAGAACAATTTAAAATACTGTCATAATTATTCAATTAAAAACACATAATCAAACAACAGAAGGCCAAAGTATGCCAGATGGGGGAAAAGGTCTTCACCTGTTGACAAAAGGCAATAATAGAACTCCCTAGGAGGGAGTTCTAGAGTTTTGGGGCCATGATAGAGAAGGCCCTCTCTTGAATCACCACATGTCTAGCTGCAGATAGTAGTGGCAACCAAATCAGGGTCTTTAAGGATCACCAGAGTGAGGAAGTAGGTTGTATGGGAGAAGGCAGCCCTTAAGGTATGTTGATATCAGGGTACACAGGGATTTAAAAATCAATACTAGTGATGGACACACACTGGCTCAAAACAAAAGTTTGTGGTCAATTTTGGCCTGTTTGTGGTTCAACCAGCAAGTCAACCAGCACAATCCTTCCATGACAGAAGACCACAAATCCAGAGGGCCTGCAAATCTAAGCTATTCCACCAGGACTATGGTTGAAGCCAGGCAATGACATCAAGAAATATTGGCCTCTCCACTTGAAACACCAACAGAGATATCTCTGAACTCTGAAAAACCCACAGGGAATTGTACTGGTTTTCTAGGCTTGCAAAAATGCCTCCCCTTGCTTAGGTTGTGATTGAGCTGGAATTACCATATTGGCATTGGGTCCTGCTAGGCTTGCAACCCCCCTCCCCTTGCTTGAGTGTGATTCTGTCCTAGGTGTAAACTGCACGGAGCTTTTATTCCAACCCCGGATCGATTCAGTCCCTGCCCTCTACACAGAATGCGATTTCCGTTTGGATTTGGGGCGATTTAAATTTTCCTTCTGCAGCAAGAAGGATTGATCTGGAGTGACCCTACCTTTATTGTGCGATATCTTGGAGTGCTGAAAATCCTGAATAAAGAAAGCTCCGTGGTAGAGAACCTCTGATAGGCCATGTGACACGCTTGCCTTAAAGGAGAAGCCCCTAACTTCTCTCAACTTCTGTCGGTCCTGGATTTTTCCTACCTCTGATAGGTCATGTGACATGCTTGCCTTAAAGGAGAAGCCCCTAACTTCTCTCAACTTCTGTCGGTCCTGGATTTTTCCTCCCTCCTCTGCCTTTTTCGATCCTCTCCCCCTCCCCTCCAAGAAAAGAAAGAGGCTCCCTGCCTGGCTCCTCTCCCCCCCCCCCTTCAAGAAAAGAAAGAAAGAGGCTTCAAGAAAAGAAAGAGCTCCCCCCACACACACACCTTCTGAGCCTCCCTAACCACGTGCAGAATACTTTCCTGTTTCAATGGGGAGGAGGGGGGAGAGGAAGACCCGAGTTCAAAGCGATCTGAATTCAACAGGAATGACAATGGAATAAACAAAGTTAAGTGCAGACTCTGCCCTAGACATCAGTCCTATTGAATAAGCATTGCCAGGATGGCACTGGGGTCTGCTGGCCACTGGTTCTGCTAGGCCCGCTAAATACCACCTTACACCTTCAGTTTCTACTGCAGAGACTATCTAGACTTTTGATTCTCTATGCTCAGTTTCTATTGTCATTGGGAAACCTTCCTTGTGGGGCCATGACCCTATAAATACAATCCCCACCAAACCTGGAGGGCAAATAGAGGAGAGTAAGCGAGAGATCCCCTGCAAGTATTGTGTCTCTAGGTTGCATAGGATCTATTCTATATATTCCTGAATCTCCTGAAACTGTGCCAGTCATTTCTCCATAAAGCACTTTCCTGGGGGCAGGACTGTAATTTGAGGGACTGTAATTTGGACCCCATAAATGCTGAGGTAGCTGCATTGGTTGCCAGTCATGGTCTAGTTCAAGCTTTTTGTTTTGACCTTTAAGGCCATTGGTGACTTGGGCCCTGTCTAACTGAAGGACCACTTGACTCCTTATGCCCACCGCAGAGCACTTTGCTCTGCAGGTGCTAATCTGTTAGAGATCCCTGGCCCTAAGGAAGTATACCTGGTCTTGACCAGGGCCAGGGCCTTTTCAGTCCTGGCCCTGACCTGGTGGAATGGGCTTCTGGGAGAGCTGAGGGCCCTGTCGGAGCTGTCACAGTTTCACAGGGCCTGTGAAATGGAGCTGTTCCTATTTACAGAATGAAGACAAGAAGCTATAAAAATGATTTAAATATCATTTAAAGGAGATAAAAGCACAATACCTTATACGAAGAGGTTCTACTCTCCACAATGACCTTGCATGTGCACCAGCTCCTCCTGCTTCATAAAATATTCGCCTGCAGACAGATTTTTATTT
Source organism: Paroedura picta (assembly GCF_049243985.1). NCBI lineage: Eukaryota > Metazoa > Chordata > Lepidosauria > Squamata > Gekkonidae > Paroedura > Paroedura picta. Next base: position 135,758,844 of record NC_135370.1, read on the forward strand.
AGAAAATCAGGTTTTACAAAGAATTCTATTTAGCTATGTGCATCTAAATCCAGTATATCTATAGTTTTTGTACATATCACTGAGCACTGACAAAATGCTTTCATTTATAAAACATACTTAATTTATAGCCTTCATCTATAACAAAAAAAAAACTATGGCTGGGTATTATCTGAACGTACACTTCTTCCTTCCCCTCTTCTACTTTAATTTATTTATAAACAGGAGTTTTGTGATAAGTTGAAAACTAAACAATTTTATTCCAGACTGAGTTTTTATGAACAAGATCCTACTTTTCCAGATGTTATGAGTAGAACCACACTTTGTAGTGTCAGGAAGTCATGAAATGCATGAAATAACATATGAAATATAATTAAGGAAAATTCAATCAGCAAGAAATAGTACGAGCATTCACTAGCTATGCTAAGCTAGTTAACACCCTGCAATGCACTGTCAAATCACTGGTTCTATTAAGATAATTTTTAGAGTGTAGCCATATTGGTCTGCAGTAGAGTAGATAGATTCGAGTCCAGTAATGTCTTTGAGATCAACAAGATTATTGGGGTTTAAGCTTTTGAGAGTCAAAGCTCCCTTCATCAATATCTGAAAACATGAACTTTGGCCCTCAGAAGTTATTTCCCAAAAATCTTGTTGGCCTCTAATCATGAAAGTGTTTGTATAGCTTACAGCTATGAATGTCTCCATGGCTGTGCCATTAACCTGAAGGCATGAACTATTGCCCAATGTGAAGTAATTGGGATAAGGAGAAAGTGACAAAGCTTGGTAGCATTTAACGGCAATCTAAATTGGATGTGATGAAAGCATAGATCTTCATGTCAGATCATACTTTAAAGAGCATTAAAGCTCTTGTTTATCCTTGTGGCAACAGATTTACATGGACATCATTCTGGATTCACTTAATGATTTTAAATTAAGCACAAATAATAGATTCAAGTGGGTAGCCATGTTGATCTGAAGCAGCAAAATAAGTTAGCCTTTACAGTTAAACAATAACAAAAAAACCCTATGGTTTGTGCTTGCCCTGCAAACTTGCCCTGCAAAACAATTTGTTCACAAGTTATAATTTCAGTTTAAAAGGCAAACAAAAATACCATTTGGATGTAACTTCTTACTTTGGGTGTATGAAACAAGAAGTAATTAATGTGAGTCTGAATGTTCCAGGTAAAGGGGAAGGGAATACATGTGAATTATTCATGTAGCAGAAAACCATGGTTCGGCATTATATCTGAACCATCTAGTCCAATCTCATCAGATCTCAGAAGCTCAGCAGGATGGGTCCTGTTTAGTACTTGGATGGGAGGACCACAGAGGAAGTTCAGGATCACAATGAAAGGCTGGTAATGGGAAACTACCTCTGTTTGTCTCTTGTCTTTAAAACTCTGTGGGGTTGCCATAAGTCACCTCTGACTTGATGGACATTTTACACAAACACACACACAGAAGTCTACACATAAGGTCAAATGAACATATCTCTGAAATTATTATGGCATAAAAATAAAATATCAACTCTATTCCACCAGAACTACATTGACAATAATTGATAGATTCTTGTAGATTTCCCCCCTACCTATCAGCCACATGACTTCCAAGGAGGCTGACTGAGAGTAGGTATACATAGGAAAATAATTTGCATACATTGGCTAATCAAATTACCATTTCCAAAGTTTGGAAATATTTGTCAAACCAAAATTAAAGTTCAGTAGGACCTTAAAGACCAATACATTATCTAAGGCGTGAGCCAAACCAGTTACTGAAATTTAAATAGGGTACTAATTTGGGACCTCCAAATAAAGACAACATTTTAAACTATGCTTCATAACATTAACATCTTTAATCTATCCACAAGAATTGAGAAAAACTAGAATTCTATTCTGAATACTTTTTTCTTAGGGGTGTAAAAGAAATCCTATATGTTGGCTTGATTAAAGCTACACTGTTTTCACTGGCCCAGGATACATCACCAATCATTAAACATGTTCAACTGCCAATGCAGGAAGAATACATTGGATATAAGGTACTTGACTTACAAATTACTTAGACTAGAAGGAGCAGCTTTGAGAACCATCTATGAGGTCTTCCAAAACCTCAAGCCTTCTACAAAGCCTGCCTTGATAAACCAGGTAGGCCCTAGGGGATGATTTGGGGGAGGGGATGGTGTCAAGCTATCAGGATTCTGTCCTGGGCCATGGAGTCAGCAGTTCCAGAGGCTTGTTTTGTATGCCATCCTATTTGCTTGGCTTCAGGGAAAGCTGCTGGACCAATGTCCTCTGCACCAAAGCACTGCTTATTTTATATCTGTGCTTGATTCTGCCTTAAACAGTCCAAAGGATTCTAAGGTAGATCCTACATGTATCCTACCATTCCACTGAATCAAGTTTATTTATTTAAAAATCTATACCCTACCTCTGGGAACAGATTTGAATACTTCCTTTAATCTAAGAAAACATCCTCCAACTTAAGTAACTCTTTTTGGAGGAAAAGCCACTCAAGTTGCAAGACGTTTCCTTAGGCCAGAGGAAAGCTATTGGATGGCTGGATCCACCTCTCAGACCTTATTCCTTACCTCATCCATGTTTCTCCCTAGTTTCAGCTCTAACCTCCACAGATACTAACATGTTTCTTGTCCCTACTATTTGGTTGTTGTGATTGATCTAACTCCTATAAGAGCTGTTTTGTTATGCTGCCCACTCAGTACTCTCTCCAAATTCCAGAAGTGCCCACAAGATCAACTTATAGAAGTAAAAACATTAAAGGTTTCTGACCTTGTTCTTTTATTACTGTGTCTCAGAATTTATTGTACAACTCTTCAAACATTTGTAACATTTTGCTGTAGCATAATAGAAAAAAATAAACTTGAGAAGAACTGGCACAATGCATGTTTTCTTATCTATTCTGCTGAGCATGGTGGATATCATCATCAATGTTCCTTTTGACAGTTATAATGATAGTGTGTCCTAGCCAATGTTTAAGCTTTTGTTCATTAATATTCTGTAATATTATGTATCATATGACTCTCTTGTTCTGGCTAGAAATGCTGAAATTATTCTTCCAAATCTAACAATGAAAATACTAAAGCAATTAACTTCTTTTCTGACTTGTCAGAAATATTTCAGAAAAGAACCTTTGTAATATGACTCATATGGACTGTTCTAAAAACAACAGAGGCTGTTACACGGGATCTAATCTTCTACTAGATATGTTCCCCCACCTCCAATTTTTTTAAAAATGAACTATGTTTATTATTATTATTATTATTATTATTATTATTATTATTATTATTTGAGTTATCTTGATTGCTCCTGTTTTATGTAAGGTGCTCTGAGTCTTCGGGGAGGGTGGTATATAAATATAATAAATAAATAAAATACAAAATATAATAGGGTTCCGCTGCTATATACCAACATTCAGCTGACAAATCTTGCAATCACATTGATTTCTGTTATCTTTTGCAAGGTAACATTTCTTACATTTAAATTCTTGAATTTCAAAGTTTAGGAAGGAATTGTGCTTTAAAATATATTTTTGTTTACTATTCATAAACTGATTTCTGTTAAAAAGTCATGTGTCTGTTTTTATTTTCCTCAAACAGGGTCATTAATTAATTAACTCTTGAAGAAGTCCAATTTGATTATTTTGGAGTATCTTGAGTAAGGCCTGTTACAGTATGGCTGTAATAGACAAAAACACCTTTCTTAAGTGGAAGCAGTCTCCACATGTGATCTCAGGAGAAGGCAATAAACAGAAGGCCTGACTAGAAGACGGAGGCAGCACACTCTATAACTAATGACTGAAATGTAATAATGTGGAAGAACAGCTGACGTGATCACCGAACAGCCTGTGCAGATAATGAAGAAAATGAAGAAAAAGTACTTTTTGTTTGGGGCTGGGGGAGAAATAACAGTCATGTTGATTCCACAAAAATAAATAAGTTAAATTGCTCATAATTTGATAAGCAGAAAAGTTTGTCACTTATCCTAATAATAGGGTGGGATGCCCTTGATAGTTGAAAAGATACAAAACTGCTGAGCATGATACACATTTCTTCCTCAATGAACATTGTTAAGTTTTAGATATAAAATTCCTTTTCTCTCTTTCCTTCTCTTCTTTCAAAGACCTCTCTTCTTTAGCAGCAGCCTCTCTTTTCTTCTTAGCAACAGCTAACCGGACTTTTAATTGTGACTCCTCTTTAAATATGCTTTTGGTCCTTTTTTATCCTCTGTTTCTCCCCCTCATTTTTTCTTCCCTAGCTACTGAACTTCTTGGCATGTCAGACCAACCTGGTTTCCTTTTTGGACCAAGTAACAGGTTTGCTGAATCGGGGAAATTCGGTTGATGTCGTTTACTTAGATTTTAGTAAAGCTTTTGATAAGGTTCCCCATGATGTTCTGATAGATAAAGTGAAGGACTTCAATCTGGATTTTCAGACAGTTAGGTGGATAGGAGAACCTCACTCAAAGAGTTGTTGTCAATGGTGTTTCATCAGACTGGAGGGAGGTGAGTAGTGGGGGACCTCAGGACTTGGTGCTCGCCCCGGTACTTTTTAACATATTTATTAATGATCTAGATGAGGGGGTGGAGGGACTACTCATCAAGTTTGCAGATGACACCAAATTGGGAGGACTGGCAAATACTCCAGAAAATAGAGACAGAGTTCAACAAGATCTGAACACAATGAAAAAATGGGCAAATGAGAAAAGATGCAATTTAATAAAGATAAGTGTAAAGTTCTGCATCTGGGTCAGAAAAATGAAAAGCATGCCTACTGGATGGGGGATATGCTTCTAGGTAACACTGTGTGTGAACGAGACATTGGGGTACTTGTGGATTGTAAGCTAAACATGAGCAGTGTGATGCAGCAGTAAAAAAGGCAAATGCCATTTTGGGCTGTATCAATAGGGGCATCACATCAAAATCACAAGATGTCATAGTCCCATTGTATACGGCACTGGTCAGAACACACCTGGAGTATTGTGTGCAGTTCTAGAGGCCTCACTTCAAGAAGGACGTAGATAAAATTGAAAGGGTACAGAGGAGAGCGACGATGATGATCTGGGGCCAAGGGACCAAGCCCTATAAAGATAGGTTGAGGCAGTGGTCCAGGCCAGGGCGCTGGGCCGCGGCTCTCTCTCCCCCCCCCCCCCCCGCAGTAAAAAGCTTGCGACCCGGGAAGCTTCTTACTGCGGGAGGGCGGGGAGAGGGAATCAGGGCCGGGCCGTTCCCGTGCGGGCGCGCCTCGATGCCCTGCCGGTCCCCAACCTCAGAAAGGTTGGGGACCACTGGGTTGAGGGACTTGGGAATGTTCAGTCTGGAGAAAAGGAGGTTGAGAGGGGGCATGATAGCCCTCTTTAAGTATTTGAAAGTTTGTCACTTGGAGCAGGGCAGAATGCTGTTTCCATTGGCTGCAGAGGAAAGGACGCGCAGTAATGGGTTTAAACTACAATGATATAGGCTAGATATCAGGGGAAAAAAATTCACAGTCAGAGTAGTTCAGCAGTGGAATAGGCTGCCTAAGGAGGTGCTGAGCTCCCCCTCACTGGCAGTCTTCAAGCAAAGGTTGGATACACATTTTTCTTGGATGCTTTAGGATGCTTAGGGCTGATCCTGCGTTGAGCAGGGGGTTGGACTAGATGGCCTATATGGCCCCTTCCAACTCTATGATTCTATATATATGTAACTCTCAACAGGACCCAGGAGCTCAGCCTGTTTCGCTTCAGCTTCTGCAGGGGGATATACAGAGGAGCAAACAGCTGAATAAAGCTTTTCTTTTAATATAGAGTTGATTATAAGTATAGAGAAGTGCAAACCAAGGCTTCGCTGGGTGGCTTGCTTTGCCACAAACAAGTATTTAGAATAAGTTACTATCTACCTAGAACAAAGGGAATCCTTCACAGGCTACCAATAAAGTCGACAAAACATTGTGTGTCTCTAGCCACAAAGATCCTTGGCAGGCTGCAATGGAGGCCAACAAATGCAGCGCACATCCCTCCCCCTTTCTCCTGTTGTTCTTTGTGTGTGTGTATGTAGTAAAATGGATAGCAAAGCGTTAACTGAAACCTGATTAGGAGTAGAGGGAAACTCCACCCCCTGAATTTGTTCTTTTTCCTCAGCGTTCAGTTCCTATGTTAGCTGGTTGCAATAAAAAGTGTGTTCTGCAGCTCCTGTATGTAGATTTATTCACCCCCCCCCATTACAAAAGTGAATCTCTAGGATTCTTCTGGGATATTAGCTGAAATCAGACTTTCCTGCAGGGCTGAGATGAAAGGGGAGTGCCTAAAGATGGGGGGGGGACACTTCTTGCAAAAGGAAGGCTTCAAAGCCCATCTTCTGCAACAATGCAATGAACAAATCCCTTCAGTGTTTAATGGGATGGAATCCAAAAACTGCCCCATATCTGTCCATCTGACTTCACACACCGCCTGCTGCCATTGGGACTCCTCTACAGCAGCGGTCCGCAACCTTTTGGCTACCGCGGACCGCTGCTCCAGAGTGGGGGGAGAGGGAGGCCCGGGGCCCGTGCATGCGCGGCAGCCCCAGCGCAAACGCGCGTGCGCGGACTGCTGCGCACATGTGTTTGCGCCCGGCAGGGGTGCAAACGCGCGTGCACGGCAGTCCGCACATGCGCGTTTGCTCCACCGCCATGCTGGTGGCCGCGGCTCCCCCTCCCAGCCCCTCCGGGCCACCAGCAAATCGGCTGCTAAAGCGGCCGATTAGCTTGCGGATCGGCAAGCTTCTCTTACCCCCCTCCCGAAACAAGAAGCTTGCTGGGCCGCGAGCTAATTGGCCGCTTTGGCAGCCGATTTGCTCGTGGCCTGGCGAGCTTCTCGCTTCGGGGGGGAGGGAAGAAGGAGCTGCGGCCCGGCGCCAAGGCCTTCGCGGCCCGGCACCGGGCTGCAGACCGCGGGTTGGGGACCACTGCTCTACAGCACAATCACTCTCCAGCTTCTTTGCTGCTTAACGATCCAGACAATGAGGCTCCTTGCCTCAGTTGAAGCCAGTGGGGCAGAAGAGCTCTCTGTACAGGTGCTCTCCAGCAAGTTCTCTTGTTACTCAATTCAAGGGCTTTGTTGGCAATGCAGGGGCAAGGCCCCTTGAACTGTGAGGCCTGTAGCACGTGCTACATCGATAAACCAGTTCTGCCCCATGAAACTGTAAGAGGGAAAGCTCTAAGATCCTTGTTTGTACCAGTATGATTCTGATCTAAATTGGGTCTGTGAATGCTTGGGTAGCATGTTTCTGTGCCTGGCTTAGGATTGCCAGTTAGGGCCTAAAGATCTCTGGGAATTATGTCTGATCTCCAGACCACAGCGATCAGTTCCATCAGAGAAAATGGAGGCTGAACTCTATGGCATTCTACCTCACTGACGTCCCTCCCCTCCCAAAAACCACTTTCCCCAATCTGGAGTTGGCAACCCTAGACCTGGGGCAATACTCAGGAAACAGCAGCGTATAATAAGGCCCTTAGATGGTGCATCTTTTAACTAGATGGGCTAGAGTTCAGGTGATTAGAAGGTTGGGTGTTGCATGTCTTACTGCTAGCTATGTACAATTTGCAATGTATTTATGATGTGTCGTATTTCTTTTTCTCCACATGTTATGGTTTGTTTGTTTAGATTTGACATTTTGCCTAGAAAAGCATTTTATTCATTTTAGTCATATTATACTAGGTGTGTCTTTTTCTTACTTGTTACTGTATGGCCACTGAAAAAATTAGGACCCAATTTGGATTTGTGCATGGCTAGATCTAATACTGACATCTTTGATTACCTGCATTAATTGATGAGTCATTGTACTGTAGTGATTAGAATGCACTACTAGATGTGAGTTCAAATTCTCACTTATCCACCATAGCCATAGCTTTTTCAAATAAAATGCAGGAAAGTAAAACATATGCAGTATAACTCACTTGTGGGGTGAATCATTCTGTTCTGTAGATGGGACTGTCAAACATTCATCATGACCATGAAATAAACGTAATACATGTCCTCCAAGAAGATATCCTAGAGGGGAACGATATTCATTACATTTGTGAAAGCAGTAGCAGTACCATCTGGCAAACTTAATGTCGGGCAGTAGCTGCATAAATCTACATAAATCTTAGGACAGAGTTCCCAAATGTGGCACCCAGGGGCACTATAGCAGTGACTAAAACCTCTCCTGGGGAGCAGCCTTTAATCCAGATCTCTCCCTGTGCTTCTCTTGATTTGGGCCAGAGAGTGCAATGAAGAAGAAGAAGAGCTGGTTCTTATATGCTGCTTTTCTCTACCTGAAGCGGCTTACAGTCGCCTTCCCATTCCTCTCCCCACAACAGACACCCTGTGAGGTAGGTGAGGCTGAGAGAGCCGTGATATTACTGCTTGGTCAGAACAGCTTTGTCAGTGCTGTGGAGAGCCCAAGGTCACCCAGCTGGTTGCATGTGGAGGAGAAGCAGGGAATCAAATCCGGCTTGCCAGATTAGAAATCCACACTCCTAACCACTAAACCAAGCTGGCTCTCTCCTCATGTATTTTTTCCAGGGCAAAACTTGGATATAGGTTAATGAAAACCTAAAGTGACTTACTACAGAGTAAAAATTCTTCAGTAAAAGAGAAGTTCAGAATATGGTAGTGTAGCTTAAAGAGCGAGTTATCTAAATTATTCAAACATGTCACCACCAGAGATTTAACATGCCCTTTCACAAAATTTTCTCAAGCCATCCCTGTTTCACAAAATCAATCATTTATACAGTAACCAGTACTGCATAGTGGTGGCAGGAGATCTGGAGAGAGTAAACAAGTTGACTGTGCTACAGAGTTGAATTTTAATGGAAAGCAGCTTTCCAATCAATTTAACATAAGAGTTCACAACAAAAGAAGGCACTTTATTTCTCAGCAAAAAGAGGACAAAATGATTCATCAGCACCTCACTGTGAACTATTTTGAACTTCTCTGTTGAATAGCTATCAAGCTAATGCGTATGCTTAAAGAGTAGCACTGCAAAAGAAACAGCAATCTAGATATTATGCACCTACATAGAATATTGCCATCAGAAAACTGTTCAAATAATTCTCATTTCAAGCTCAATACAGGTGAAATCAACTAGCAAAGTATTTGCAAATGCTCTGGCTCCTCATAGCTTCTCACATAACCTTCTCCAGCTCCTATCTACAGAGATCTGAAGAATTCCTAGAACATCAGTTTATGTTGATGCACATATTGCAGAATGGAGAAAGGGAATAAACACAATATCAAGAACTTAACACTTCTTTTAGGATTATGTTCTATTGAGAAGTTTTTCATTCATTCTGGCTGATTCAGAGGGTGAGGTGAGATAGAAAAGTTATCCTCTTTGGGACCAACCGCAATTGTCCACATAGCTGTTCCGTGGCTTTTCCACATTACCAATTTAAGCGTACTCATTCTTCAGACACAAAACAGTTCATCTAATGTCATCAAGTACTAATGTCATGCCATAGTAACTTGCATTTACCTGCCTTTGATACAAAGGTTATGCACCACCTTGAATGACTGGAAGTTTGTTTTCCATATTGTCCACAATTTCAAAATTATAGCTGTCTTGTTGCTATGTAATGTCTCCCGTACAACTTCACAACATTCTTTCTACCTTTTATTCTCCTCATCTGCTATCATTCAAGCTGGGTACTCATTTTACTGACCTCAGAAGGATGGAAGGCTGAGTCAACCTTGAGCCGGCTGCTGGGATCGAACTCCAAGCCTCATGGGCAGAGCTTTCAGACTGCATGTCTGCTGCCGTACCACTGCACCACAAGAGGCTCTTCAACCCAATCATTACTGGATGCATATTCTAGCATCTACAATTATTTTCTTTTACTTTCATTTTTACAAGTGGGTAGCTGTGTTGGTCTGAATTTCCATTAAAATAACTACCACTCTGAGTACCTGTGTTTTAGGAAGGGTCACTTAGTGGACCAGGGTGTACCAACCAGCATGTCTTATGGTTAGACTGTTGAAGTATCAAGAAAACCTGGATTCAAAACCCTGCTCTGCTTTGAAGCTCAGTGGGTGATTTTGGTTCAGTTGGTACCAGTCAGCCTTTCTCTGGGTAAACTACTTCTGAGAATGCAAGGGCAGGAATCATGTATAATTTCCCAAGCTACATGAAACAAGATAATCTTCAAGCAAAGGTTGGATACACACTTTTCTTGGATGCTTTAGGATGCTTAGGGCTGATCCTGCATTGAGCAGTGGGTTGGACTAGATGGCCTGTATGGCCCCTTCCAACTCTATGATTCTATGATTCTAATCTGTTGTTATAAAATTCTCATGAATCAGTGACCTACTGAACTTGGGTGGATGCTTTTCCTTGCTTTGTGACATAGCAAATCCTTTAGTTACCAAGAGAAGGTATTATATAACGAACCTGTCTCTTTAAATGGCAGGCTTAGGTCCTCAATGGAACTCTCTCTCTCCATATGAATGAGTGTGTCTTCTGGAGGATGCTAATTAGAAGTGGAGTAGTTATTCCCTGCCTTGGTGTCATAAGGTGATGAATTTTGACTGGCAGGGGGCAGAGACGGTGCTGGTCACCCTGTTGGATGACCTCCGTCGCCAGCTGGATAAGGGCGGGTCGGCAGTGCTGGTTCTTCTGGACCTGTCGGACGCTTTTGACATCGTGGACCACGAGCTGTTGGTCCACCGCCTTGCCGGCACGGGGATACGGGGCACAGCGTTACGCTGGATACGCTCCTTTCTCCAGGACCGGACCCAGAGGGTTGCAGTGGGAGATGAGTTCTCGCGTTCCTATAGACTCCCTTGTGGGGTCCCTCAGGGTGCGGTCCTCTCCCCCACATTATTCAACATCTTTATGCGCCCTCTGGCCCAGCTGGTACGGAGTTTTGGACTGGGTTGCCACCAGTACGCTGATGACACCCAGCTCTATCTCCTCATGGACGGCCGCCCGGACTCCCCCCCGGAACCATTCGCCAGATGTTTGGAAGCAGTGACAGAATGGTTCGAGCAGAGTCGGCTGAAACTCAACCCCTCCAAGACGGAGGTCCTGTGGCTGGGACGTAGGGGGCAGGACCAGGAAGCGCGCTTACCCACCCTGGCAGGGACGCAACTCACCATCACGTCCCAGGCCAGGAACTTGGGTGTGGCCATTGATGCCTCCCTGACTTTGGAGGCGCAGGTCAAAAAAGTAGCGAGCCAGGCGTTTTTCCACCTTCGCCAGGCCCAACTATTAGCGTCCTACCTGTCCCCCGAACACTTAGCCACAGTGATCCCTGCAACGGTCACCTCCAGAATAGATTTCTGTAACTCGCTCTACACGGGCCTTCCCTTGTCCTTGATCTGGAAACTTCAGCTAGTGCAAAACGCAGCTGCTAGGGTCCTCACTGGCACATCTTGGAGGGCCCACATCCAGCCAGTGCTGAGGCAGCTGCACTGGTTGCCATTTGCTGCCCGGATCCGGTTCAAGGTTCTGGTTCTAACCTTCAAGGCTTTATGCGAGTTGGGACCCACATACCTGAGGGACCGCCTATTGCCCTATGCCCCTCGCAGGGCCTTGCGCTCTGCGGGTGAAAACCTGTTGGTCGTTCCTGGCCCTAGGGAAGCACACCTGGCCTCGACCAGGGCCAGGGCCTTTTCGGTCCTGGCCCCGACCTGGTGGAATGAGCTCCCGGGAGAGCTGCGGGCCCCGCGGGATCTTTCAACGTTCCGCAGGGCCTGCAAGATGGAGCTCTTCCGCCAGGTTTATGGTTGAGGCCGGGGCTGATAATAGATCTATGCCTCCCCCGGGGACTCGGGTTCTGGACCCGAAGCAAAACATCATCAGGACCTCCTCTCCACCCGCTAGTAGTGGGAGGGAGGGGGGGGAGTTGAGCTGCCATTCTTGCTATGCCGGCAATATTGGCAATGTTATTATTGTTTTATGGGGTTTTAATGGGGATTTGCGATATTGTTACCCGCCACGAGCCGCAAGGGAGTGGCCGGCTATAAATCTAATGATAATGATAATGATAATGATAATGATAATGATAATGATAATGATAATGATAATGATAATGATAATGATAATGATAATGATAATGATAATAATAATATTGGGCAAGCAAGACACAACTCCAATTGGCATTAACAAGGCAACAGCTTTTATTGTTGTTACAAAAACATCCAGCTAGATGGTTGGCTAGGCACGAGAAGTAGAGCCCTCCCATCAGCCATCCAGCTGTCCATGTTTGGCTCTGGGAGTGCACTGGTACCTGTATTCATCCCAGCTGGGAGGGCAGGCTCCTCACTCCCAGAGTCCATCTCCTCAGAAGGTGGCTTTGCAGATGGCTGACGGATGCCCACTTCATTCAGCCACCCAGCCACCTAGCTCAGAGCCCCTGGACTACCCAGCCGGGTAGGCTGCACTCCTTCTCGAGCCAGTCTGTTATGGAGACCCACTCACTCAGGGCTCCAGTATGCAAACTAAAGCCCTGAAAGCCATGGGCTCTTTTCTCCCGATCCTTTATACTGCTAGGCGTAAACCATGATGCAAAAACCATAGAAAACAATAACTAGGGTGGGAAGCTGTCCAGGTGGCTGTTGTCAGTGGAGAGGCCGGGCCCTGCCTCATGGCGCCTTAAATAGGTGCCACAGGCCCTGCCCCCAACCCAGCTGACATGCACACCCACTGCAGCCCCAGCTCAGTGATGGCCCATCTTGCTGACTCTGACACCACCTTGTCAATTGGCGGCTGTGGTAAGTCGTGGCTGCACATTTGTATGCAGCAGCACAAAACTTTGCAGTAAAAGCAGACACATCATGCAATTTTAGACACTATCAAAAGCATAAATCAACAAACCTTCCTCAATGTTACTTCCTGAACGTGTGGGGTGCACATTCCATAGTGTTTGCATAAAAGACGCATCCACCTGTATGTTTCCATATGATACAGAGAGATGCTGAAAACAAAATGCAAGTTCACAAACGAAACAATGTAAAAGCATGTTGGAAGTAATAAAATCTCAAATGGATGCAAAAAAGGAATAGATTAGGGTTGCCAACCTCCAGGTGGTACCTAGAGGTCTCACCAAATTACAACTGATCTCTAAATTATACAGATCAGTTACTCTGGTGTAAATGGCTGCTTTGGGGGTTAAATTCTAGAGCATTATAACCCATTGATGTCCCTCCCCTCCTCGAAACCTGCCCTCTCCAGGATCCAACCCCAAATCTCCGGCATTTCCCACTTTGGAGTTGGCAACTCTAGTACAGACTTCCCACAAATTAATGTATGCCATCCTGAGCTCTTTGGAGGAAGGACAAAGTAAAAACGAATAGCTGTATATAATTTATACTTGCCCTTTCTCTAAAGAGCTTGTGGTTTGTAAGAAGAGGTGAAATAATGCCAAGATTCAACAATTGTCTTGTTCAGACTAATCTTGGGGAGGTTTGCATATTTTAAATAAACCGCAGTACTTCAACATGAAATAAAATCAGCCTTTTCTTTTCTAAAATTATTGCATGATATCTACTAATTTCCTTCACTTCTTTCTTTTAGCAATCAAAATCTCTTTCCAGCCCATACCCACCGAATACACCATTCTTCCAGAACACTATATCAAGTTCTGCAAATAGTTTTTTATTTTAGGGAAAGGCTGGGACAGGGTTGCCAAGCCTCTTGGCATGGCACCAACAATCCTTTCTTCCCTCAGAGCAGTAGCAGGAGATTTTTTTTTAATTACAAGGGCCAACAGTGTGACATCATGTTTGAGGAAAACATGGAAGTGATGCCAGTCCTTTCTAGGAATTATTAGAAGCTCTATGGCTTTATCATAAGATATAAGTAGATTCCTATAGAGAAATTTCCAGGTTCCCCCCACCCCACCCCACCCACAGAACTCCTGCCTACTTTGAGGTAACAATTCTGTCAAAAGGAAGGCCATTTGTATAAGAAACACAGATAAGAGTCTGTGAAAGTAAGGACAAAAATTAAAAATGACAACACTGTTGGAGGGAACAAAACAGTAACAAAGACTCATAGATCCTTACCAGGTATCTTTCAGAGGACACACTAACTAAGATAAGGTCATCTCCAATACGGACCTTTTCTCCTTCAGACCTTTGCTTAGAAGCAGGATGTATGGTCCACCAGCAAGCTTCACCTATAGTACACAGAGGTGCTAATATTATCTATTGGTTATTATTCTGTTTTTCATCTACAATTGAGACCAGATACAAATGAAATCAAAATTCAATATACACATTCAGCCCACCAAATAGAGGAAGGGTTCTGTGGAGGGGAGGAAGGTAACTGCCAGGGTAGGGGAGTCATCTCTAGCTGCTCAGCCAAGCCTTTGACCATTGTGAGCTGAGGCATTGTAAAACAAAGATCTCCACTCATACAGCTTGCTTTTCGCTCTGCGGGTATGAATTTACTGATGGTCCTGGGACCCCGGGAGGCATGCTTGGCCTTAACCAGGCTTTTTCAGTTCTGGCCCCTACCTGATGGAATGAGCTCTCAGAAGAGCTGTGGATCCTGAAGGAGTATTCAGTTCCGCAGGGCCTGGAAAATGGAGCTCTTCCACTAGGCTTTTGGTTGAGGCCGTAGAGGCCCTGGGATTGAAGATCGGGTCCCTTCTTCCTGATCCTGGTATTAAACTGGGCCTGGATGTGGCCCATCTATCCCCAAGTTTTCCCCACCAAATGCATTGTGATTGTAACCTGCTGACAACCTTGGCTATGAGCCATGGGGAGAGGAGCTATATCTTTTATCGACATCTTTTGTTTCTTGCTGAGCTGTTATTGCTATTGTGGGAATATTATTATAAGGATATAATATTCAGGGGATTTTATTGTTATTATGGGGATAATTTACTTTCTATGTTGTGTTTTTATGTATTATGTGAATCGCTGTGAGCCAGTTTCTGGGAGCGGCAGTATACAAATTTGATAAATAAATAAACAGACAAAAGTAGTAACCAGAACCAACAGCTTAAGTCACAAAGAAGATTCTAACTACATGGATGTCCTATTTACTATTCTGTTAACCAGGTCCTTATCTTCAATTTAAACCTTTGTGAACATACAAGTATGTTTAGAACTAAATCTACACGTCATGTAAATTTTTTTGCTACACAAGAGCATCACAAATTATTTTAAATAGTTACAATAACAATTATGCTTTCAAACACTAAAATCAGAGTCCAGTAGCACCTTTAAGACCAACAAAGATTTAGTCAAGGTGTGAGCTTTCGAGTGCAAGCAGTCTTTGTCAGACTATGAACTGACCATCATGACAGTGGGAATATATAAGCAAAAGTTAATCCTGTTAAATTAGTAAACTGTGTCACAGCATCCAAATACAGCCACATGATAATTCTTTGCTAAAACAGCCAATCAGACCCCTCAAATTCAGTTGTAGTTCACAAAAACATATGAGAAATAAAACTATCAATGCCACTGATCAACAGCTTCCACCCCACCATTTACTGCTGGCCCCATCATGTTCTTTAAAGTTTTCTGTCCATGTAGCAGTATCTAATTAAACTGATTTTTTTTCTTTTACAATAAAGGCAGATGAAAATTTTCCAGTGTTAATAAAATTCTCATCTAAACTCGAAACATAATAACAATTAGTTAATTCTCCTAGGCTTATTATGCACGGCTGCCGAAACGGCAATTTCGGGTCACATGGAAAATGCGGAGGGGGAAGGAGCGAAGCAAACCACTTACGCACGGGATGGGACGCAACAGCGGCAAAACCCAGAGTGACCGATTATGCACACGATGACTCCGGGGCCGCTTCTGGTTGCGCCCTGGTTGCCCGGAAGCTCCGCTTTCTTCCGCGTTTTGCTAACGCGGCTTTTTCGGCAGCCTGCATCGAATCTGTGGCCGGTTGCAGCCGGCGCCGTGCGTTATCAGTGATTTTAGGCAACGCCATTCCACCCCGAATGCGGACCTTCCCCTCCGTGTATAATGGGCCTTACAGAATGTCTGAACAGGTATAGGGTGCTTCCTCATACCATGGTGGGTCTACACAATTTATGAACCATTGTACAGAATGAGGCTGACCAATGATTTAATATACTCTGCCAGATAGTTAACACCCTGATTTTACAGTTCCAAGTAGATACCTATATTAGGAAGTTTATCAGCCCTTTCCAGCCCAGTTTATCTAGCTATTTGGTTGCATTCAAGTGTTGGACCTAACACTGAATAACAAAATAACTTCTGATGATTTGGAGTGGCAGGCAGAAATAAGTTTTTTTGGGGGAAAACACTCACTCAATCTAGAGCCCCTGACCTCTTGATGGTACATGTTTCTTTTTGGGGAGAAATTGCTCACACCACACTTTCCCATCACACCAACAAACACAGCTGTGAAATATTCGTTACAGGTCTGTCAGTGTTTGACACTATTAATAGCTTGCCATTCTCAAAGTAATTAACAATGATGTTCCTGAAGTACCCATTGCCTTTTCTCAGTAAAACCCATTTATAACCTTTTCTGGCCTTATAAACAAGGAGGAAAACAGCTATAACACAGGAAAAGAGCTTACTTTACACTGAGGGGAAAGTAAATCTGTTGATGTTCAGGACCAATTTTATATTTATATGTATATATTCATATGGGCCCCAGTCATGGAGACATGGCCTTGGGCCCGGGCATGCTCGCTCCTAACTTCTGTCCCATCCCCAGATGTGTGAGATTGGAGGCTAGGGCAGATCTGATTTTAGTGCTGTGCAATGCAAGGTAGATTAACAACAAGGTCTCGACTCTGCAACTTTTTTTTTTACAGAGTCGGGGACAGACCTTGCTTGCATGACCAAGACCTGGGTGTGGGAAGGTGAAACAGCGTAAGATGGAGTTCTTCCACCAGGTCTACAGTTTAGGCCAGGGCATGGAAGTTCAGACAGGCTCCCCTGGAAGATACTTCCATCTTAAGCTTATCATCACACTTGTGGTTGTTGATAGGTGCAGTCCCTCTGGTGCCCCGAGCAGCAGTCATACTGGCTGTGGGAAGGATGATAATTTTTACCACCATGCTGGCTTTAATATTAATGGGGTTTGTAATGGGGTTTTGCTGTTTTATGTGGGATTATAATGATAATAATAATAGGAAGGAGGAGGAAGAGTGAATACCTATAACTGCCAGACTATCTTGGACTATAAGGACTGTTCCATAGATTTCCTGACCTTTCAGATCCTGTGAAAGCCTTTTTAAATTGCAGACTTCTACCTGTCCCATAGCTTCTAAATAACCATGAGAGACTATATATAAGTCTCTGCCCAAAGGCTTTTAACTGCCCAAAGGCATCTCAAAGTGGCTTTCAATTGCCTTTCCTTCCTCTCCTCACAACAGACACCCTGTGAGGTCGGTGAGTTCTGAAAGAAACTGCTCTGTGAGCACATCTCTAACAGGACTGTGAGTTCACCTAGCTAGTTGCATGTGAAGGAGAAAGGAATCAAACTAAGCTGGTCACTTGACTAAACAGCCTACATTCACTTGCAGTAACTGGAGACAGAGCAAGATCCATATCCTACCTAAGGAACCTGGAAACCATATCTGACCCAAACAGCAGTTAAACAGCTCTTTTCCCCCCTCCCACTGAAAGTTCAGAGCGCCTTGATTTGCTGTTGCTAGTATTATCTGACAAACCACCAGGGAACAAAGAGGATTGGCAGATATGAAAAAGGGTTACATCACTGTATACATGAGGTTAAGGTAGAAGGGGTCATGGTTTGCAGGACATACATACCTGCTGCATTCTCTTGTAGCCCCACATCAAATGCAAGTTTATCTGTCTGAGACCTTGATGTAGTCAAACATGTCAAATACTGAAAAACATCAATTGAAATTAATTATGTCCTATACAGTCTTGTTCTCAAGTCTGCAGGGGCCTAATCTCTTTCTATATTACTTTGTATATGTGGATTAGATACCTAGAATCACATAAACAGGGAAGCCCTTGCAGATATTAAATTCTAGAACAGAATAGATTAGAATTCTGTTGAAGTCCCCATACCTACTAGTGAGCACCAGATTAGGATGAGTAACTTTAAAGAGAATCTATTTTAAATGCCATTATTCAGGAATCATTGAAGCCCTATTTTTTTGCTTGTATTTTAAACATCAACACATCAATTTAGTATCTTTTTATAGAACAGTTTCTTCAATAAATGGTTCCTTTTCCCTTTTTAAAGGATACATCTTGATTATAGGTTTTCTGAAGTGAATGATGCCTGGTTGATACTGTTCAGCAATGGTTGCTGGGCAACAGTAGGCTCACGTGGTGAGTGACAGTCTAGTGGATTGCTCCTGCTGTTTTGAAAAGGTATATATATATAACTATATATATAGTTTCTACTAAACAAGACTAGGTTCTATTGACCATAACCACAAGACAATTTAAGGCAATGCAAAGCTAAATGCTGGTGAAGACCCTGATTATGCAATAGGACAGAGAGGGGAAAGGTTAATATAAAGGTTAATATTAAGCAGAATGGAGGTATTCTTGAACCTCACATTTGCTACTCCTGGAGATGGCATGGAATATACTCTGCAGGTGAAAAGGAAGGACAAGGAAAGCAAGAGGTGCAGCTTGTCCCAGTTCTCCAGTCCAAGCATCAAGCTTCCTTACTTAGAGGGAGATTTCTTTGGCAGTGATGGTGGGCAGTGAATGGGAAAGGGGGGAGGGCAGTTTCAAACAAGGACAGAGAAATAGTAGGAATAATTTCTTGGCTCAATGGGGGGGGGCAGGTACTGCTTCCACATGAGGGATTTGATTGGCCTCATTGCCTATTTGTGTGTGGGGCTAATTCCCAGTCCAGAGTAGTGTCAGGCCTGGACTGACTCAGGCCTCAGTTGCTGCTTTTTTGGCCCAGGATCCATCAGTGTGTAAGTCAGGGCTGAGCTGTGCATAAACGGAAAAATCCAAACCATCATTGTTGCTTTCCCTAGCCTTGCAACTATACCACCACTCCAGTGTGTCATTTCCATTATCCTCCCTCTGTAACCTCTCCTGCCCTTTTTCTAAAGCACTGATCAGAGCCGTGCTGCGAAGCCAAAGGAAGCATTAAAATATATATAAATATATACAAATATATATAAATATATATAAATATGTATGTATGTATGTATGTATATAAAAGGTGTTTTTGCATTATTATGCTCTGGGGAATTTTTGTGTGTGTGTGAAAAACAGAAACTCAGAACATCCCTGCCAGTGTGTGATTTACACCCACCCAGTGAGAGGGGGAAAGTTCAAAAAAGATTTCGGGCTTGGATGGGGGGGCACTCAAATATAACAAAGCGGAGTTTGCCCCGTGTGACAATGATTGACACACACACTATAACAGTGGAAAGTTTTGACTGCCTGTCCTTCATCTCTCCCATGTGTACACCTCCTGGGGGCAAATGGGGGAGAGCGAGGCACAGGCTTCTTGTGTGGTTGGGTCAATTAGCTCCAGACCAACAACTAGGTGGCAGTGTGGCATAATGCCCTCCCTGCAGTAGGCATCTAGGAGCAGAGTAATCTAGAGTCTACTTTTGGGAAGAGTCTTGTTATCCCATTCCTCCTGCTCATCTCACCTAGTAACAGATAAGTACCTGTCTTCATCTTTCTATTCCCAATGTAAAAGACTTGCCCTTGATTAGTGAAGAACTTACCATTCCACTGAAGGAGTGACGAAGTAGAATGGCATGACCATACAGCAGTGTTCTATGACCACCTCCTTGGGCTGCCTGTAGAATATTATAGAGAAATCTCAGTAATCAAAAGGCATATACACTAATAGACTTCACTACATTCAGAGTGAGAAATAACAGTGAAGCTATTAAATTTGGATCATCCCAAGATACTTAGTTTGTCATGTACATTTACAATGATGCCAAAATGTCTTAGTATCAAGGTTCTGACATTGTACCTCCCAATTAAGCCAAAACTGTTTAAATGGAAATTGATGAGTGAGTAGATCTATGTCAGTCATTCTCAACCAGGGTTACTAGTAACCCCAGGATTATGCCAGATTTCTATTCATGTATGCTCAGTCTTTTTCAGAGAATAAAACTTCAAAATGCTAGTAAAGGATTGCACAAATGAATATTAACCCCCCCTTCCTTTTTAAACCCCACCTATAGAAAGTTAGCATTTCAGGACCTCAGTGTATAGCCATATTTCAAATAAGGTATTCTGACTGTGATGAAATGGTTGTTTTGTTGCCTTGGTTAAGGAATAGTCAGCACTGCTGGCAAAAGTCAAGCAAGGAGCGATACAATAATGGACACTCAGACTGAGCATAAAGTCAATACAGGACCTGGCAGAACTCCTTGTATCACTTACACTGCAATCCTATGCAGAGCTGCTATCCCACACTCCCAGAATTGCTTATGAAGGCATTTTTATTAAGGTAATACAGCTACAGAAGAATGCAATGGTTCACAAAGGTACTTCTAGAAGGGGGGAAGTACTGCATCTGTGCTACCATGCATAGTATATATTATCTATTAATTGTATTAATTATTGCACTTACCACGTTTTTTCTATTTCTGTAATTCCAGTTTTTACATTGTTTGACACTGTACACTGCTGCTTATTTTTCAAAACATAAGCCTATTGTATTGCTTTTTAGATAGCTCATGCTATTTGATTGCATTGTTTTCTGAGTGGGACTGAGTCAGAAAGGTGTGCTATAAATAAAGTAAATTCATAGAAGAATAAATCTTAACCCACTGATTCTAATGAGTTTAGCCTGGGGAAATGCTGTGTAGGACTACATTGCAAATCTTTGGTGTGGTGGGAGATGCAGCACCATGGTGGCATTTCAGCACAGCAGAAGTCAAGCCAGCCACTCCTTCCATCTGCAAACAGCAACAGTGGTACAGATTGTAAAGGGTCACAGTCCATCCCTTGAAATTTGCAGCCTGAGATACCCAGTGATTTCAAAACAACAGGAGAGGCTTTGGGAAATCCCCCACCCCCATCCTAGCTTTTGCCTCTGAACCAATCCTGGATTATTTGGAGGGTTGATGGTTAAAACAGTTACAGCAGTGATCCCTCTCATACTTAAAAATATAAAACTACTTCTTACCTTTCTTATAAACTTTCCAGAAGCATTAAAAATAAAATAAAACTTATGATCATGATTCTAAATTATCATTACAGGAGACTGATATATTGATGAACATTTGATTTAGTAAATGCTTCAATATCTGTATTATTTTATTTTGAATTGCATGTGTCAATTTTCCATCATAAATTAGTGTTGTTTTTATAAGGAAAGGGTTTGGGGAAAAAAACTATACGGTACTATGCTACCACAGGATTCACTGAAGAATTTATCACTCTGAAAACCAGATTAAAGAACATGGTCAATAAGAGTACCATATGCAGATAAGAACTTTAAGATTTTGGAAATGTTTTTAGATAGCTGAAGGACAACAATTTCTGAATTACTAATTTATACCCACATTTTCACTTTCACAGTTGCTATTTCTCACTTTAAACTACATGACTAGAAACCTTAAATAATACAAGAGAATTCCTTTTCATATTTTGGGCTCATATCTGATGTTGTCAATATTAGAATTTTTGAAAATGTCTACTGTTGAATGCTATGACAACCTCTTTGATTCCTCATATGTATGATTTCCCTTTTCTCTTCTGACTGAGCAGCCCTTTATTTTCTTCTTTCCTGAAGATCTATGGTTGTCCTAACCTTGTCACATTATTGTATTTTTATGCTGGCTCAGCCCAGGAACCTGAGGGAAGAGACACCATCACCCTCTGAATTTAAGCTTCTGAAATGGGACATGAGAGGCTTCATAGTTTTCAAAAATATTTTGTGCAACGTGGAGGGGGAACGGTCTGGTAAAATCAAGGATAAAATGTCAGATGCAAATCAATAATAGTTCTGAGGTAACTTACTAACTTTACAAACTCCAACTCATATGTTTTCAGTAAACTGAGAGTTTAAATTTTTCACACAGTCTTAGGATCTTTGAGATGAGAGGCTTTTGATTCAGTGTTTCCTAAACAGTTCGGTAAATTTTCTTGAGTTTAACTGATTCTTCAGGTTTTAGAAGACAGAAGTGCCCAAATTCCTTTTTTGAGTACACCAGGGATCACTCCACAGAGTTTCCCCCTCTCAAGGAAGCCCTTTCATATCCAGGAGCCTGGAGATGAGTTGTCATTGCAGAGTCCCCCCTCAAAAACAGCCATTTTCCCCTGGGGAGCTGTTCTCTATAGTCTGCAGATGACCTCCAGTTCTAGATTTCCAGGCCGCACCCGAAGGCTGGTGACCCCTGCGTCAGGAATGTTCCCTGAGGTTTGGAGGTAGGGCCTCAAAAGTCTAAGGGTGGGCAGGAGCTTTTGTTGCCATGTAGCCAGCCCGCAGGAAGGCCACAGAGTAGGTGTGCATCCTAGTGCTGGTTGTATTCCTGAGTGCAACGGGCTTTGCCTCTAGTTGATATATGTGTGTGTACTGGCTTGAAGGTTGAGGTTGCTCTCAAGAGAGTTTTTTAAAAATGCTTGCATTTCCTGCTTTTAAAAGCACCCTAGTGGACAACTGAGCAGCTCCTGAGACTTATGGAAGGGCGGTATAGAAATCAAATAAATAAATAAATGAATAAATAAATGTCATTTGAAGAATTGAAGGATTTGTCCAGTTTCTACAGGCAAAATTGACAGACATTTTTTTGCAAATATCAATGAGTAAGAGATATTGGCTAGTGATAAGTAATTTGCTATGGAAACTCATGAGCATTAAGAGAATTTTTAAAATGTTACTAAGGTTTTCTGGCAATATTGCCAATCCTGCTACGTATATCAGGCTAGAGTAACAGCTACAGTTAATTGGCATGAGATTTCCGCCAGAGACACTTAATGATCATATGAGAGGTGAATCAACAATTCAAATATTGATTTATGTCTAATTATACTATTTAACCTAAGTGTGGAAGTGATATATGTGATATTTGGAGATTTGTATCAAACTGTATACTTCTGAATTCTGAAAAACTACATTTTCTATTGTCTCATATTCAGCTTTCCCAAATCATTGGATATTGCGTTATCACCGTGATACAGCAATAATTCACAAGTAGATTTTCTTTATTTGGACAACTCAGTTGCAAATTACTGTTATAGCAAAACAACACAATACTCAACAATGTATGTGTGCAGCCACAGAAAATAATAACTTTCGGCCAAATAAACAAATAAAAAAGCATCACTGAGATGCTGTTGTTTGCTGTTTTTTCTCAGCTAGGAATGTTTCCACATGCTTGAGATACTCCTTTTGAAGTGCTTTAATATATATGCTCACCAAAACTCATATCCAGCTAGCTTATGTTGCATCAATCAGTGAAAACTCATTTTATTTCTTGGGTTGTTAAAGAAGTTAATTGATTAGTCATGGCTAAGTAATCATGGTTAAGCAGCCAGAGCAGGGCTGCAAGATTGCACATAACCTTTCCCCACCTCATCTTATCTGGAGCATGAATCTGCCACTGTGCCCATCACAGACTAAATGATATAATGGTAGCTTAAAAGTGTTTCAGATCCCAGATTAGATAAGATCCCTGATTAACACTTACTATGATTGACATTGCTCAGGACAGTGGTCAGATGCATTCCAAATTTGAAGGAGTAGGTTGCCAACTCTGTCTTGGGCAATTTCTGGATATTTTTGGGTGTTGTGGGGAACTCAGACTTTCAGGAAGGGAAAGAGCTCACTTTGGATGTGATGCTGTAGAGTTTTTCCTCTGAAGCTGCCAAAGCTGCCATTTCCTCCAGCAGAAGTAGTCTGGAGATCAGTTGTAATTTCATGAGAACATAGGGAAAGAGGCAGTGTAAGATCCTGTTTTTGAGTGCTTGTTCAGAGCCAAGCAACCAATCACACTAGCTAGCTCTAGTCCTGCCCAATGGCAGAGATTACCTGTTCATATGTGCCAGTATTAATCAGGAGTTTTTACCTAATCTGGGATCTGTCCCATTTCCATATTTCACCTTCACACTACTTCTGTTTCACATTCTATGCATGTCTAATGAGTACAAGAGAACTACTGTGCTGTGATTGGTGGTTTGCTGTGATTGATAAGCCAAGAAGCAGAGGGAAAATTCAGCTTGTTTTCCCTTGCAGCCTTGTCAGGAGGCAAAAAGCCATAATGGGGCAGAGGGTCTCCCATGTGGAGGGCTGCAAACGCAAGGTTAACCATCTCATGTTTGCAAGCAGCAACCCAGTCACGTTTTACCCCTCCATGCAGAAATGGTCTAGGAATGCAATTGTGGGACTTTGTATAGAAACTGACAACATGCTTTCCTGGGCAATATGAGGGATGATAAGTAGCTAAGAACATTGAGGGAAAGTTGCATTAAAATAATGAGATAAAACTGATAACCATTTAATTTTTCTTTCAGAATTATTGCAGCCCAGTGGTCCCCCCCACCCCAAGTTTGTTATCTCCATAATCAAAGCTCACATACCGTTTATTTGATGTTCAAACTATTGATCATTATTTTTGTTGCTTCATTTAAACTTAACTGTAGACTACTGTTCTCTGCAATGAAATGATCTGACACGCAAGTTTACTATAAGTCAGGGAGAAGGAGATGTAACAAGAGGAGAAGAGCTGTAATACCTTCTGTGAAATACCAGTGAAATAACTGCAGCACTCATACAATTCCTTTATCCACTGTTAGTACGCTTCATCTCCCAGTATTGGTAAATTATGTCTTTGTTTTAAATTACCTTTATACCACCCAGTTGCAATGTATGGCTGCGAAAGTTGGACCATAAGGAAGGCCGAGCGTCAAAGAATTGAGGCTTTTGAACTCTGGTGCTAGAGAAGACTCTTGCGAGTCCCTTGGACTGCAAGGCGAACAAACCGGTCAGTCCTAGAGGAGATCAGCCCTGACTGCTCCTTAGAAGGCCAGATTCTGAAGATGAAACTCAAATACTTTGGCCACCTCATGAGAAGGAAGGACTCCCTGGGGAAGAGCCTAATGCTGGGAGCAATCGAGGGCAAAAGAAGAAGGGGACGACAGAGAATGAGGTGGCTGGATGGAGTCACTGAAGCAGTCGGGGCAAACTTAAATGGACTCCGGGGAATGGTAGAGGACAGGAAGGCCTGGAGGATCATTGTCCATGGGGTTGCGATGGGTCGGACACGACTTCGCACCTAACAACAACAACAACCACCCTGTAGCCCAGGCTTGTATGGTGGTATATAGAATAAGAGTGCCATCTATGCACAAGCAGTAAAGCAATAAAGCCAACTTCATTACAAAAAAGGAAGAAAAGCATCAGCAATAAAACCTCTAAACTGTACTACAGTAAACAAGCCAGATACTTATAAAATGTTGCAATGCTATGTAATAAAATAATGCAATTTTAGGATTTCATGCTTACAGAGGATACGTTATCATAGCTGCAAACATTCAAGTCCTGGATTTTGGCATTGAATAATGCTTGACCTTGTGGTACGCAGTCCTCAGCTGCTGAATGCATACATACAGTTACCAGTCATGCCATTGTCCTAAGCAAGGCTGTACCCTTCTAAGCACACTGATTTTGATGGGCTTAAACGGGTGTAACTGTTTAGGATCATACTATCAGACACTCAGTTTAAACCTCACACACACTGTGAGCTAATTATGACAGCTGGGCAAAAGCAGCATTCAGCCCCTGCAGGAACACATGCTTCCTGCCAGCAACACATTGTTCCATCTACAGGAACTATTCCATTGCATTCTGCCTTAAATCAGGAAGAGGTAACCAAAAATGTTTGAGAAGTATACTCTGCTATTGGCGAGGCAAACACAAGCATTTCTACTCTCTTGCCTCTGGAAATAACAAATCTGACAGGACTGAAATGCAGTAGAGTTGAAGATCTCTGATGGCTAGCCACACAGGAGTCAAAACAAAAAGTGAAGGTCAGGGCAGCTTTATAGGAAATGTTAAGAACCATGTGCAAAAGAGGCTTTTACATTCCTGGTACCACATGCAAAAAGGTAATGAATATGTAAAGTAGATGCAAAAATGAGCACTTACAGGTCAGGAAAATTCTTTTAATTTTCTCTGCCCCACAAATGATAGCCAGTGCAATGGATCAGGGGCAGGAAAGTTGGCAGTGTAATAATGTACATCAGGTAGGTATTAAAGTGAATTGCCAGCCCTGCATCTATAGTTACATCCTCCTGCCTTACTAGTTTGGGGGGATGCAAAACTTCCTTCTTCATAGTGAAATCAGCCACCTGTTATAATACAAAACCATCATACCCGTTGACATAGTTTAGAGCACTATTTAAGACTGCAGCTTAAAAGCAACAATTTTGGGATACTTTATCGTTTTGCACAATGATCAGTATTGACTTGCAGGCTGGCATATGGGCTGAAAGATGATGCTCACACACATTCATTGTTTGGCAAACAGACCACAGCTTTTATTCAACAATCATTTGTTGGCCAGCAAGAGGAGAGGAAGACTGCCACCTTAACTGGGTCATGGACCCATCTCACCTACCCCAGTGGTGCCCTGGTGAACCTGTCCCAATCCCCCGCTGGCCCACAGGACCCCTTGCCACTGGGTATCCACCCAGCAGAGTAATTCATGGGGTGCTTCAGGAGGCATCAACCTCCTTCTGCCCACCCCATTTCCTCATCTCTGCTGGTGCTGCTTTGGGCCTTCCCAGCTGGGTCAACCCACACCCAACATATTGCCTTTAAACAAGGCTCCTGAACTGGGAAAACCTTTTGTTTCCCATCCCAAATTAGATCCCATAAGTATGCTCCATCCACTCGCCCTCCGGCAGCTGTGACAAATTCTTTCAACACACATAACCAGTACCACAATCTCTGTAACTGGTACAGGAAGAGTGGGTCAGGGAGCTACTTGCTGGGCTGCCACAGGAGAAAGAGGCCGCCCCCATGCATGATGCGTCTTATAATGGCATATTGTGCCTGCGCCTCTCTTTGCCATGCAGGGCACACATGACCTGGTTCGCTCCCAGGGAGTGCCTCTTCTTTCCCGCCGTCTTGTCAATGGTGGCCATGGTAAGTCACGGCCGCTTTTAATTCAAATTTTAAACCAGCTGTCCATGGATTCCCTCAGCAAAAGAGTCAATATACATTTGCTTTAAACTGATAAAACAAATACATGCCAAGGAGTATGGCAAACAGATCAGACCACAATCTTTTATTTTCTTTTTAAAAGAATACTCCTGGCAATCTGTCTTGCTTTTAAATGTTTGTTTAACATGACTTCCCACTCCCATATTGGTATTCAGTGACTAGAGCAATAATTTTTGTCCTACCATAATTTCTGATTGAGAATTTTCTGGTTTTGTTATTTATTTATTGTTGTTCATAATTTTTTTCTAGTTATGTTCAGGACAAGGGAATGCCTTCCCACTGGTATTCATGCATACAATTAGCAGGATCTCAGATAAGACTCCAAACAATTTTTTCTTCATAATTGCTTATTTATAATTCATAGAATAGTTGCTAGGATCTAGACAATCATAACCCACCTCATTCTGATTCTGGCATGCTGAAAGCAGTAATTAACTAGGCATCTTTGCACAAACTCTGTGCAAACATCCTGTGAAACACTAGAAGTCAACCAGTGCTGCGTCATGGCTGACAGACAGCCTGTCATGAGCCACATAGCTCCTCTGCAACAAACTCAACTACATGGCCTTAGGGAAGCCACTATGGTTTTAATCTCAGCTTGCCCCTTTTCTAATATGAAAATACTACTATGGGTCAGTTTAACTGCGAAAATGCATACAAAGCCACTACACACATGACACGTGCCGCTTAGGATCACACCAGATTAAATAACAAGAGAGTTTAAATTGATCAGTAACTCACTAAAGTTTAAACAGAGAACTTGTTTTCATTGATAAGTTTATAGTACTATTGTATGTGAAACTGTCCCAAGAACTTGTCTTTGGGGACATGCAATGGGTCTTTCCCTCAGCAGAAGTGCTGCAGTCCTTCTCATTGCTTCTAAGGCAATGAAGAGAGAAAGCCAACCTTCCTTGAGTTTAGAATTTAAGTACTTTGCATGAAAATCTATTCTTCTTACTTCTTTGTTCCAGTAGAATTTTTTTTTTGCATACTAGCATTCCAAACCACAGTGATTAGCAATGCTAAAAGCTACTATGAATTAAAAAAAAAAACATTGACAGCTAAACAGAAAATTAAATTTTTGAATTGAAACAGCCAGCTGCAAATTGCACTGACAGTGACGTGGGCGTCTTTTTTGGTGCAAAGGTGAATGGTAAAATTCCATTCTGTGATAATCTGCCTCCTTAGAGGGTTAGATCTTTAAGTAACCACTCATTTCCTAGTGGACTGGAAAGATAATTTTAACAGTGTGATAACTTAGCATTGCACAGAAACGAGGCTGATTGCTGACCTGCAGATATTTTTAACTACATGCAGAGTGTATTGAAAGAAAAATCAGCAAATATGTATTGCTATTTTTCATGCAGGGGAATAATAATAAAATTACAGTGTAATTAAAGAACCAAAGGGCTCCAAGTCTCCTGTGCTGTGGCAAAATTCTTCATATGACTTATTTCAGTACAGTGGCTTTAACAATCAGATTATACGGAGTCTAAACTACCAAGAGCCATATTACGTTGCTCTTTTAATGAAGCATTGACTTGCAGGAGGGCTTTTCAGGCAGGAATAAGATGCAACACACCAATATTGGGTATAAACAAGGCCACAGTTTTATTACCTCCCCACAGGAGGGTTGGCACAGCATGGAGATGGAGTTCTACCTAACAATCAACAGACTGCACCAAAACCCACAGAGTCCAGGGGTGTCCTGGGGATTCACTGCATTCCCAGCAGGGAGAGCAGATCCCCCTGCCTACTGGATTCTGCCACTAAGGGAAGCAACCTATGTTGGGGAACCAAAGGGCCTCGGTTAGCTACTCCCAGGCTGCCTGGCAAATAAGCCCATGGCCTCCCAGCCGGGTCAACCACACTCGTTTACGTGCCATCTCTTATGGAGGCCCCAAATCCCAGGGAGTCCAATTGCACACTGGACTCCCTGCCAACAGTCTCCATCCCATGCAAACCCGCAGCTGTCACGAATTATTAAATGTGAAAACATCCACAGCAAATCCTGCAACAAGGCTGTTCCCACATAAATATCGGGTGGATGGGAGGGAAGCTGTTCTGCAATGTCTATGGCGAAGAGGATGGGGTCCCGCAAGTGGTGCCTTTATAGGCACCATGGGTCCCACCTGCCTCTTATGCCTTGCATGTGTGTGTGCTTATGCGCACGTGCATGCAGCACATCTTACAAGAGGGCTGCTGGGACAGGCATGTCCCCCTCCAGTCAATCCTCTGCAGCATCAACAGCAGCCGGAGTAAGTCTTGGCCATGTATTTAAATTATTGTATCCTTTCCTGTAAAGCGGTAGAATTGGGCCAACTAAAGCAGCACAGAACATGCATTCAGCATGGTCACCTTTTTCATTGTTGAGTGGAGTTTGGCCAAGAAGGCGAGGAGTTATCTGTTGTTTCTAATTACTTGAACTACCAATAGACCAGATATTTCATCCTCTAGGACAGTGGTCTCCAACCTTTTTATCACCGGGGACCAGTCAACGCTTGACAATTTTACTGAGGCCCAGGGGGGGGGTAGTCTTTTGCTGAGGGACATCGGCGCCACCTGAGCCCCTGCTCCATTTGCTTTCCTGCTGGTGCCCTGACTTCCCACCGCCCGCTGAGGGGCGCTACCAGCAGCAGCTGAGCAGTGCCACGCCGAGAGGGAGCCCCAGCCATGGTGGCCGCTGGAGAGCACGAAAGGCAGCAGAGTGGCAAGGCAGCCCCTGAGACAGCAGCCAGGGAGGGGGGTGAGGAGGAGCTGCGGACCGGGACCGACTGATCCACAGACCAGGACCAGTCCCCGGATCGGGAGTTGGGGACCACTGATTTAGAGCAATGCAGGAACGTAGAGCGAATCTTTCTTAGCAAATGTTTTCATCCTTTGCTCCTATCCTTTGCACTGGTTGCACAGTGTCAAAACCATATAATCAAATAAAAATGTTGTGCTGAGTAATTCATACAGTATTAAGAAAGCATAAGTCTGCATAGGGAATGCCAGCCTCCAGGTGGGTCCTGGGGATCCCCCAAAAATACAGCTCATCTATAGACTACAGAGAACAGTTTCCCTGGAAGCTTTGCAAGATGAACTCTATGGGGTACCCCACTGTGGTCCCTGTACTTCCTCAAGCTTCATCCTAGAAACTTTTCCAATCTGGATCTGGCAGCTTTACACTGTAATCTCCCGCTGATGACGAGGAGAAATTTTGACAACTTTAATTTTGTAGCCTATATACTGGCTTATGTTTATACAACTGTTGCTGTATAAACATAAAAGGCTAAGGCCTAAGTGGGTGGAGAGTGGGCGGGGCCGAGCTGGGTGAGGTCCCAATTGGAAGGCACAAAGCACCTTCCAATCAGGCCCTCACCAGGAAAGACAAGAGTTCTAACCAGTAGGATGAGCACCTTCTGATTGGGCCCTCACCAGGACAGGACAGAGTTCCAGCCAGTCGGAAGGCGCGAAGCCAAAGTTCTGACAGGGCCCGCTCACTCAGCCCAGCCAGGGGCAATTAATAAATAATAATAACAGTAATAATAATAACAGTAATAATAATAATAATAATAATAATAATAATAATAATAATAAATAATAATAAACAATTTCAGACATAATTGTAAAGGATAAGGGAAAATTCAGCGAAGACAAGTAGATCTGCATTTTATAACTACATGAAACACATAGCATACAGAATGAAACCACTGACGAGTGAAAGTTTTAAGTTATCGTGAAAAAAATGAATGTGTTTCATGCAGTGGCTGTGAATTTGATGAATAAATGAAAAACATCCCTTCAGAGAGATTGCTAGGCTAGCAAAACAAAATGGGGAAAAAAGGAAAGTGAAATTTCAATCTAACGCATAATATTTGTACATGTTACATGAACAAACATTGACACCAAACACAAATTGAAACAATATTTAGGCAAATAAGCAATAAAGACATAAAAGAGGAGATTAAGGCTGGGTATTTTCATCTTTGATCAAAATAAGCATAAACAACTAGGACACGTTAAGGATGTTCCATGCATAAATCCATACTTAAATAAAAGCGAGCTGTGCAAGGACTATGTATCAATGCAGTGGTGCTTGCACAGACAAACTGATCCCACTGTAGTTAACATTCAGGGCCATTTCGCACGGCTTCAAAATAGCACAATGGTTGCTAATTGGAAACGCTACTAATTTGCCATAACCAACAACGTCGTAGACAATCTGCAACAATCCTGAAACCGACCCGCAAAAAGCGCTTCGTTGTAGCGCTTTCAGGGGAATCCAGAAAAGTGGATTCACCCTCCGGATAGCGATACACTCCTGCAACCAATCTGCAACAGTAGCGCTAAAGACCTGTGCGTTACCATTGTTGCTGGTTCTTCAAAGTCCCTCCCCCTGGCTCTCTCCTCCAAACTTCCGGCGAAGCGATCGCCATTTTTTTTTCTCCGAGCGAGCGGGGATAAACGCACCAGCGAGCCTCTTTCTGTTTAGAGGCTTCCCTAGCTTCAGTCCTTCACCTTTAGTCACTAAGCACAAACCACATAAAAGCCCGTTTGCTGAAATAAAGTCCCTTTATTTTTTACACATAAATTCAGCCGAAAATCGGGCCCGTGAGAGGGGGGGGGATTTTTTTTTTTATCACTCGAGGCAGCGTGCCAACGATCATACAATCAAACGACAGCTCACATTAGGCAGCTGGATGGGTCTCTCCGTAGCAACGAATCTACCTAGATTCATTGCTATTGGTCTGTTTTTTTTTTTTTAAACCTTTCTTAAAGGGAAAGGGGCTGTTTGGGAGCATGCTAACGGCTGCCCATTGGCTGCTTGACGGCCAGGGGCGGGACGAGCTTGGCAATAGCGCTTCCTTTCTAGCGATTTCTGCCGAGACCGATAGCCTGTGGGAAATGCTAAAAAACGCAACTGATTCCACTACAAAGGCAGGTATGCATAACGACGAATTCCACTATTTTAAATGGCGATTTTTCATTCCGCAAACAATTTGCAACAAAGATCCCCGTGCGAAAAGGCCCTCATTGTCTTCCAATAATGATTCCCCCAAGAAACTGACTAGTAAGCAACATACTAAATATAAAATTGAGCTTCAGGGAATAGTAAATTACTGCCATAATACTGCAGTAGCTTTACATAATCACATTTATGAGACCAAAGAAAGTGGTCAGCATATACGTGAGCAGCTCTTGCTCTTACTGAGAAAACCCATTAGGATGCTTTCGCTGGCACATCCAATATTATTTTTGCAGCAGTCATCAAGTGGTCTGGGCAATTACACTTTGCTTACCAAGAAGATGAAGCATCTTTTGGTATTAATCAACAGTCTCAAATGATCTGCTTTCTGACAATTAATTTATAAAATCAGTATGCTGAATTCAAATAGAAAACCTATTCACAAACAGTTCTTATACAAATCATACACATACACCTCTCAGGCACTGGATCAATTCAAAAGACATTCATGGAAAACAAATTGTTCATGCCATTGCTACACACACTTTTATCAAACAATCAGTGCAGTTAGCTTTCACTCAAGGGAGGGGACTGATTTCAGCCTACCTAACCCAATGAGTAATTAGCAGGGTGGAAGAAGAAACACCATGACCAGTTCTGTATTGAGCCATAAAATACACTCCACCTCCTGCTTGCAAACGTGCTATTGGAAGTCTTATGTTTGCAAGTTTTCTCATTGCTGCTTTTTGCCTTCCGATGAGGTGGTGAAGCCAGAAGAGAGAACAACCCAAACTTTTCTCCCTGTTCCTGGGCTTGTCAATCAAGGCAAGACACCAATCCCTTCACAGTTGTTGTCTTAGAGACTCAAACTTCCTCCCCCTGCCCCAAGTCCCAATTTTTTTTTAATACATACTTCCACATTGCTATGGGGAAATGCCCCAACAGCAAAATATTTTTTTAAAAAAACCTTGCACTTCTGCATTGCCACAGGATCACAACGCAGCAATGAAACATTTCGTTAGATCCCTTTTTGAGATCCTTATAACAATCTCTATTTTTGGGTACATTTGTGATAGGCTGTCCATGGTAACTGGACCCTGATGATTGTGTGTAAAGTTTTTGTATGAAAATTTAAAACACAAAGCATGGACACCAAGCTAATAGGGAGAGGGCTGCTTCATCACACACACACCCTTTCCCTGTTAATACCCCACCACCAGAAAACATGCACAGGAATGTGTTTTGGGTGCCTGATTCCAAAATTGCAGAGCACAATGAAAGCATTGTATTTTTATTGAGGGCATGTAGCTTTGCAGTCCCGCAGCAATGTAGACTGCCATTTTTTAAAACTGAATGTCATCAATTCAGCCATCAATTAGAATAGTTGAGTACTGACATTCAGAATTCAGCTCTGACTGAGAGTAGTTTAAAACAGATGGGAGAACTGAGGAAAGTTGGTAACGAAGAGTGGGTAGTTAGATGGAGACTCCTATTTGGGCCAAAGAAAGAAGACAGATCTTCTACTGAGAGGACAATTTCCTTATCCAGTCAAACAGGAAACTCTGAAGAGTGCAGAGATCCCTGGTTTCATGTGGTTAGATACTGCTGTTAGAGACGTTAAGCATCAACTGAAAACTCAGGACAAGAATTGCTGTTCCAAGATAATGGGTTTAGGTACTGAAAAGAGTGTACCAGCCTTCTGGATACTCAAAGAAAACACTGGAACACAAGCTTCTCAACATAACATTTTAAAGTAACTTGAAATGAATTATAAAATGCTCATTAGCCTGAAATATAAGAACCAAAAGCTTTGCATATATTGGTTTTACCTCAGAAATTTCAACCCCTGGTTTCACCTGACCTTTCACCACTATGTTGAATAAATGTTTTTGTTAATTTTAAATTTCAAAATGTCTTGAGTGCCATTTAAATAGTTAAAGCATGCTCCTGATCCTTCCCTCAGGTTCCTGGGCTGAGCCAACAACCAAAATATTATACTGTGACAGAGTAGGACAGCCAGAGTTCTTCAGCAAAAAAGAAAACACATTATTAGAGCAGTTCTGTCAGGAAAGGGAAAGTAAAACAGAAGAAAAATCTTGCCTCTGCGGGTGGAAAGTGGCTGGGGCCATCCTAGGAGCCTTTATGGTCTCTCAGTTAAATTACATACAATGCCAGCCCCATCAAGAAACTTGTTGGGGAAAAATAAAAGCACTAAATGTTTATTTTAACTAATAACAGCCCACAAAAGCATGAAGATTTGCAGTTAAAAGAGGTAGTGTGTGGGGGGGGGGGGTTACTCATGGAACACATTTGAAATAATTTATCATTCTTGTTCTTGTTATGTGCGAAGTCGTGTCCGACCCATCGCGACCCCATGGACAATGATCCTCCAGGCCTTCCTGTCCTCTACCATTCCCCGGAGTCCATTTATCATTACTGGAAGTGTATTTATCCACTTCTGAGAACTCAGAGGAGCTCCTACTGGGAGCTACTCTGAAACAGAGGAGTCAGTGAGGCATCAGCAGTAGATACCCTGAATCCCTAACTAGCCCATCGGGAAGAACTGTGTAAATACCCTTCTCTGGTGCAACAATAGCAAGAAGCAGATGATGTTGTAGCCACTTTCAGTGCTCAGCAGGCAGCTTTGGCAAACTGGATTTAATTTAAAAAAAAAAATAAACAGAATAATGTTTGAGTACAAGGTATGCAACAAAAGGATTTTACTCACCTATTCTGCTCTAGTGATTCCTAATAGAAAAGTAATGGTACTCTGCACATGGCCTAATTTCAAAGCAACTTAATTCTCAGATACCTTGAGTTGGCAAAAGCTAGCTGCATCTTAAAGGATTTACTTCTTTACTTCTCAGCAGACAGTTTTGTTCTGGTAGTGTAATAATTGGTCTCCAAAGAGATGAGGATTTTGTTGTTGTTTCTTTGTTTGTTTGTTCAACTATGCTGCTACCAGATAAATTAAATGCACCATGCAATTCTTGAGATGTGGCTTAGATTTAGGAAAATGTTGAGTAGAAGATTTCTGATGTTTTTATTTTAAAGGTTGAAGATATTGTTGACTAATTCTTAACATCCTCTCTGGATGAGAGAAAGTTTGTTTGTTGACAATTGGCATCCTGTGATGCCAAAAATAAAATAATTTACTTACCCCTTCACTGGAATTGTCTCCTGTATTGGCAAGCATTTCCTGAAGAGCTCTGACAGATAAAGACTGCTCCAACACAAAGTTACAGATGCAAAGGTCAGGAGGGATATACTGTAAAGCAAAACAAACAGGAAAGATAAGTGCTATATTTGACAAAGAAAACTCTAGCCCACAAAATGCCACAATTCCACTAGACTTTAAGTCATCACAAGATTCTTTTGTTTTGGCCATAACAGACTTGCACGGCTATATACCTTTGAAAAGATCAGTATAAGACTGCAGATCAGAGAGCACAACATGTGTATGTATCACAATAATTACAAGGTTACCTCATAAAATATGAGCTAAGAAGGGAAGAAGAAGTGGCCATGGAAGGCTTGCTCGGGAGAAAAATTGGAAGGGGTGGGAGACAGTAGAGGAAATGTTGATGGGAAGAGACAGCAGCAATGAGGGGAATGGTAGGAAACGAAGAAAGAGTCAATGGGAAGTAGAAGTAGAAGGTGCCAAGCAACTGAAGACAATTTGGTATATGTTGGGGAATGAAGATTCCTCTCTTCCATCAAAGGTCCCCTATCATCTAGAAAAAGAAAAAGAAGAGTTGGTTCTTATATGCCACTTTTCCTTACCTGAAGGAGGCTCAAAGTGATTTACAGTCGCGTTCCCATTCCTCTCCCCACAACAGAATCCCTATGGGGTGGGTGAGGCTGAGAGAGCCCTGATATCACTGCCCAATCAGAACAGTTTTATCAGTGCCGTGGCAAGCCCAAGGTCACCCAGCTGGTTGCATGTGGGGGAGCGCAGAATCGAACCTGGCATGCCAGATTAGAGGTCCGCACTCCTAACCACTACACCAAACTGGCTCTCTACTGCAGGGATCTTCAGCATGGTGCCCAAGGGTGTCATGGCACCCACCAGCACATTTCCTAATGCCTGCCAAGTATTTTTAGAAAGCTGGTGGGGGCAGTTGGGCTCCCTTCTAGTAGGGTTTCTAGCTGCCAACTGGAGATCTGGTCATTTGTGCAGACAGCTGCAACTACAGTGTTGGTTTTATTCTGTTTTTGACTCCTCTTTCTAAGTGTATATTTAAATATTTATTCCTTTTGTCCCATGCACTTGGGCTTCCTCTGTGTTTGTGGGTGGCTCTTCCTCCCATGGTGGCCGTTTCGTGGTTGTATGCAAACAAAAGGGGGGGGGAGACAAACAATCCTAAACAAGAAAGATAAAAAAGAACAAAAGAAACTAGACTATTACTCAGCATGCAGAAGACAAACTGATGTCTGTTGATGCTGCTGTTCTGTTTTTGATATTAGATGCTATTTTAAATTTATCTTTTTAGATTTTAAATAAATTTTAATGAACTGTTTTACCTGTCAACGTTGCTTAATATGATGTACACCACCCTGAGCCAGTTTTCTGGCTCCAAGACATTAAGAATCATATAGGCCTAAGGCTACAATGGTGACTTTTACTTCTTAGAATTTTGGCCTTACATATTTACTGAGAATTACATCTCTGTAAGTTCAGTGGGAATTATTTCCAAGCACATATGTTTATAATTGGGTTGCAAATAATACCTCTGCATTATCTGTCTGTAACATTGTATTTCATTCTTCTTCTAAGTAGCTTAAGGTGATAGTAAACCCTGCACCTGCAATTTATCCCCAGAACAATTCTGTGAGGTATGTTAACTAAAAGTTTATTTTGGAGAAAATCACAACTTCACAGAAAAAAAACATTTAATAAAAATATGAGTACCATTTAATGCATTACAGAATGTGAGCGATGCAGTGAGACTGGCTGGTATTTGGGAACAGTTCCTATACATAAATAATACATTTGTATATATAATATATACAACCTGTCACTTCTCATTATTATTACACAACTAGGCAACAAAAATTCATGTATAATATTATGTGCATGCAAACAGTCATATGCTTTTGTTGAATTAATAGCATCACTGTCTTTGATATTGACCTCTCTCAAATGTTTCAACAAAATCCCCCCCCCCCCCCGGTCGCAGTTTCATTTCACAGAAGTTGAACTGTGCTTTTTAAACCTTTCTTACACTGGAAAAGTTATGCTCTTAAAACGTATTTGAATTAAAATGCATCCAAATATTATAATAAAGAGCATGTTAGTGAGTGTTTCCTAATTATCAATGTGAAACAAACAGAGGACAAAAGCTCTAAGCAGCATGTCCCTATTTTTCATGCCCACACCCAAGGGATTTGCTAGACTAATTAGGTGACATAACAGGAAAGGAAAAATTCCCCATGGCTAATTTGATTAAAGCATCTAGAGCTCTCTTTTTAAAAAATTCTTTAATTATGGCTCAGAAGATCAAGTGCTTATGCACTTATCTTTCTGCACAATGTGTAAACTGGTTTTTCATGGGGGAACTTTTTGTGAAAGGGAAAAGGGCTGTAGTTTTAATGTCTGTGACAAAAATTAGGTATTTATTAATGACTGCTTTGTGTATTGGATATAGTATATTGTTTTCATTACATTACTATATAATTTTGTAATTCATTATTATGGTTTTCTACATTTATTATACTGGTTTTTATTACATTTCCCCCCAATTCTGTAATCTTATCTTGACTCTCAAAAAGCTGGTGGACTACAGAGGAAGTAAATAAACAACCCTTATTGCTGAAAATATTCTTCAATTTTTCCCATTCTGTTAATAATAACAATTTACCTGAATACTATCTCCTATTCCTACATAAGATACAACTACAAATTAAAATCCAAGTAACACTTAAGAATCTATTGGAAAATAGGTCCAAAGACAAACTAGAATAAGACATATGGCTTATTATTTGATTGCCCACAAATTTTACTTGCACTTTCCAGATCTTGAAAATAAAAAGTTTCAACAATGAGATTTCTCAGACTGAGTTTGCTATTCCCACACAACACGCGATAGAGATTTTATATTTCACACTTTCAATGACAGGTACAAAGCCTATAATCACATTGTGACAAATAATATGCAGAAGAAACCTGAAGAGCAAAAATTCAAGAGCAATTCTACAGCTAGGGAATACCTAAATATATTTATATTTATTTATATTTATTTATTTGATTTGTATTCCACCACCACCCTGGCAAGCTACAAGCAAAAACCAATGAAATGAAAACCAATGAAATGAAAACAATCTGAAAAGAGATTCTCCTGATGTCCAATTCAGAAAGAACCTGGACATAATAAAGACCAATAGAGGTTTAAAGAGACAATAGGGAGATGAATCACAACACAATAGCAAGAAAATGAATGGCCACACATGGTATGATGCAGTGGAGCAAACTCACAGTGCCCAGATTATAACTATTAACAAGAAATTATTGAGAAGCACTTTCTGTGAACACTTTTGGCAGCAACCAAAGCCCCTTCTCCTTGGACAAGATATAGGTGAATATCACAACACTGAATAGGTGATTTATTGTTTCCTCAAGGACAATAATATGTCCTTAAAGTCTCAAAAGCTACATTTGTCTAAGTATGATCTCTGAAACACAAGGGTCAATATGTACAACTGGTAACTATTATTCGATTTATTTCCTACCACTCCCTACAGCAGGGGTAATCAAACTGCGGCCCTCCAGATGTCCATGGACTACAGTTCCCAGGAGCCCCTGCCAGCAAATGCTGGCAGGGGCTCCTGGGAATTGTAGTCCATGGACATCTGGAGGGCCGCAGTTTGACTACCCATGCCCTGCAGGCTCGTGGGTAACAGTAGTCTTAAAATCCCCCATTAAAACCCCCACTAAAAGACTTTTAAAAAATACCCAACACGGCGGAAAATGCCACTCTCCCCCTACCCAAACAAGGGAGTTAGAGGATGGAGGGTAATGGTGTGTACTTCCAACCCCAGGAGGCCCCAAAGGCCCCATATTGCCCCAAAGAGGCCACCATCAAAGACCAAAGCAGTCCTGGAAAGGGCCCTGTCTCCTCCCACTGTCTTTGAAAGACCAAAATTATGCCTGTTGTGTTTTGCAACAGCCTGTAAGGGCATCTTTTTTTTTTTTAAGATGCAAGCCTCATACTAAAAAAAAATCAGATTTTTCTGCAAACCTGGGATACTTTTTAGGTTTGTTGAAAGAT
This sequence comes from Paroedura picta, assembly GCF_049243985.1. NCBI lineage: Eukaryota > Metazoa > Chordata > Lepidosauria > Squamata > Gekkonidae > Paroedura > Paroedura picta. The sequence continues at coordinate 135,798,159 of NC_135370.1, forward strand.
CCATCTTGGCCCTTTAAAGTTCTGATCACTGGATTTAAGTATCATCAGATCTAGCCACATTTGCTAGTTAGCTATTTATCCTCACTTACCCCTTCTCTCCTCACCCTTTGTAGGTCAATCTGCACCTCTATTAACCAGACCTTCTCAGAGAATGTCCCCCTTTCTTCCCCTCTTTTCAATCTGCCATTCTCTTTCTCTCTCCCCTCTATTTCTCTCCCCAGACCACCTCCCATTTTCTTTGTTTCCCTCACCCTCTTCTTTCTCTTCCTCTCTCCCCCATGACAGTCCCCACTTTTCTCTTTCTCTTCTTCCAAGCCAATTTCTTCTTCTTTCTCTCCTCCCTTCTTTATTCCTAGCCTTGAGGTCATTGGCAGTGGTGGTACCAGAGAACTGCTCCTAGCCCAGAGCAGCACCTGGCAGCACCCAGATTTGGAGCTTCTCTCAACATTTGCTGCCATGATGATAGGCCTGAAACATTTCCTGACCTAGAGCAGCTCCTGGGATTTGCCATTGCCAACAGGCACAATGGTGGCTCTTGGGATCTGCCACCACACTGCCATGCCCAGCAGCAGCTTCTGGGATCTCCCACAGTTGAGTTCCACTGCTCCAGCAGTTGCCACCACCAGGCTAACAGACTCTGCTGCCACAGAAGCCACAGGAGTAGCAGCTTCCACCAGGCCCTTCAAAGGTAAGTATGCTGTCTGCACATGTCCTGTTTAATTTAGGAGAATTTAAACTCCACCAAAATGTTTGCTTGATTTTTCAGATTCTTCTGCAAACCTAAAAGTGTCCTAAAGTATGCAGAAAAAGCAATTTTGTGGAAGTGTGGCCTTGATCTGCATATTTAGACATCATCACATGGTTGCCACACTTGGGAAACAGATATATAGATGTTGATGATGATGATGATGCATTTTTATTTATATCATGCCCTTCCAGGGCTCAGGGCAGGTTACAGCCTTTAAAACATATACAAAGTTACAATATTAAAAAATGCCAAGTTCTGGCAGTCATGCTCTCAACTAAGTCCCAGATAGGGGAGGTTTGGCAGCAGGTGATCTTCCATCTCCTCTCTTTCCTCCCATAGCAATGAGGCCAGCTAGTATTGTGATGATATTCAGATATGTAGATGAATATTGCAAGGACAAATTATAGTCCTAACATGTATGACTTCATAGTACGGCTATAATTTCAACAATGTGCTGCTTTTGGCAAATGTTACCAATGTAAAAATATAAGATACCAGTTCTGCTTATGAACATTGTTTCCAGCAAATTGTTTCCGGTAGGCCTTAACATACAATAATGATAGAGCCATTTATCTAATGATCTCAAAATAATTTAAAACATTCATCAGCTCAAGTTTTACAAAGCTGTTAAACACAATAGACTACTGTGAATCAGATGAGAATCTATTTAGTTAGGCACTTTAGTAAGCAAGTATAATGAGATGGTAAATGGATAATGTTAATTAGCCACCCAGGGTACTCAAAGCAAAATCTCTACTCAAAGCAAAAATCTCAAAGCTTCCAAGTAATTTTATACCTTTTAATTATATTGCTGGTTTGGGGAATGATCATTGGTAATATTGCCTGTCTTATACTATAGACCAAGCCTATTATGGCTCACCTTTTTATCACCTTCTCCAATTTGTTTATCAGCTACCATTTTTGCAAGAAGACATTGTATAGAGTATACAATACTCTAAAGACCATGAAGTCATTTACCTATAAATGATGTAAAATGATTATTAAAATGATTTAATATAATCAGTATTTAAATTGTCTTCTATCATAATAATTATTTCTTTAAGATTTTTTGATGATATTAAGTGATTCTAGATATGTAGTCCAGATTTGTAAAGCAAAGACTAACCATCATTAATGCTTGAGTTTAATTCTAAAAACAAAACGTATAACAGGCTGCATCTATTAAAGATGCAATCTTATATACAGGCTACATTCAGATGTCATAAGAACATAAGCACCCTACTGGATGAAACCAATAGTCCATCTAGTCATGCATTCTATCTCACACATGGGCCAACTGGTTCCTCTGGACAGGCAACAACAGGGCATAGAGGCCAAGGCCTTCCCCTGATATTTCCTCCGGGCTCTGGGATTCAGAAACTTAGAAGAACTAAGAAAGCAAATGGAAATGTTCAGGAAATAGAGGGAAGGACAGAGCTCTAAAGAAGAGTACCCACAGGTTACTAGGCACTGTAGATCAATCACCAGAAAGGCCAAAGCTGAGAGTGAGCTAAGATTGGCCAGGGAAGCCCATTGTAACAAGAAAATATTTTTCAGTTATGTGAGGAGCAAACGTAAAGTAAAGGAGGCAATAGGCCCACTGTTGGGTGCGGATGGACAAACCCTAAAGGAGGATGCAGAGAAAGCAGAAAGGCTCAGCGCCTATTTTACATCTGTTTTTCCCCACACGTCAAAGGGTTTAGGCACATCTAGAAATGGCAGTAGCCAAAGGATAGTGTCTGGGTGGCAGGTTGACATGGACCGAGAGGTTGTCGAGAGGCATTTAGCTACACTGGATGAGTTCAGATCCCCTGGGCCAGATGAAATGCACCCGAGAGTGCTCAAAGAACTTTCCAGAGAATTTGCAGAACCCTTGTCCATCGTCTTCGGGACCTCTTTAAGGACTGGAGATGTCGCGGAGGACTGGAAGAGAGCAAACGTTATTCCGATCTTCAAAAAAGGGAGGAAGGATGACCCGGGGAAACTACAGACCAGTGAGTCTGACCTCTGTTGTGGGGAAGATAATGGAGCAGATATTAAAGGGAGCGATCTGCAAACATCTGGAGGACAATTTGGTGATCCAAGGAAGTCAGCATAGATTTGTCTCCAACAGGTCCTGTCAGACCAACCTGGTTTCCTTTTTTGACCAATTACCAGGTTTGTTAGATTGTGAAAATTCGGTTGATGTCATTTACTTGGATTTTAGTAAAGCTTTTGATAAGGTTCCCCATTATGTTCTGTTAGATAAATTGAAGGACTGCAATCTGGAAATTGGCTGCAGAGGAAAGGACATGCAGTAATGGGTTTAAACTACAAGTACAACGATATAGGCTAGATATCAGGGGAAAATTTTCACAGTCAGAGTAGTTCAGCAGTGGAATAGGCTGCCTAAGGAAGTGGTGAGCTTCCCCTCACTGGCAGTCGTCAAGCAAAGGTTGGATACACACTTTTCTTGGATGCTTTAGCATACTTTGGCCTGATTCTGCGTTGAGCAGGGGGTTGGACTAGATGGCCTGTGTGGCCCCTTCCAACTCTATGATTCTGTGGTTCTGTCTCTGGATGTGCAAGTTCCCTTCAGTCAGTGACTTCAGATTGGAAAAATCATATTTATCTATTAGTCACTGATCATGTTAGAGGCAGAAAATGAAAAGTCAAAATTCCTGCAAAAGGAAGTATTTTTGCCATATGTCAATTGCTAAGAATAATGTTCCAGCTCTTAATGAAATGTAAGGCACAAAATGTATTTTTATAAACTAAGACATGATTCTTCTATTTTCACATTAAAACTCCTTTTATTACTATTTATTACTATTATGTGTAGAATGTAATGAGAAAGAATGATTTAGAGCAGTGGTCCCCAAACTTTTTATCTCCGGGGACTGGTCAATGCTTGACAATTTTATTGAGGCCCGGGGGGGGGGTAATTTTTGCCGAGGGATGTTGCCACCGCCGCCTGAGCTCCTGCTCCGCTTGCTTTCCCGCCTGCACCCGATTTCCCGCTGCTCACTGAGGTGCGCTGCCAGCACCAGCTGCGCAGTGCCACACTGAGGGGGGCCCCAGCCATGGTGGCCGCCGGAGAGCACCAAAGGTGAGCCGGCAGCAAAGTGGCAAGGCAGCCCCCGAAGCAGCTGCCAGGGAGGAGGACGAGGAGGAGCTGCGGCCCGGTACCGACTGATCCACGATCCGCTACCGGACTCCGGACCGGGGGTTGAAGACCACTGATTTAGAGCAATGCAGGAACGTAGAGCGAGAGCCAGTTTGATTAAGAGCAGTGGTTTCTAATCTGGAGAACTGAGCCAGGTGGATGACCTTGGCCTAATCACAATCCTGTTACAGCTGTTCTCACAGAGCAGCTTCTCTCAGAGCTCTCTCAGCCCTATTTAGAGCCAGATTTACCAGTAGGCTAGGTAGGCTGAAGCCTAGGGCCTCAAAATCTAGGGGGCCTCCTGCCTAAGGTGTACAATATTCTTGAAACTGTCATAGTCCTTTCTTAAGCATGCTGACATAACACCCTGCTCTAAACAACCCTTTGTGACGCACCTCTGGGTCCCACCCGAGGCTTTGCCCTTCTCTGCCCTGATGTATGGCTCTTGTCCTTGTTTGAGGGACAAACAAGCTTAGACATGCTTCAGATTCCACGCTCTTTATTCTGATTACACTCGCCCACACACACCAACCAACCCACACACACCAACCCAACAACCCTTCTCTTCCCCTCCTTATATCCTGCCCGTGTGACTCCACCACTCCTATTTAACTATCCCATAGTTCCTTCCTACCCTTGGCGTTCCTATCACCTGATGTTTGAGCAGGTAAGTTCCCTCTCTTCTCTCCTCTTTAGGTTCCTCTCCAGGTGCTTCCTTGGTCATGCCCTTCCCTGGGGTGCGGGAGCTGGGATGTCTAATTTGTGTCTCTCCATCTCACCACCCCTTTCACAGGCTGGCTGAGCATACTCTCCACCTTCCAGTTTGCCTCCTCAGACTGCCTCCAAGCTCAGGTAAGTCTCTGCCCTCTTCCCTTTTTTCAGCTCACACTCTCTTCTTTGCTGAACCTCGGCTGATTCTAGGCCCCCCTCCTTCTGTGCTATCCCTTTAAGTCTGGGCAGGCGCCGGCTCGTCTCCATATCCCCGCTACTGCTGTTGCTGTTTAAACCCCTTGCTGCCGCATCATAGCCCTGGCAACATTTGGAGACGCTTCGCCCCGCATTCTTGCTAGCCGTCGGGGCTTTCTCTTCCTCGCCTCCCTTCCTCTCTGACGATGGCTGGGGCTCCGTGTTGCCGTTCAGGTAGGTTGCTCTCCGGTCTGGTGGTCTTTCTCGGCTCACTTCCTCTCCCCCGTCAGGCCTGTCCAGAAACCCTTCAGCAATTGTCCTTGCACTCCATTTCAGAATATTGTTTTTAGCCAATAATTCAACACTTGTGTCACTCATGTCATATTCATTGCCATGTTCTATTTTATTAAACAGATTAGGCCCTAGGAAGCAAAAGGCCACATGGGCAGTTAGTAAAGTTGCTCACAGATATTATCAGCTGCAAGAGCCCCACTGAATACAGTTCACCTAGGGAGAGATTTTAAATTTTCCTTGAGCTACAAGACCACTCAGGAAAAAGCATGACTGATTTAGGGCCATTTCCCACGGCGATCTTTGTTGCAAATTGTTTGCGGAATGAAAAATCGCCATTTAAAATAGTGGAATTCGTCGTTTTGCACACCTGGCTTTGTAGTGGAATCAGTTGCGTTTTTTAGCGTTTCCCACAGGCTTCCGGTCTCGGCAGAAATCGCTAGAAAGGAAGCGCTATTGCCAAGCTTGTCCCGCCCCTGGCCGTCAAGCAGCCAATGGGCAGCCGTTAGCATGCTCCCAAACAGCCCCTTTCCCTTTAAGAAAGCTTTTTTAAAAAAAAAAACAGACCCATAGCAACGAATCTACATAGATTCCTTGCACTGGAGAGACCCATCCAGCTGCCTAATGTGATCTATCGTTTGATTGTATGATCGTTGGCACGCTGGCTCGAGTGATAAAAAAAAATCCCCCCCCCCCTTCTCACGGGCTCGATTTTCGGCTGAATTTATGTGTAAAAAATAAAGGGACTTTATTTCTGCAAACGGGCTTTTATGTGGTTTGTGCTTAGTGACTAAAGGTGAAGGACTGAAGCCAGGGAAGCCTCTAAACAGAAAGAGGCTCGCCGGTGCGTTTATCCCCGCTCGCTCCGAGAAAAAAAAATGGCGATCGCTTCGCCGGAAGTTTGGAGGAGAGATCCAGGGGGAGGGACTTTGAAGAACCAGCTACAATGGTAACGCACAGGTCTTTAGCGCTACTGTTGCAGATTGGTTGCAGGAGTGTATCGCTATCCGGAGGGTGAATCCAGTTTTCTGGATTCCCCTGAAAGCGCCACAACGAAGCGCTTATTGCTGATCGGTTTCAGGATTGTTGCAGATTGTTGACGACGTCGTGCGTTATGGCAAATTAGTAGCGTTTTCAATCGGCAACCATTGTGCTATTTTTAAGCCGTGGGAAATGCCCCTTAGTGTTGATCCATTTCACTACTGAGCTTCAAATTGACTGCAGAAAATGCTGAGGGCACTCTTACAACAATACCGCATATATGGCTAATAGCCTTATGCAGCAAAAAATGATTGGGAAAAAGCACAGTTGCAAGATTTATTCCATGAGCTGGTCACTCTTTAAATTTGGTGGTCCATTCACCTGTTGATGGCTGCCTTGGTGGAGTGAACTGTTTTGGTATTATCAATGTAATTTATATCTTCTTTTCCTCCTCCACAAAGAGATGAGTCATAATAAAATAATTTCTGCAACCTCAGTCAAAAGTGCCCAAATATTTACCAAACACTATAGGCGGGAGGCAAATGCAGAAAAGCCACATATGCTGTTTTGGAAAGTCACAGTGCTATCACTGATGCCCTCAGTTGTTTGTACTCAGGTGTTAATGGGAAGGGTGATACCAAGCTTCAAGCTCACAATCTTTTGCAATAAATGGAAGAAAAGGAATTTGTGTTGATGCTACAGTTTTGTACACGTGTGCTAGATTATTTATCTATCTATCTGTCTATCTATCTGTCTGTCTATCTGTCTGTCTGTCTGTCTGTCTGTCTATCTGTCTGTCTGTCTATCTGTCTATCTGTCTATCTGTCTATCTGTCTATCTGTTTATTTGTTTATTTACCCCCTTCACCTGAGGCTCAGGGCAGTTTATATGGAATGTAAAAAACAATACATGGAATTTAGTTTTCCATAACATGTAAATAACAACAACAACGATAATATTAACATAAAAAACTATAACAGAGGTAACAGACTGTAACACTTCAAACAAGTCCAGGGGCAGAATGCATGAAAGAATTACTGGGAGGGAGGTATGTTGCTGGTTTTGCTCAGTCTCAGCCAAATGCCTGGTAAAAGAGCTCCCTTTTACATGCCCTACAGAACTGTTTTAGCTCAGTCAGGGCCTTGATCTCCTCCAGGAGCTCATTCCACCAGATAGAGCCCATGGCAAAGAAGGCTCTGGCCCTGGTTGACGCCAGGTGGGCTTCTTTAGGGCCAGGGATCATTAGCTGGTTGCTGGTGGTAGAGCATCTTGTTAACACTTCCCGGGTTATAAAATTTGTAAGCTCAAGGGTGGTTTAAAAAAAAAAAAAAACAAGTAGTAAACTTACAATTTCATCTTCCCAAAAATTCTTGCTTATTCCACAAAATTGTCCCAAAGTTTGGTTATAGCAAAAGTTTTTCACAGTGTTAATCTGAACATATATGATTTTTTTAATCACCATGGTGTTTAACAATAAAATCTTATATATTTTTTACAGGCAGAATTGTGAATTGCAGAATTTTACACACCCATCATCATCCTTGGCTTTACTCAATTCTGTTTAAAATTGACTCTACCATCTTCCTTTAGTTGTGAGAAGAAGTGGGGAATTAGGGGGTCTCACAAGTGGAAAAGCCTAGGGCCTCTCTTGATCTAAATCTGTCACTGGTCCCACCTACATCACAATCCAATTTTCACAACTTTTAAAGAAAGTAGACAAGGCAAGAGAGGGCTTTGGTTCAGCAAGGCTTCTGATTGATTATTGGATATCAGTTTGACTGTAGATTTTGAGTATTGCTTTGGTAGCAGCTGCCATCATAGCACAAAGATCTGCACTTGGTTAAGCTGTGGCAATCATTTTGTGGCTGACTCAATTTCCTGTGGAAGCCATTTTGTTTTTTGCCATGTCAGAATTCCAAATGTACTCCTAGGCTCAACAAGGTCAGGGACCTTGCACAATGCAGTCTCCTTGGCATTTTTCCGGTTGCTACAATTCAAAATAGTTTTTAAAGTCTTGCAAAATCACCTGGCTAAACTTCAGGTTCTATTTTGGGTTGAAATTCAGTTCGTTGTTGAAGACAATAATGGTGAAGATCAGGGACACCTAATTTTTTAACTGGAACAGTAGGTCTCTGCATTCCCCTGAGGATCTGGATGGGTGGTCATCGAGTGGGTGGGAATGTGTTTTATTTCACCACCAGGTTACAATGGGTCTTAACACTGAAATTTTACTATTTTATTATGGGGTTTTATTGCTGTGACCTGATGCGAGATGGCTTGCCGATAGCGGTGGGTAAGAAATCCAATAATAAAAAAATAAGTAAGGATGAAATGAGGAGGAGGAGGAGGGAGGAGATGAGGAAGAGAGGAAAAATCTCCTTACAACTTCTGATTCCTGTACTTGCAACCAAAAACCTGTCTCTTAAGGATATAACAACTGTTTTAATTCAGCAAATTGTTCCATATATCAGAGTAGGAGTATGGACAGCTTATATATTTATATCACCATCAGTATACTGTCACTTTAAAATGGTATATAAACAAAAGCCAAACTCATGACAATACTAATTTATAATCTAAACCAAGATGTGGAAGAAACAATATTCCTACTAAGGTTGTAAAATTTCATTTCTAGAACATTTCAAAGGACAAGGTCTATTTTAGATCCATCACATCCACCACATTGCATTTTTACTTCCCAGTTTTCAATATATTTGGCAACTGCTAAAGGCATATTGTAAAAGCAGTCTGAAAGGCCAGTCATTGTGAAAGGTTACCATCACATTATGTTTTTAAAAGTATTGTGCAGCAGTGAGATGGTTAACAAATTTGCCATCCCCAATAAAGCAATGAAGAAAATTATTTACATTCATCAGCTAGTGAAATGTAGAACACTCTCTCTCTGCAGTTATATAGTTCCCCCACTAACTACGTGAGATAGCTAAAGAAACAAAAGTTTAATGAGGATGAAATGATGTATAGTGTTTGAGTTGTTGCTCAGAAAGTCAAGCATCCAGCAGCTTGTGTTCTATTAAAGTTTTTGGATAAAAATGTATCTCTCTTTTGCTTCATCCATCTAATGAATGCTAAGAACAAAATAGCAGCTGTATTCTACAGATTCATCAAATGTGACAATGAACACTGCAACATATAATGAATGCAAAGCAATTATTCCTAAAGCCACCAGGGAAATTTCTTCAGGTTGTGAACAGACTAGAAAATATGTTAAAGATGGTAATCTGGCAGATTAATTAATTACATGCTATATTTTCATAATGAGGTAAAGGACAATAATTGCAACTCTAAACATATTAGCAAAATCAAGTCAAAGCACTTTTAGTTTCTGTTGATCTTAGTGGGAATTAATTCTGTCAATGTGACTAATTCTGTTACTGAAACCAATGGACATCATTTCCTTTTCTCTTTACTGTACAAGTAAAGTACAAACATATACACCTAAAATATAATTGTTAGACACAAAAGAATACACAAATGTACCTTAGAACAGTGCATTTGATAAACAATGTTCCCTCTTGGATATATGAAGGTGTTGGTACTCACCTTCAAGGCCATACACAGTCAGGGTCCTGTATACCCTGAGGATTATCTACTTGCCTATATTCTCCAAAGAGCTCTGTCCACTCCAACAAACTGGTGAACTCTGTTCCCAAAATAAATCCGCCTGACTTCAACCAGAGCCAGAACCAGGTGCTCCCATCTGGTGGAACAAGCTCCACAATGAGAACAAGGCCCTGTTAGAACTTAAACAGTTTCATAGGGGCTGCAAAATGGAGCTCTTCCACCAGGCTTTTGGGTGAGGCCAGCTTTTGGATGAGGCCTACAACCTGGTCCCATTGCCAGGCAACTCTAACACCCAACATGTCCCTAACCTAAGGCTTAAGTTAACTGTTATTTTTGGCTCTTATTGATGTCAATGTCAAATTGTTGCAAATGTTTCAATATATCCTCTCATTCCCACTGTTCTATGTATGCCACCCTGAGACATCATAGTGAGGGCAGTAAATAATTGAATGAATAAATTAAAAAAAATAAACTGGGAACTTTGACTCCTGAAAGCTTATACCCTGGAAATATAGTTGGTCTTTAAGGTGCTATTAGACTTGAATCTTGCTCCTCTACTGTAGGTCATCACTGCTGCTCCCCTGAAATTATCTGCATTACTTCTGTTGAAGATCTTGTATTCTAGTTCAGTAATGAGTAAACAGATCCATTCTTTCTACAAATCAATTGTTTTACTGTCTACCTTCATTACCTGTGTAAGACTGGCATGATTACCCATGGTTACATATGCAAACATTTTTGTTTCCACACTTGCCAAACAATCCTGAGAGGTGCAGTGGTATTGGCAGCCAGCTACTGATGCAAAAACAGCTCCACTGATCTATCCCCATGGGCTTCAATAAGGCACAGATGGCATAGCAAGTACACTGGAGTACATAACCATCTCAGCTACATCCACCAATGGCAGCTGCTGGTGATCCTTTTAGTGGCATTCACAGGCACAGCCAATCACCCTCTGCTGATTGGACCACTGCCCCTCAGCACCACTTCCCCCATGGAGAGCCAGCAGACAGGATGAAAAGGCAGCACAACCCCAACTGAGGCCAGAGCATACACACACCAGCCCTTAGGGGAAGGGCATTTGGCAGACAAAACACCCACCACCTCCCTGACAAAGACTAGACTAGCAGTAAAAGTGCTCCCCACATACAGTTTCCTGCTCCAAGCCACACACTCCCTTTCCATGATTTTTTTAAAGGGCAACGTCAACAAAAACTTAGACAGAGAATAGCCTTGATCCACAAATCCACAGTCCCCATTGAGACTTGATTATCTCCATAGCCCCCACTGGGTCAAAAAGATAACTTCAAAGGTCATGTGCCATCAGTCATTACACAATCCACTGCAGCCTTGACATCACCTCTAGACATACAGAGCTAGGCATGCACTACTGCACGGACCAGCATGACTCGGTGGGAAAGTACTGGGATAGCATGAATAGAGTTTCCGGTTGTACCACCACATGGAGAAGAGCTTTGACACTGAGGCGTTGAATCTGCAAACCTCAAAAGGAACGGGACACGCAGAGTATCTGTTATTTTGGCAGACATATGGCTCCACGGTCTAGTTGTGCTGTACCAGCTGCCTTGCAGTCAACCTAGTTCCCCTACACCTACTCCACCAAGCTGCACGGTTTATCAGATATTAGTCATGCTGTGGAGGAGTGCAAGACCCAGACAACAGAAAGACCAACAACAGCAATCCTAGCATGGGCAACCCTGAGTCAGACCCCACCTTCTGGGATATACGAAGGGGCAATCCTAAAGGGAAGTTACGGATGAGGAAGAAGAGATGGGAAAGGGAGGGGTCATTGCTAGTTTTGATTTCTACAACACCCCTGACTTTAGGGAACAGCAAATCATGATGAGGTCTAAGGAACTGGGTTGCCAACTCCTTTTCTCCAGTATAGCACTACTGCCTTTGTGTGCTACTCCCAGAGACCATGGTGAGACAGGCTGAGCTATCCCTAGGACAGCATGCGTGTGAGTGAGGCTGGATGCTCCAGGAGTCAAGCTAGAATGAGTGAACAAAGCAGCAGGAAGTGCAACAATCATTTTTTAAATTTTTTAAATTTTATTTTATTCTTTGATTTATTCCCCACCCCTCCTGGTATGCTGGCTCAGGGCAGCTTCCAACATTGTTACACAAAATACATATAATGAAAAAATTACATACAGTTTTAACTTTAAAATCATCATCTTAAAATGATCATGTTTAAAATTCTAAACTGGAGGTGACCATTGCACAGATTACTGTGGCTAGGTGTTCTGGGGCCAAGTAGGGCCAGGTAAAGCTACTAGCACCAGACCTGTCCCCAGAACACCTGGCTGCACTGATCCAAGCAATGGTCACCTCTAGGATTGACTTCTGTAACTCATTCCACATGGGACTTCCCTTGTCCCTGACTGGAAATTGCAGCTAGTGCAAAATTCAGCTGCTAGAGTCCTCACAGGAACACCTTGGAAGGCCCATATCCAGCCAGTGCTGAAGCAGCTGCATTGGTTGCCAGTTGCAGCTCATATCAGGTTCAATGTTTTGGTTTTAACCTTTAAGGCCCTTCACGGTCTGGGACTCACATACCTGAGGGACTGTCTATTGCCTTATGACCACCGCAGGGTCTTGCACTGTGGGTACTACTTTGTCATTCCCAGCCCACATGAGGTACACCTGGCCTCGACCAGAGTCAGGGCATTTTTGGTCTTTGCCCTGATCTGGTGGAATAAGATCCCGGATGAGTTTAGAGCCCTGCAGGAAATGTCGCAGTAAAATGGAGCTTCTCCACCAGGTCTTTGGTTGCAGCCAAGGCATGAGAGATGTAGGGACCCCTCCGCATCTAAGAACTACTACAATCTCCATTGGAATGATCAACACCCTGGAACTTGTTTTTTCTTCTCTCTTTAGCACTGCTGGTTACAGTTGGGTTTTAACTTTAGATTTTAAATCTTAGTGGGCTTTTGTATTTTATAATTGTAACCTGCCACAAGATGAACTTCAATAGCGGCAGGAGACAGACAGATAAATAGAAGCTATGCCTGGTGAAGATGGTAAAATTCCAGCTGAGCTACCTCAGTGACCTGTGACTCTACTGACAGGGAAGATCATGTCCATGTTCCTAGTGGATTGCACAGTTGTAAGCTGTACACTGTCTAGGCAGGGCAATTGCACTTCCTCACCTGATCCCTTCCTACCTAGCCATAGAACCTCAATCTTGGAGGAGTTGAATTTCAAATGGCTGTGCTTAAGCCAGACTATTACAGATTCCAAACATCTGATGAATGTTTTTAGGGAGGAGTCTAGCCAGCTGTCCATTAGGAAATAAAGCTGGATGTCATCTGCATATTGATGGCACCCCAACCCAGGCCCCCAAGCTAGCTGGGCTAGAGCAGGGGTAGGCAACCTGTGGTCCTCCAGATGTTCATGGACTAAAATTCCCATGAGCCCCTACCAGAAAATGCTGGCAGGGGCTCATGGGAATTGTAATCCATGGACACCTGGAGGACCACAGGTTGACTACCCCTGGGCTAGAGGACATATGAAGATGCTGAATGAGGTGGGAGAGAGAACTGTACCCTGTGGTACTCTACAAGAGAGTTGGTAGCAGCACAAGTAATTCTCTCCCAATTATGCTCCCAGGTTTCCCTGTTTAACCAACTTCTGCACAGCTGCTAAACAGAAACATCTAAAGTGATAGCAAACAGCTTGGACATTGCAAGTAATGGACCAGTTAGGGCTCAGTGACAGGGAGGAGAAGGACCTTTGTATATCCATCCTGCTATCAACAGCAGCCAACCAGCAGGGGAATGATGTTCAGGAGTTCCCTGACCTAAACCTAGAGTTGATGCAGAGTCAATTCAACCCTCTAGCTCTGACCTGGCAACAAAAGTCAAGCAATTTGCTCCCATTTCGCGAAGGCCACTAGCATCTTTAAAGGAGAAGGCTCAGAAAAGACAGACTAAGGGCCTGAGTGCACGTCTCTTTGCTCAACACTGCCTGCTGAAAGTGGGGATGAGTCATCACAGGATCTTCATTGAGAAGCTGGATGGCTGCATGCAGAGTCCGTGGGCATGGACACAGTGTGTTTCTGGACAGTGAATTTGCCAACACTGACTGGTCTGATACTCGGTAATCTGACTCTTGAACTGTTTTGGCACTGAGCTTCTGAAAATCCCTCTGGCCTTGTTTCTATTGGCACTTTGGCAGAAGCTGCAACCTGACACTGAAAATTCTGTTCCAGCAGCATGGCTGGCGGAGCAGCATTTGCCAAAGAACTCTTTTGAGGGGGGTTGGTCCTCTGTAACTTCTATTGCAACTGTTTCAACTGCTGCATAAGGCCCCGATCCTGTAAGGCCCCAATCCTTAAATGGTTTGCATGGTTTCTTGACCAGATGATGCACTGAGCACTGTGGGGTAGCTTTTAGGCAGCACAAATGACAGTTGTGCACTGTCTCCTGTCTAGAGGGAACACCTGGCAAAGGAGTGGGCTAGTAGCCCAGTCTGGGGCTCCCAGCATCCCTCCCTTTCCTCCCCAGCATCATAGGCCTCTTGCCTGGGTAACTTCCCTGGGAATATGCCCACTTTCTTTATTATTGTGGATAATAAAGAACATAGGAATTAAATTCTCATTAAGAAAAGAAATAGAAATCAGATCTTAAATTGTACTCATATATAGGTTTTATGGTATTCTAATGGTTTCCATTACAGCAAATATAATCTGCACACAGTTACTTCTTATTCTTTTTAAAAAGAATCCCATGCTAATTTTATTAAGTACAATTCAGCGTAATCTCAACATTTAAAAATCATATTAATTTTCACCCATATGGTAAAATTACGTTATGTTCTCGGTATCCTCACACTTGATCAATGTGTTCTAAGGAATGTTTTTCGGAGATGTTATTGGAATGTGCAGGAAGGGAAATAATAGTTGGCAGAGATCTAAATTAACTCCAAAACCGATCAATTTTACCTAATCTGACTGCAGTAAAATCCTACTAAAAATATCTTTAATTTGGTTTCATTATTGTAAATAAGTCACCATCAGGATATAATAATAATTTAGATTCATGATCTGTACCATAAAAATGTATCTTGTGGCTTTTTAATGGTAATATTATTCATGATATTTATAGCTCACCTTTCTTTTTGGGACAAATATTTTATACAGAGATTAAATGACACAGGGAATTAGGGGAACCCTTGTCTCACACCATAATATAATTGGGATTGAAATGAAATGCTACTCAGGGAAGAATTTGTACTCTTTGTTGGAAAATTTGGGAAAATCCAAAATACTTCAAAGTTTCTTTCATAAAATACCAATTGATCCTATTAAAAGCCTTTTCAGCTTCTGTGAAATAAAAAAACACAGGGATAGAACTTGATTAATGGATTAATTTCCCTCTGGACATTGTATGGCAATTGTCACCTTTAAGGAAGCTAGTTTGATCAATCTCTGTATAGTAATTTATGGGTTCTTTTACATTATTTGTTAATATTTAGTACTATACTATAAAGTTTTACCTCTGAGACTGTGATTCTTATCTATTTAAATGAATTGTATAATTCGGCAGAAATATAATACAATTTCAAACATTGATTCATGACATAACCATTTAAAAGGGATTTTTCTTGATTGTTTATATTTATATTCTGGATTGAATTAGAAAATTATGATTGTACACTATATTAGAGTGAATGAGGTAGTTATAATAAAGCTATGTTTACTTTACATCTTTTAATTAAAATAATTCATCCTTGTCCAGATCACAGAGTTCTGCTCCCATTTGTGCTGAGTATGTTTTCATGCAATTCGAAATATGAAAATGTTGTAGATGGACACTTTCCCCCCAGGCTCATACGTGTCAGCCATCCAAGCAATTTAGAAGTGGACAAAAATGAATGAATATTTGCATTTGAAATACAATATAGTCTAACACCACCATATATTAAGGATGCCCGAAGACTTCTTTGCTTTGGCTGCAGCAGATGAACATGACTGCATATCTGGAATAAATATTCTGCCCTTTAAAATCCAGCCTCTATCAAACTAGAATAACACTGCATGGGATTGCCCTGCAGTTTTTTTCTTAATCAGTGTTTTAATTATTTGTTTTTCTTAGTCCTTTTTCATAGGCTTTGTTATATCTTTACAAAGGGAAAGGTTCAGCAGTGGAGACAGAATTGATCATGAGACTAGTGTTTACTGGAACACAACAGTCAACACATTGAACAGGCTCATTTGAGGCAGGGTCAGAGAGGGCATCAGGGTGTGATCTTGTCAGGGAGCCATCTCGGGATATTCCAGTTGTTGACCAAATCATCCAATGAGTCAGTAAGTTGCACTGGGTCCCACAAAGCATTCAGGAAAACCCCTGGGTCCATATGTTTTTGTGGATGGGCCAAAATATGTCAATGCACAATGTTCTGACCATGGAACAGTACAATGACCAGATCCACATTTGTTCTCACACAGAAGATCAAATCCAGGGTGTGGCATGCCCAATGGTTGGGACCAGTAACAACCTGTGAGAGCCCTAGTGTCACCTTGGTCAGCATCAGGTCTGGGCCATGCCCTGAGCCTAGCAGTGCAGCATGGACATTACAGTCACCCAGAACTAACATCTTGGGGAACTACAAGACGCAAGTCACTGCTGACTCCAGGAGGCCTGACATCGCATCTGATGGTGTATTAGGTGACTGATACACCAACTAGGTGGCCAAGCTCTCAACTGAGGCCCAAGGCCTATGCCCAGGACCTTCAGTGCTGGCAGCACCCCAAAGAAATTAGCCTCCCATACCAATCTTGGCACTCCCTGCCCTGAGTCCAGGATTGATGAAGGACCAAGGACCCGAGGGGTGGGGGGCAGTTCTTTCAAGGTGAATGCTTCACCCCCCCCCCCCTCACTGAGGTCTTGGTCACACATGCCAGGCCAACCTTATGGTCAGCAAAAAAATGCCTGCATGGTCAAGGCTTTGTTGTCTACCTGGCCTTGCACAACATCAGTGTCAGAGACAGATTAATTACCCTAACCTCTATCCCTGCAATTCTGGGTGTGGGAATAGAGATTAAGGGTTGTAAGCATATCCATATAGAGACCAACCACAGGAATTATGGGGCTGGTTGCCATTCAGCCAATCATATCACCCACTTCCATAACTATACCTGCCATACCCTTCAAATATTAAGGTCCCTGACTCTGGTGGATGCCTCCTCTTTAATAACCCACTTTGTCCAGATGATGTTGCATATCAGTGTTGCTTGCCATTCCATCCTTTATTTTATAATGTAGCTTCCTATTCAGTCTCATTACTGTCTAACCTTCTACGTCACTCCTTTGTCTTCTCTTATTTTCCGAATTTTCTTTTCTTTTAATGCTTCTATTTTATTATCTCATACTTACTCTTGCCTCGACCACCCAATTCTTCTCTACACTTCTACTAGACTCTAACCACTTACACCCTTCCCTACATTACCTTCTGACTATACTCTATTCTCCTGCTTGCCCCCTCCTTTTTTCTATTTTTATTGAGTCCCACCCACTAATGATTGTATAATCCATGAATTATCTAGTCCCTATCCCTAATCCTACCCAATTCTTAACTGTAGTTGGATTACTAATTTAAAAATGATACAGACAGACACTGATCTCTCCCACAGTCTTTAGCATTGCTCTTCCTGAGCTCCTACCTTCCATTCCAGAGCCAGGTAGCCATCTCAGTCTAGGGAGTGTCCACCACAGAGGATTCACTTGGGCACATGAGTAAGGTGACCAGATTTCAAGATTGGAAAATAGGGGGTTGCCAACCTCCAGGCATAGCCTGGAGGTCTGGAATCATCTCAGGCCTGCACAGCTTGGAGACACTGGGAGTTGCCAACCTCCAGCCACGGCCTGGAGATCCAGAATCACCTCATTTCACTAAAAGATTGGTAAAGGGGGGGGAGTAAATATGGAACAACAAAATTTTGCATGGAGCACAAAAATAGTATTGTAATCTTTATTTAATTTTATCAAATAACAACAATTAACAAATATTTACCATTAAACAAAACTTATTTATAGTATTTTATTATTTCTTCAGATTCAGAGTACAGTGGCATTGTTTTCTGTTATTCTTTTGCATATATATCACTGGAGTGGATTTTTTTGAGGAGATTGCTGTCATTGCTTAAGATTTCATGGAATTTGTCATAGGAACTTGTCAAATTATAATTCACAACTAAAATGGCTTTTAAAGGCTGCCACTCTTAACCCAGCAGAAAGCTCAGAATTCACAGGAGAACAGGGACTTTTGGAGGTATATAATGTCATAAAGACCAGCCTCCAGGATCAAGGTGCACTGTCCCAAAGGGAGCAATTTTAAATTAATCAAATACATAAATCCTACCAGATATTGCACAGAGAAGAGGAAATTTCCCCAAGCTAATCTCGCAGAAAATTTACTTCCATATCTAAATAGGGTACTCAGGCCTGAACATAAACAGAAATATAATCACTATAGGAAAGGGGCAACCCATCTCCTTCCAAGAAGACCTTCAATTTGGAACTGCTTGGTTAAAATTGGGTGATAAAAGGGAATAATTATGAAGATAGAAATCACTTAAGACTTGGGGAACTTTAACTGTATTTGATGGTCTGGACTATTTAATTTCAGTATGCCTCAGTTTGCCACCTATAAAATGGGTCTCATCTGACATAGGTTTCATAGGCAGTCTGTGAAAATAAATGTATAATTGGATGAGAATTATAACAGGCTACCTAAGGCCAGCTGAGATAGGAAAGTCTCTTTCCACTATCTAAAGTTATTATTTTTCAGATAGCTTTTTATGAAAATGATTTTCCATAATATGCCTTTTTTCTCTATCTTTCATTTTCCTCCTTTTTTGTTCTTTATAATATTTTTAAAAAATCACTTCAAATCCACCTTTAGAAGCTGCTATAAAACATGTGAGGGGAAATGAATGTTTCCACAATTAATTCAACATGCTGTGCAATAATGTGCCCAACTTACTGTACTTACAGCCAAAAAAGTCTCAAAATGTCCTGGTAGCCTACTGCCACAGCAGTAGCATTTTTCCCTGTGCTGCTGCGTCCCAGGCCTCACTGCTGAATTGCACACTTGGACGCTCCTGAGTCCTTCGCTCACATGCTGCACAACTCCCTGGACCCGCCGAACAAAGAAGAAGGCGGAGTCCAGCAGTGGCAGCCTATCCCAGATGGCAGGAAGTGTGTGGGCGGCGCTGTGGCATTACCTCAGCGCCTCTGGGGCCATGCCGGAAACAAAGGCAGGCAAAGGAGTGAGTAGGACGCCAAGCCCCATCTTGGCCTCGGCGTGGCCGGGAGGACGATACGGGACATTCTGGTGACTGTCCGGGATGCAGGACATTCGAGGGGAACCTGGGGCAGTCCCACCATTTGCGGGAAAGATGGTCACTATACACATGAGACACCCAGGGTCACATCATGCAGGGCTCCCCCCAGTCAGCTGCAGTTCTCAGGTAAATGCAGCTTGGAGGCAGTATTACTAGCGGAGGCACGGGCCACCTGTACTAGTGTCTTGGTGTTTCACAAAGCCTAAGCCTCTCCATTCTAGGGAGCCCCAGGGAATTATCCTTAAAGCAATTGTACCATTATACCACTTCCTTAGACTTACAGCATTTCTATCACCCCCCATTACATTCTCCTGATGATTTATCCAGCATCTACATTGCTGAATCATTGACAGCCTTTACTAATTTTGATATCAGTAACTAAAAAAAGATGGTAAAAGATGGCAAAAGCAGTTCAGTAGGTAGAAAAATGTCAAAGTTTGTAAGCCACCTTCCATTGATAACATGTTTAACATGTATTTCAGCAGATAAAGAAAGCAACATATAAGACTGGGAAGTTGTTTGTATGCTGTGTTTGCTACTGCAGATTTCCTGATGCAGTGAGCAGCCTCCTGTTCCTGTACTCCATCCCCCACACGGGATCAAGGTTGCAGAGAAAAAAAGGGAAGAAACAATGTGGCAAATGCTGTGATATCACTACACTGTAGCAGTTCATCTTATCCCTTCCTAGTAATATAAAATTGTTTCTTGTTGCTTTTTAAAAAGCTCTTTTTAAATTAATGGCCAAGACTAACTGTAGGTTTTACCAAGGAAGGGCAGGAGTGTATACCTCAGAAGCACCATCACAATTTACCTCAGGGGCAACTAGCTGTAAGTGGTGTCGAGCATTTGCAGACCAGCAAATTCATATTTCTTTGTCTCCTTCCTCTATATGGGGTACTTGGTGTGTATTTAATTTATTTGTTGGATTTAGTTCCCACCACTATCAGCAAAACTGTGTTGCATCAGGTTACATAAATAAGAGCTAACCCCCCACCCAAATAATTAAAAATCATTCTCAACCCCCCAATAACAAGTAAACACAATGGTGAGAAATAAAGTCAACCTCCTCCCCCAATTTATAGCAGTCCTCTCCAGGTGCCTAAGGGAGTGTCCAGGGGTGCCATTCAAGGTAGACTAAATGTGTAACAGGACCTAGAGGGGCCCTTCAGATCTTCTGTGTCCTGTCCTCAACCAAATACCTGGTGGAAGAGCTCCATCTTGCAGGCCCTGTGGAAGCATGAAAGCTCCTGAAGGGCCCTCAGCTCTTTCAGGATCTCATTCCACCAGGTTGGGGCCTGGATGGAAAAGGCCCTGGGCCTGGATAAGGCCAGGTGAATCTCCCTAGGGCTAGGCACCACCAACAAATTAGTACTTGCAGAGTGCAGGACCCTGCTGGAGGCATAAGGTGACAGGTAGTCTCTCAGATATGTTGGTCTCAGACCATCAAAGGCTTTAAGGTAATAACGAAGACCTTGAACTTGATCAATGGGAACCAATGCAACTGCCTCAGCACTGGGGCCTCCAAATTGATCCAATGAGGAGCCTAGCAGCTGCTTTTTGCACTAACTGCAATTTCTGGGTCAAGGACAAGGGAAGGCAGCTGCATTTTGCACTAGGGAAGGCCCATGTAGAACAATTTACAGAAGTCAGTTCTGGAGGTAACCATCACATGGATCACTGTGGCCAGGTGTTCTGAGGACAGGTAGGGGACTAGTAGCCTCACCTGGCATAGAACATCTGGCAGGCCACTCTTGTGACTTGTGCCTCCATAGAAATGGAGGCGTCGAAGATCTCTCCCAAATTCCTGGCACAGGGCATGATATTAAGTTGCACCTTGGCCAGGTCAGGTAAATGCACTTCCTGGCCTGCTCTCTTCCTTCCCAGCCACAGGATCTCCATCTTGAAGGGGTTGCGTTTCAGACAACTCTGCTTAAGCCACCCAGCTATGGCTTCCAAACACCTGGTGAATGATTCTGGGGGAGAGTCTTGGTGGCCATCCATGAGGAGATAGAGATGGGTGTCATCCACATACTGATGACCCATACCCATATCCGCATACCCAGCCCAAAACTCTGGACCAGCTGGCCCAGAGGACGCATAAAGATGTTTAAAAGCATGGTGGAAAGGACCACTCCCTGTGGCACTCCACATGGGAGCTGAAAGGGGCATGATAACTCTTCCCCCACTGTAACCCTCTGTGTCCAGTTCTGCAGGAAGGAGAGCAGCCACTGAAGGGCTGTCCCACATATCCCTGTCCCATTGAGGTGGCAGGCTAAGAGCTTGTGGTTGAAAATATCAAACACGGCTGACAGGTCTAACATCACAAGAATAGCCAAACGACCCCTATCCATCTGGCGTGGAAGTCATTCATCAAGGTGACCAGCACTGTCTCCACCCTGTGGCCAAGATGTTGTATGTTGTGGAAATGTAGTGTGGGTGGTAGTCTTCAAGTATTTTAAACATTTTACATGTGACTATTGTGGGGACAAGGGCACTATATAGCAGATGTGCTATTCCCTCCATAAATATCTCCCCAACTTGCTATAATGGGAGTTTGTATTTTGAACTACCAAGTAGTTAGCAGCCAAATACTTAATTAAAGGACACGCAATGCAGGGATATTCAGTAGAAAATAAATAATCCAATATTTAACATTTTATATATCTTTTACTACAGGCAACCCATTTTTAAAATATTAATACTCATTTTTATTAATTACTATCAACTAAACAAACTAAAATCCTTGTAGAAGTGATTCTTACTTTAGCTTCTGAAGTTGGTTCCAGAAAACATAGCCGATTCCCAAGCCCTTCGCCTGCCAGGCAGAACTTTCGCTGCTCTTTGTGAATGTTTGCAATACACTGAAGTACTACTTCATCATCCTGTAAGGAAACATGAAAAGCCATGATAAAACGCCTACAAAGTTTAGATCTGTGACAGAATGGCTGGACTACTACAAGAATAATATATTTGTTTAAAAATGATAATGTGCCTGCATTTTTTCACATAAGGAATTAGATGATGAATAAATCACTGGCAGTCTTCAAGCAAAGGTTAGATACACACTTTTCTTGGATGCTTTAGAATGTTTTGATCTTGTGTTGGGCAGGGGGTTGGACTAGATGGCCTGTATGGCCCCTTCCAACTCTATGATTCTGTGATTCTAAATCAGTCACGGACTGCTCTTTATTTGTACTATATTAAAGGACTGGGTTAGGCTACAGCTTGGTTAACATTTATGTCACAAGGGTTGCCAAACCATTGCTTAGCCCCCCCAGAAGCTTCAGAGGTAGGGCAAAGGGCAGAAATTATGTTGACAAGATGACTTCACTTCCAGGTAAAAACCCACACATCAGGCAATACTGTGTACTTTCTCCCCAAACTCTATGACAATAACTGGAAGAGACATTGATTGATGAAGCATGCAATATCATTCCCACCCTCCAAATACTCATTTCTCCTACCAACAAAGATGCAAGGAAAGGTGAGAGGACCTATCTGCCTGGAAGTTGCCCACCTAAAACAGGCAAGTGGTATGACTGAAGGCCTCCACAGTTCCAGTGCTGTGTGAAATGAACAAGTGATCTTTGTTTCTAGTTTTGGTTTCTGCATCAGCCAACTTAAAAGATTTTAACCTCAAAGTCACAGACAAGCAGTATCTTATTCTGTCATGATATAGATCAACCAAAGCTTTATATATTGGAAAAGGTCTAATGTAATTGTGTCTATGTCCCCTTCTCATTATTAAAACTTGCTTTGTAAAAAGAAACAATACAGCTCAGCATTCTACACAACTGCTGGATTTCATTTAAAAAATGCTTGCAAAGTTATTTAAAAATTGCAGATTCTCAGACCAGATTTAATTTTGATTAAAATTTAGAAGTGATGGATGAAGATTTTGTTATCCTGATATAAAATTAAACTCATTAGTAATGCTAAGCCATTGTCTTCCCACTTAATAAATCTACAAATTTTCTTTACAATATAAGATATGATTGTTGGACATATATTTCAGCTTATTTCAATATTTATTATTATTATTTATAATAAAGATAATTTGAGCATGGACACTGGTTCTAGAGCTTGCAACAAACCTAAAACCCAACTTTGCTGCCAAATACATTCCAATAACACAATCACTGGACCGAAAATTATGTACACCATCAAAGGCTTATTCACCTGCTCATCTTCTAACATTGTATATGCCATTAAATGCCAACAATGCCCCTGTGTTCTCTACATAGGGTTAATCACCTTTAAGGCCATACACGGTTTGGGCCCAGTGTATCTGAGAGACTGCCTTCCTGCCTATACCCCCAGAAGAGCTCCAAACTCCAGCACTTTCAACAGGCTGTGGATCCCTGGCCCTAAAGAGGCATGTTGGACCTCAACAAGGGCCAGGGCCTTTTCAGTCCTGGCCCCTACCTGGTGGAATGAGCTCCCTGAAGAGATCAGGGCCCTGCTGGAACTTCCACAGGACCTGCAAAAGGGAGCTCTTTCACCGGGCATTTTCTTGAGGCCAACTGACCCATAACATCTACAGGTCCCCCCCCCCAGAGGTCAAACCTACCAAGGGAGTGTCAAAATTATTGTTGTTGAAATACTGTTCTAGTTGGTATGTTATTATTATTGTTATATTGATATTGATAGTGTTCTATGTAAATGTTTCAAAATGTTTTATGTAAACTGCCCAGAGCTGTAGGGAAGGGCAGTATAAAAATCCAAATAAATAAATAAATATCCTCCGCCAAAGAATTAATGGACATAAGTCTGACATCAAAAATCACAGGACTGAACAACCTGTAGAGGAACACTTCAACCTTCCAGGACATTCAATAAAAGACCTCAAAGTAGCTGTTTTATTGCAAAGGAAATTCAAGAACATACTAGAAAGGGAGATTGCAGAAATGTAAATTATTACAACATTCAAAACAATGGCATACCCTGTACTCAACAAGGGCATAGTTTTTTAAAAAAAAATTTATGCTAGCCTCATACAATTCTTATATCTACATTCCTTACAATACCCTCTTACTTTATTTTATTCGGGACAATGTGACTGTAAAGTGATGTTAGTAATATGTAATGCAATTTCAAATCTAACTCTCTGGTCTCAGGACAAGGTAACTTGCCAGCATAGCCTGTGACTTGCAGAGATGCTTTCACGCTTGGGTGGAGATGGATGGGTCCAGCATCTACTTTCTTTTAATTATTTATTTTCACAACAAAGAATGTGTCTGCCATTAATTACAAACTTGGACAGTTTTATTTCTCCATGTTTTTGTGGACTACAACTGAACTCAAAAGGACTGATAAGCTGATTTAGCAAAGAATTATCATATAGCATAACTTGGACACTATGACACAGTGTACTAATTTGACACTGATTTACCTTTTATATATTTTCTAGCTTCAAAGCCCATTCCTAAGAACATGCCTTGAAATGGCCCCCTCCTCTGGCTCCGGCCAGGTAGCTTAAGGTGGCTTAAGGTGGCTTGTTAGCAGGCCCAGCCTAGCAGGCCAAGAAGCCCTCGTTAGCAAGCCCTCCACCACGACCCTTTGCCCAGGGCCTTTTCCCCTGACCTGCTGCTGGCTCCAGGCACTGAGGCGCATCTGAGAGCAAAGAAGCTAGAGTCCAGGGATGGAGGGTGGGAGCTGCAGGGGTAGGGCCGTATTCCAACTTGGACAGCTGGACATGTCCCACCCCCCAGGCTGTTTCACAAGTATATAGAGGAACCATCAATAAGGATCTGTTCTCTTATGATTCTTGTACCATTTTGTCTGAGGAAGCATGCCTGCACATGAAAGCTCATGCCTTGAATACATTTTTGTCGGTCTTAAAAGGTGATATTGGACTCAATTTTTGTTATGCTCTTCAAAGTATGTTTGCAGAGTGGAGGCCTTATTCCAGATATACCTGGTATTGCACAGCATCATATTAAATTTTAAATCCTATTAGTTACTTTCAATCTTAACACCAAACACAAATAAGAAATTAAATTATATTTGTTAGCATCATTAATATTTGTTTCTTTTTATCATTCTTATGTCTGACTTATAGTGTAAGGCAGGCTTTTAAATACTTGAAGATGGGTATCAGATCCCCTTTCAGTCGACTTCTCTCCAGGCTAAACAGACCAAACTCCCCCAACCTTTCCTCATAAGTCTTGGTCTCCAAACCCCGCACCATTTTTATTGTCTCCTCTGGGCACACTCCAGTTTGTCTACATCTCTATTCAACTGGGGTGCCCAAAACTGAATACATATTACAAGTGAGGCTGAACCAGAGCAGGGTAAAGTGATACCATCACTTCCCATGATCTGGACATGATACTCCGTTTGATATAGCCCAAGATCCCATTTACCTTTTTAGCCACTAAGTCACACTGTTGACTCATGTTCAATGTATGGTCGACTAAGACTCCTAGATCCTTTTAGCACATACTACTACCAAGACAAGTCTTCCCCATTCCTAATTTGGTGTATATGGTTTTTCCTACCTAAATGCAGAATTTTATGTTTGTCCTTAATGAACTTCATTTTATTCAGTTTAGCCCACTTCTCGAGCTTATCAAGATCATCCGGTATTCTGATTTTGTATTCTGTTGTGTTTGCTACTCCTCCCAGTTTAGTATCATCTGCAAATTTAATGAGTACCCCTCTAATCCCTCATCCAAATAATTTATAAATATGTTGAACAACACAGGTTCCAGGGTTAATCCCTGGGAATCCCTGGGAATCCAATTGTCACTCTTCTCCAAGAGGATGCTGAACCATTAACAAATACCCTTTGGATACCATCTGTCAGCCAGTTATCGATCCACCCGACAGAATTAGGATCCATACTAACTTGTCAACAAGAATATCAAGTGGAACCTTATCAAAAGCTTTACTGAAATACAGATAAACTATGTCCACAGCATTCCCCTGATCCAGCAAGGTAGTCACTTTCTCAAAAAAAGAGATAAGGTTGGTCTGACATGTCTTGTTTTTGCAAAACCTGTGCTGAGCCTTAGAAATCACAACTTTCTGTTCCAACTGCTCAAGGACTAACTGTTTGATGAATTGTTCCAAAATTTTCCAAGCTACAGATGTCAAGCTGGTGGGTCAGTAGTTACCTAGATTCTCCTTTTCCCCCTTCTTGAAGATGGTGACAACATTCATCTGCCTCGAATCATCTGGCATCTCACCTGTCCTCCCAGAAGTGTCAAAAAGAATGGACAGAGGTTCAGATATTACATCTGCAAGTTCTTTTAGTACCCTTGGATGCAATTCATCTGGCCCAGAAGACTTTGTTTCATTTAAAGAAACTAGGTATTTATGGACTGCCCCCATAGTGATCCTAGGCCACCATTCCCAACCCCCCTGTTGTGATACATCTTAGAAACCATATTAAATTCCTACAGTACAAAGCTAAGAACACATTCCTAGCAGTAATCCCCGTTGATCAGGGCTTCATTTAAATTCTCAGTATTTTAATAAATGCATTCCTTGTCATTGAGATAAAACTGAAATAATATACTTTGTAAACCTTATACTACAGGCTGCTAATTTTGTTAAATTTCTGAATGACAAATGCAATGTTATTCTCGTATTATAGATGTAATTAAAATTCTTTTAGATGATATTTGTGTTTCCTCTTTATTTAATCTAATTATTAGCTTTATATTCTGTTATTTGTGATTTGCCAGGCATTTAAAATGGTTAAAACTATATACACATCTGCTAAAACACTGTAATATTGCTGAGCTGAAAGTCAGCCTGAATCCAAACAACTAAAGACATCACAAGGGCCATTGGGGACTCAGCTATTACACATTATGAAAATAAAATGGCTTAAATCCCACACAATGCATTTCCATCAGTCAGTTGGTACGGTTCTGTCTCATCTCTCCTGCTGCAGCCCCAAAACTGTTCCTGAGGGGTAAATTAAAGTGGGAAAGCAACACAAATTGCCTCTCTTCTGTTAACAGAATTTTTCTGCAGGATCCATACGCATTAGTGTATGGCCAGCTTATGCTGTCCTTCTGCAAAACTATTTCTAGAAGGTAAAAGAAAATCCACAGAACAGAGCATGATATTATTTCATCTAGCTATGCATGGATAAAAAAATGTGCTTGGTATCACTTTCCCTGCTTTACAGTACCAATGGTATGGAGTATGCAAATAAGTCCAGATTTCTTCAGTAAGCATTTAAAAGAATGCTGTTAAAAAGTATCCTGAATTACAGACATGGAGGCAGTTAAAATGAAGACTGATTGGTTTATTTGATTTTTAGACCACCCCTCCCTGCACAGCAGGCTCAGAGTGGCTTACATAAGAGGTTTAATACACAGTTATGGCTCAGCACACATACATATGATCCTTTCACTGAACTAACCAGGGAAGACCTGGCATGTATGTTTATGTTACCTGGCACAGGGTGCCAGAGTGAGAAACACTCTTCAAATTTGTACTTTCATGCCAGCTAGGAACAGTCTAAGTGTGGCAGAGTTAGAGTGTCAAGATGCTGTAACAACATATGTTAGGAACAATCTCACATATTGTGCCTCTATCTGCAATACAGGTACACATAATAGGTACACATAAAAGGGAAGGCAACAAATAACTGACAAATTGGATGTTTGAAGAAAATGTTGCCCCAGGTAGGACTTCATATAATATGTCAGAGATGACCTCATGAAAAGAAGCATAATGTTTACTGCCCATTAGTACAAGATTAAAGATACAGGATGCTCGTAGAATGAACCATCCAACACCAGCAGCCGCTGCCTCTGAGACAGACCTGGGTGTATAATGCAGCACAGAAAACTTGCAAAAAGATTGCCAGAAACAACATCTTATTTTTAAATTTTTATGTGACACCGTTTTCACAGTGTGAAATCCATCATACTATTTTTGATTTTGCATTGCAATGCTGCCCACAGTTCTGGCAGTGTTTTAACAGCAAGGCTTCTGAAACTAGCTTTGTGATGATTTTTCTTGTGTGATAGTACTGAGGATGGTCTTTTTTGATGCATAAATGTGAGTTTGGTCTCTTCCCCTTTTCTGCTCGCAGTCCCTCATCTATGAATGGAAGCTCAAGCACCTGCTGTTGATACTCTGCCTTTGTCAGTGATCACATGAACATGCCACTTGCCCTGGCAACCTAGCCAACTTTATTGCTATGTAAATTAGTCAAAATTATGCTGTGGTATACATGGCATTTCTCCACAACCTTCTGCAGAAACTTCTGAGACAACAAAGTTTTACCTCTGATCAGTGACCATGGTAGGGGGAGGGGCTTATTTGAAAGCTTATCAGGCTGGTAAAGTGGAGGGTTCTGAAATGCTGGTTCCATCAGGAGAATGATGAAGCAGAGTTGCGAGGTTCCCATTTTGGGCTTGCCAGTGATTAAAAATAACCTTCACAGAGGAAGGGATTGTATGGAGGGGGCTTTAAGTTTGCATGGGAGTCTGTAGTATGCTGTGGTCCATCCTGCTCACTCTCTATAAGGAACAATATACCTCAGAGGGGGGAAGGTGGTAGTTTTGGCATTCAGAAATCTGTGTGTTCCTACAGAAAAGTATCCATGTCCATGAACTATACTAGCAGGATATGCCAGAGTGGCAGTAAGGTGACTTTACAGTACAACAGAGGAAGTTTCCCCTTCCACAGTTGCAGTCAGAATAGTTTAGAATGCATAATCATTCACAAAAAATAGCATAGAACCAGAGCACATGCATAAACAGGATTGTTTAAAAAACATTTTTTAAGGACAATTTAAAAGGGTCAGCGAATTGACTGTGGAGGAAAACGATGCATGCATAATATGCCCAGGAAGACTATGACATGGGAGAAACAGTATGAAAATTTATTTTAAGTCTGTTCTTACATTTGAAGGCGAGGAGGACTTTTGCCTTAATTCTTTCCCACTCTAGTAAAAAAAAATTATCCAACCTTATTCTAACCAAACACAAGCCAATGAGATTTTAGTAATAGGGGGGAAATGTTCATGTTAAAGGAAAATCTGCTTTCCACCCCTTTCTCATCTTGAAATATAACCAACTCAGCTCAAAATTAAGTGACACACATTCTTCTAGATAAAGAACATTATTGATTTAGAAAGTCCAATTTTCTCCTGCAGCTGCAAGTAATTGTTGTTTCAATCTATTCAATAAAGGAGAGGGAATGTTGCAATCTAAGTAACGATATATACCAGGAGAAGGCCATAGTAGCAAATCAAAACAGATGGTTTTAACAATGAAGCACCTGAGAAGACTTTTCCCAATCAACATTTCTTTCTCGTCATTAAGTTCATTTATGTAGTTTTCTGAAAGTATGTCATGTTTGTGTCATTTTCTGTCCTACATATATATATAGTGCAACTCAGTAAATGAGAAACATGCCAGTCCTGAAGAAAAATGTTTCATCTGTATTTGGAATGATGTACATTAAATGTCATTGGTGCTTTTATTTGATTTTTTTTGTCTGCCTTCTGATCTGAAGTCAATTCCCATCATTAATTCAATCCATTCAAAGAATAATATTTTGTTAGTCATACCACCAATCCAGTATCTTATCTATCTGGAGGCTGACAAAGTATTGCATCATAGAAATTGAAATTATCAACAAGTATTTTTATTTTATTTTAAAAATTAGATACCACCATTCCATTGGCTACTCAAACTGGTTTACAATAGTAACAGTAAAACCAGGGCTGCTAGGTCCTTTCCAGGGGCAGAGGATTCTCCAACTTTGTTAAACATAAGCTGACCAGCAGGGGGATTTACTGGCAATGGGGCAGGTCCAGGATAGTGTTGAAGCATAATCATTGGTAATGTGGTAAGATCACTTGCAAAACAGTTGCAAGTGATGTCACTTGCACATGTGTTATGGATAGTGGACTATATTTTATAATATTTGCATGCAATATTTTTTTCACAACCATTGTAATTTTTTACCAATTATGAGGCTAGAAAAATGTTATATTGACACTAAAGAGTCTGGAATTACACAAACTAGTTAGGAAGGGGTCCCTCCCCCTACTTCATTCCATATGACATGTCATTTTTCTCCCTGTTGGAGATAAATGACTTAGCTCCAGATCAATTTCACACCTTTTGGCATTAGGCTAACACCATATAAAATTCTGTGACCCACATATCCTTGGATTTTGCAACATTAAAGAAGGAAACTGCACATGGGTAACCCTCTGTATTCAGGTTCCATTGATGAAGCACACTAAGAATTTCTGAAATCCACTATGGATTCAAGATGAGTGTCAGTGTTTATGATTTCTTTTAATGAAAAAGATAAATTAACTGTTCCAAGAAAAATATTAATAATTTCCATTAGCTCTGTTACTCTGTGCTTGCTTAACAGCTGGCTTGTTACTGACTTTCTGAAAATGAAGCCTTGGGGGAAACTATTAGGATAACAATAAATTCAATATTTCCCATATTTCTACATCACCAAGAACTTCAGAGGACTCTTCATCAGCACTTAATTTTATGTATATGATTTATTATTAAAATAGAACAGCTTTGAATTCTTCTGGAAGATAACAGAACATTATCCCTGCCTACTTTTATTACTGTTTTGCAAGTTCCTTGGAGGGGATACTATGGTGGTAACAATCTAATAGGCCTAATTTTGCATTAACTATATTCCATTTCTAAACAGCACTGCAGAGAACAACACACACATATTTTGCATGTATCACAGGAATATCCTGCTATATAGCTCTTACTTTCTTATGTGCCCTACTACTACCAAGATGTCCTCTGACTCACAGGTAAAATGGACCATTTGGTGCTTACTATAAAGAGTCCTTTTCCTTCAAGTTTTCAGATTCTTTCATGGCTTAAAGGGTTTATTAGCTGATATTGAAGTTGCTAGAACTGAAAAGATGGGTGACTCCCACAGAGGAGACAGGAAGTAGAAAATAATTTGTTCCTGCCCTGAATGGAGAGATGGAATTGCGAAGAAGATGTCCTCTTTTCTCAGAGAAGAAGTACCCTTCACGTTAAGTAATGTTAAATATAAAGGCTGATTTCTCTACTCTTCATACCACTCCTACAATTATTGTTCATTTATTTTCTTCAAAATGATTAAGCAAATATCCCTTGTTAAAACAGATTTAAAAATAGAACATTAAGCACTTTGTATGTAATGAATTCTTGAGATTGGTTATTTTTGCCCCTCACACCAGTTAACTGGAGCTCCTGATTGCGTGCAGAATGCACAAAATGTGCATTGTTTCACTTTAGTTTGAGTTTCTAGTTTATGGCAATCCGTGATTATAATTGTTACTGCCAGCAAGGGCTGCTGTGTCTCTACAAGGGCAAGGACTGGTGTCATCTTCCACACACCACACAAATTCTGTAAGAACAATACCCCAAAATCTTATAAGAGGAAATAGTTTCCCCCCAAAATTCATGGCCTGGAACAAAGGCTGAGAGGTATAAAATACTGGTGGTATAAAATATCGGCAGTAAAAAAATAGTGGGGATAAAGTTTGCAGTTTATAAGATTTCTTGCCCCTGTTATTATTTGAACCTCTGGTATCTGGATTCTAACCAATATATTAGGTATTTTTGAGTTTTTATTTAAAAATTTTAAAATAAAAGTTTATTTAAAACAGCTCTTTCAGCTAACTTCCCCAGAAAAACTAAGTGTGAGATGGGAACATAGCTGTGTTGTTCTTGCGATTCCAGAGACGTTTTTTGAGCAATGGGCCAGGCAATCCTGATGTTATCACAAATCCAGTGAGGGATGGCTTGACGATTTATGGCAGGGAACTGCCTCTTTTAGACCTTCCGGGAAATCTACTGTTGAGAGGGAGAGGTTGATTATCTCCCAGAGGAGGCCACTATTCTTGTGTCAGTCGTCTTTAGCAGCCACAATGGACATGGGTCTAGAGGGCATGTGTTTGGCTTCACTGCCATTAGCATCCTGTCCACTTCAGTCAGTGTGAGTGATCTGAAGTTACTCAGTGTTCTCTTCAAAGACAGCCAAGGGGCCTTTAGTTCTCTTTCTGTATCTAAGGTTAGAGGGAGGTCATGGCAGAGTATCTGCAAAGTGACTTGCTAATGCTTCACAACTGATATCTCATTGGTCATTATTTTAGCACCCTTCCTCCAGGGTGATGACAGATCAAACTACCCTAAACAATTTAGCTGGGCATGAGTTAGCAGATGCAATGGCAGTTGAGTAAAAATTGCATTCTACTGACTTTCCCCCATCTCATAGGCTCTCAAATGCATTCTATTAGAATGCACTTTAGTAAAGTAGTTCAGAGGACCAGAATGAGTAGTACAAGGGAACTGGAAAGGAGCCTGGAGGGGAGTAGACTAAGAAGAAGACTAGTAGAGCAGTAGGGAAGAAAAGGAGAGCTCTGGTTCACACACACACTTGTGCAGATTCCTAGCCCAAAGCATTCTTCCACAATCCCTCTTCTTTATGGGTCTTGGAGTCAATAGGGTGTTCAAGGCTTTCTTCATTAACACTGCAGCTGTTACTTGCACTAGGCAGGGAGCTGCTGTGCAGATTGTCCTGCTCCAGCTGTTTTGGTTCAGCAGCATGAAAAGCAGCAGCCTGTGCTTTCCCTTGGGTTGAACTTGGGGGCAAGATCCTTTGGCCTTTTGAGTTTACCCCAGGGACCCAAAGGCTGTAACATCATAGTCTGGAAGCATTTTTAGAAGATCCCCATTTTGCATAGTGCACCTGTGTAGGGCTAGGATTAGTTAGTGGAAAGATATGGGTCATTTTTCAGTGACTTGGTTCAGGAACAACTTGAAGAAGCACCACCAGCCATTGTCTCTTCAGGGCAAGACAGAAGCTGTTGGGAGCATCTCTGCAACCGAGAGAATCATAGAATCATAGAATCATAGAATCATAGAGTTGGAAGGGGCCATACAGGCCATCTAGTCCAACCCCCTGCTCAACGCAGGATTAGCCCTAAGCATCCTAAAGCAAAACTGCCCATCCTAAAGAGGGCAGTTGATCTGTGACCCTCCCCCATTACTCTGCCTTCCAGGTCTCTTGTAGGGAAGGGGTGCCAAGCATCTCTCATACAGATGTTTGGTAAATTTTCTTCCAAAGAGTGGGCAGTAGCATGGAAGAGGGTCACTCACCTCACTGGTGAAATGATAGCTCTAGATGGGCAACCCTTTCTATTGTTGAGGATGCCAGGTTCCGTAGGCTTATCCAAGATGCCTGTACCTGGTACATGATCCCTATTTGTGCCCATCTTGTACAGGGCTGCCAGGGACCAGATGAAGGCATAGCCCCAAGCTTATCTGTGCTCTTCAATCTGATGTCTGGATCTGCCCTCACAGCCCACATATATTGCTGGCAATCAGGATATTTTGGGTGGGAATGGGTCAACAAATAGGCAAGGTGAGAAGGGCCTCCAGCACAACTATTTTCAGACTTTGCTTTATGCCAAGGTAATGGAACAGGTGTGTATGGCTGACAACATCTCTTGCAGCATCTAGATGTAGTTGGTGGCATGGGTAGGCAGGAATGCCTCCATGGGCTACACAGTGACTGATGGCAGGATAAATATCAGGGCAGTAACAGAGGCTGCAGACTTGAAGTTCATTTATTTGCATGGCCCTCCTTCTTCACCTGAGTTTCATTCTCTAACTGGATGCTGTGAATTGTGATTTCCAGCATCTGATCTAGGACTGTCATAATCGCATGTCACCTCTCAACCAGTGTGAAAGCTAGCCATCTGTTACCCTGATGAATGTCAGACCACAGACTGATCGGTGATTTCAGCACTTGCTGGAACTCCCCCAGTACCATGTTTGAGCATCTGACCAATTTGACATCATAGGTCAATGCTATATGGAGAGATAAAGCATTCAACTATGTAAAGTTGTTGACCCTATCCCAGATGCTAGATGTCTCTAACTCTCCAAAGAGTTTCCCCAAGGAGCTCTCACTTGACATGCAAGTCTAGGTTTCATCATTCCCTTGATCTGAACATTTCAGAGGAAGAAAGCCACCTATCTGGACCAGGCAAAGAACATCTTAACACAGCCCGCGGCGCCGCGGACTAAATAAAGCCGTAAGGGCTGTGTAGGAGGAGTTAGGGCGGGCTCGGTCCGGGATGAGGAAGGGTGCCGATTGGCCCCTTCCTCTTGACAGACCATCGGCCGAGCCAATCGGCAGGCGCAAAGTGCAAAGCGCCTGCCGATTGGCTCGGCCGATTCCCACCCCACTCACAAGGAAGCAACTGCGAGCCGTGCGAAGCTTCCTTGCCGGCGGCCTGACGCGTCGGAGGCACGAAGCGCCTCCGACGCATCAGCCCACCGGCTAGGGAGCCCCCGGCAGTCACGCGAAGCACGGCTGCCGGGGGCTCCCTGCCCGGCGGCTTGGTGCGGCAAGAGGCGCAAAGCGCCTCTCGCCGCGTCAAGCCGCCGCTCAAGGAAGTTGTCCATGGAGATGGAAGCCATCAGGGAAGCACTCGGTTCCTCTGGAAACATGAGGTGCAAGACCAAGGATGCAGTGTTGAGGGACTACTTACTAGAGTCCTACAAGTTGTATTACATTCATCTGCTACCCTCTTCCCACTCTCCTTATTAGATGTTTTATTGGGGGAGATGGGAGATTGATGACTACCGCCATGTTATTGGGTATATTTTTGTGTCCTTGGATTGTTTTAATGGGATTTTATTGGGGCTTTTAGCATGGACAATTGTAACCCACCAAGAGTGGCAGGTAATAAATTGAAATAATAATAGATAAGGAATCTCTTTTCTTTTCCTCTATATGATGCGCATATAGAGTGAGTGTGCTTTTCCCCAGACAAGTGACATTGTCAGCCCACACCACTCATAACCTCCACCCTAGAGAACTGAACATTTAGCTTCAAAGAATAGAATCAAAAAGTTGGAAGGGACCTCTAGGGTCATCTAGTCCAACCCCTGCAAAATGCAGGAAATTCACAACTACCGGCCCACCCACAGTGACCCCAGTTTCATGTCCAGATTATCCCCCCCCCAAAAAAACCCAAAATCCATGGCCAGTCTTTCTTGTCCCCGCAGTGGTCCTACCACGTCCTTACTCTTTATCTTTATTTGAACATTTAAAAAAAACTTTTTTGTTGTGTTTCCTTGAAGGTCAACTTGCAGCTGTTCAACTCCCAGCCCTGGACGTTGACAGTAAGTGTAGTCATCAGAAGGTAGTGCCTGTCTCCTCTCTATCTGTGTTGGGAACTTTTTTTTTGGGGGGGGGCAATGGTCTTCCCCAAACTCAGACCTTAATTAGAAAAAGCAGTAGAGAAGTTATCCTGTTTGATGCCACATAAAATCTCTATTTCAAAATTTCGTCTAACCACCCCCCCTATAAACTACCCTCAAATAAACCTCCTGACAGAAGTCTGTGTGAAAAATACATAAAAGGCCTAAAATGTTGGTTCTTCATATATTCAAGAAAAGAGGGGGGAAACACTACCACAAATATCATAGGAACAAGAAGGGATTTTAGGAAAGTAGAGATTAATATGTCAGTCAGAAAATCCCACAGAAGCACATAAAGTTCAGGATGGCCAAAATCCCATCTTAAAGGGGATCTTCTGGCCATAAAAGGACCCAGTACCATAGCAAATGTATCCTTAGACCTCTCATATAGCTCTTTGTTGGTCAGAAATGTGGTTTCCCACTGAGAACCTCTCCTGCACTTTGCACAGTTTTTCTCCCTGGTTAGATGGATCCTTACTTTGCTCCTTGGACTTCAGCTGCTTTTGCTCCTGGACCCCAAAAGACTTCAAGCCCTAGATAAACAGTCTACAAGATCCTGCATTATTCCTTTCTGTAACCCCAATTAATTTCTCCTTCTCTGGGCCCAGTTTATGTAACAAGGAGAACTCAAACATCCCAAACCCTTTCTTGCTCTGTGATGCAATCCTTTGGGATGTGATATTAGTGTGTGCATGTGAATTTATATCACTCTCGTGTTTTGTCAGGCTTGCAACAGTGTTCCTTGCTTCAGTTTGGCTTGGATTCTGTGGTTTGACATTCTCTCTCCCCTTCCCCCTTTCTCTCTCTGGTGCACATCTATAGGTCTAAACATGGCTTAGGTCACAGTGGAAACATTTGAATACAAGGATTAATTTTAGTTATTTTATAAAGGATATAATATTTGTTACTATGCACCATGCCTCTTCCCTGCCAGCATTTACTCTCTCAATAGTATAGGCAATTCCTTGCTGTGAGCTAGTTGGATACAAGTTCAAAAAGGTTGTCCTTAGTGTAGCAGGAGAGGCATTCTTCTTTGAAACTTTTTTTCTAAAGTCCATAGACAGTATTGAGAAATGTCAGAATTTATTACATAATCTGATGGTAATGTCAGCTCCAAGAGGAAGGCAACCTCTGCTTCCCCTGGGCATAACTGCAAGCAAGTTATATTAGCTCATGTTATTTGTATTTTTAAAGATACAAGAATTAGATTGAAAAGGAAATGCTTTAGAACTATTCTAGCCTTCCCCTGAAATTATGTCACTTGGATTAGCATCTTGACCCACCATGTAAAATGGGTACTAAAATATTTGTGAAATCATGTTGGACCTCATGGGCCAACAGGATCAGGGCACGGAAGTAGAAGTAGAAGTAGAAGTAGAAGTAGAAGAAGAGTTGGTTATTATAAGCTGCTTTTCTCTGCCAGTGGGAGTCTCGGGGCAGCTTGCACTCCCCTTCACTTTCTTCTCCCCATGGCAGATGCTGTGTAGGGTGGGTGGGGCTGAGAGAGCCTTGGTGTTGCTGCTCATGAGAGCAGTTTTGTTGGTGCTGTGGTGAGACCAAGGTCACCCAGCTGTCTGCATGTGAAGTAGACCCCCTCTGAATATTTGTTTCCTTGCAGACCATCCTCTCCACCAAGTCACACTGTTGACTCAATGTATGGCATACTAAGACTCCTAGATCCTTTTTGGACATGTTACTATCAAAACAAGTCTCCCCCATCCTATATTGGTATATTTGTTTTTTTCTACCTAAATGTAGAACTTTACATTTGTCCCTATTGAACTTCATTTTATTCAGTTTAATTCACTTCTCAAGCCTATCAAAATCATCCTGTATTCTGATTCTGTCGCTGCTAACCTGAATGGACAAGGCTGTTGCTGTTGTCCAGGAGCCTTATCCAGCAGGAAGCAAAACAAACAAACAAAACAAAGAAAACCTTCCGCCACTCGGCTGTTTCCCAAGGATGGAGAGATACTGTTTACATGGATGTAGTGTCCCTGAGACGTTGTACCATATACTTCTGGTGTGTCCTAAGTTTGAAGTATATCATCGCTGTTAGCTAATTATCTGAAGAAATTGAAATTCAGCAGTGTTAATGAGAAACACTGGATTAAAGTGATACTAAATGTGTGGGACTCAGCAACTATTATAAGAGTAGCAAAGTTTTTACTGGCAATTTTAAATGAAAATCTTTTACGATAGATTTTACATCTGGAACTGTTTGAAATTTTCATTTTATGCTTTGCAATTTTATGAGTAAAGGTACTCTGATTCTGATTCCAAGCTTAGCAGCTGTTTCTTCATAATTGGTTTTGGGACATTTAAGACTGATTATATAGGCTACTTCTGACACAGAGTGGTAAGGCAGCAGACATGCAGTCTGAAAGCTCTGCCCATGAGGCTGGGAGTTTAATCCCAGAAATCGGCTCAAAGGTGACTCAGCCTTCCATCCTTCCGAGGTCAGTAAAATGAGTACCCAGCTTGCTGGGGGGTAAACGGTAATGACTGGGAAAGGGAATGGCAAACCACCCTGTATTGAGTCTGCCATGAAAACGCTAGAGGGCGTCACCCCAAGGGTCAGACATGACTCGGTGCTTGCACAGGGGATACCTTTACCTTTAACAGAATATAAATTCATAGGATTGAGGCTTCAATATTCTGTACATTTAACTGAAAGAACTTCTGTATAAATGTCCTTACAATTGAACTAACATTTATACCTACATTTTATTATTTTCCACCAGTGGAAACAGGGGCAATTTCCCCCCTCTGTCTGTAGATTCCTACATTGTACCAAGCACTGATGTGGAGGGATGCCCTGTGCTGTGGGAGAATCATTGGAGGGACACACAGAGCTGCAGGAGGAGCAGATTTATTCCATAAATAGGATGGAACTTTATATCTAACTCTAAGACATTGAATTAAGTTTTCATTCTCAAGATTTCAGCAATGTATTAGGATGTAACATTGAGGCCTTTCTTTCACTAGTGTTAAGTACTGAAGGATCTGTACTCAGTGCAGAAATAATTTCTTATCATCTACAAAATAATTTCAGATGAAGTACAGCACACACTATGGGTTTCATTAATCATCCACTCTCATTGGATATGGAACTGTTAGAAATTACAAAAGCTGGCTTGCTACCAATCACTAGGTAGAAGTGGAAAATCTCCATGAATGAGCATCCTTAAGGGAAACTGCTTCCCTGGGCTGCAAAATAAAAGTGCAAGTTCTTAATGTTTAATGATAGATTTTCATAGGGACACAGAACTACTATTTTCCAGAAAACAGAATCATTCCATGACATACTACCAATTAAAGATATTTTGTTCTTTTTGACTGGCACCTTGTACTCCAAGTTAACTTAATGCGAAGTGAAATAGATCTTTCCTTCCCCACAATTTTCCATAGCTCTCTGAATCACCCCAAAAACTACTTGTGAGAATCAGAGGACCATAAGAAGAGTATAACACCTATAGAAATCTCTCTGTATTTCACATGTACACACAAATATGCTTCTGGGAGCAGAATTGCCTTCATGCAATGGCACCTTCAATTCTAGTACTCCAATATAAACAAAATGCAGCATATCTTGGCAGGAAATCATGTACTCTTATGTGAATCAGAAAAAAAATTAAAAAGAATTATTGCACCAAGACCTAAGCACTCATGACAGTTACACTAGTCATTCTTTAGTGATATAATGCTGTTAAACTTGGATCTACATCTAAGATATTACATTCAAATCAAATATCCCATAAGACTCTCAATGTATTTATGAAAAAGTGATACTTCTTACAGGAAACATCACATGCCATTTAAAATATATTTAATTGCCAGGTTTTGTACAAGTATGATTGTAATAGTAACAGTATCTGTTTCTTTAATGAAGAAATTTCTGCAACATGGAATTTGGGCAGGTTATAGATCCTCTTAACAAATCATGACCCGACAGTAAAGAAGAGCTTGATAAATTAGCATGTAACAACTCACTGTGAATTGTGAGATTTTTATCCTGGCTATATACTTAACTCTACATGGAACCCACATATCAGATCCAGATCTGCTCTGCCCCAATCTACCCCCCCCCCCGGTTGTTCTGAGGATAAAATGGAGGAGAGGCAAATAATGCTGTAAGCTGCTTTGGGTCCGCAGTGGGGAGAAAAGTGGGGTATAAATATCAAAATACATTCCTATTGCCATAATTGCTCATATATGTACTATCCAATGCAAGCTTTATGAAACTAGAACATGAAATAATTTCAGCTCTTCTTCACTGACAATTCTCTCATATGCACCTCTAAAGAGAACAGATTCTTATTATTACAGGTATATTAAAAATAAATAATACAATGACTGTTACTGAGATAATATGCATTAAAACACATCAGCAGAATATGAGAAGTACATACCAAATCTGCAATACAAAATATGCATAATACCAATAACAACAGCTATGAAAGGGCAATAGCCTCTTACAGCCTCAGACATTATTATATCATATTGAGTTTGTAATGTCACAGTATAGTATATGAAAAGAAAGGGCAGAAAAGAAATATAAAAATAAAAAAAAACATATGTGGTCTGACCAGTGCCGTATACAATGGGACTCTGACATCTTGTGATTTTGATGTGATGCCCCTGTTGATACAGCCCAAAATGGCATTTGCCTTTTTTACCGCTTTTCATTTTTCTGGGAAAATGGGCAAATGAGAACAAGATGCAATTTAATAAAGATAAGTGTAAAGTTCTGCATCTGGGTCAGAAGAATGAAAAGCATGCCTACTGGATGGGGGATACGCTTCTAGGTAACACTGTGTGTGAACGAGACCTTGGGGTACTTGTGGTTTGTAAACTAAACATGAGCAGGCAGTGTGATGCAGCAGTAAAAAAGGCAAATGCCATTTTGAGCTGTATCAACAGGGGCATCACATCAAAATCACAAGATGTCAGAGTCCCATTGTATACGGCACTGGTCAGACCACACCTGCAGTTCTGGAGGCCTCACTTCAAGAAGGATGTAGATAAAACTGAAAGGGTACAGAGGAGAGTGATGAGGATGATCTGGGGCCAAGGGACCAAGCCCTATGAAGATAGGTTGAGGGACTTGGGAATGTTCAGCCTGGAGAAAAGGAGGTTGAGAGGGGACATGATAGCCCTCTTTAAGAATTTGAAAGGTTGTCATTTGGAGGAGGGCAGGATGCTGTTCCCGTTGGCTGCAGAGGAAAGGACACGTAGTAATGGGTTTAAACTAGCGGTCCCCAACCTTTCTCAGGTCAGGGACCACCTCCGGGGTGAGGGGAGAGCCGACGGCCCGGGTGCTGCGAAAACGCGCACAAGCACTTCCTGCACATGCGCGTTTTCGCCACCAGGTGGCGCTAAAGCGCATGTGCAGCAACTGCACACGTGCAGCAACTGCGCATGTGCATTTTCGCCACCAGGGGGTGCTACCGCGCATGCGTGGCAACTGCGCACATGCGCGTTTGCATCACCGGCATACCGGCGGCTGCGCCTGCCTCTTCCCTTTCTTCTTGCTGCGTGAGGGGGGAGGCAGGCGCGGCTGCCAGCAGCCCGGTACCATGGCCTTTGCGGCCCGCCACCGGGCCGTGGACCAGGGGTTGATGACCCCTGGTTTAAAATACAAGTACATCAATATAGGCTAGATATCAGGAAAAAATTTTTCATAGTCAGAGTAGTTCAGCAGTGGAATAGGCTGCCTAAGGAGGTGGTGAGCTCCCCCTCACTGGCAGTCTTCAAGCAAAGGTTGGATGCACACTTTTCTTGGATGCTTTGGGCTGATCCTGCATTGAGCAGGGGGTTGGACTAGATGGCCTGTGTGGCCCCTTCCAACTCTATGATTCTGTGGTTCTGTCTCTGGATGTGCAAGTTCCCTTCAGTCAGTGACTTCAGATTGGAAAAATCATATTTATCTATTAGTCACTAATCATGTTAGAGGCAGAAAATGAAAAGTCAAAATTCCTGCAAAAGGAAGTATTTTTTGCCATATGTCAATTGCTAAGAATAATGTTCCAGCTCTGAATGAAATGTAAGGCACAAAATGTATTTTTATAAACTAAGACATGATTCTTCTATTTTCACATTAAAACCCCTTTTATTACTATTTATTACTATTATGAGTAGAATGTATTGGGGGGGAGGGGTTCAGAATGAAAAACAAATGAGAAAGAATGATTTAGAGCAGTGGTCCCCCAAATTTTTATCTCCGGGGACTGGTCAATGCTTGACAATTTTATTGTGGCCCGGGGGGGGGGGTAGTCTTTTGCCAAGGGACATCACCACCGCCGCCTGAGGCCCTGCTCCACTTGCTTTCCCACCAGTGCCCCTGACTTCCTGCCACCCGCTTGGGGGCTCTGCCAGCAGCAGCTGCGCAGTGCCACACTGAGGGGGGACCCAGCCATGGTGGCCGCTGGAGAGCACCAAAGGTGAGCCGGCAGCAAAGTGGCAAGGCAACCCCCGAAGCAGCTGCCAGGGAGGAGGACGAGGAGGAGCTGCGGCCCGGTACCAACTGATCCACGGACCGCTACCAGTCTCCGGACCGGGGGTTGGAGACCACTGATTTAGAGCAATGCAGGAACGTAGAGCGAGAGACAGTTTGATTAAGAGCAGTGGTTTCTAATCTGGAGAATTGAGCCAGGTGGATGACCTTGGCCTAATCACAATCCTGTTAGAGCTGTTCTCACAGAGCAGCTTCTCTCAGAGCTCTCTCAGCCCTATCTAGAGCCAGATTTACCAGTAGGCTAGGTAGGCTGAAGCCTAGGGCCTCAAAATCTAGGGGGCCTCCAGCCTAAGGTGTACAATATTCTTGAAACTGTCATAGTCCTTTCTTAAACATGCTGACATAACACCCTGCTCTAAACAAGCCTTTGTGACGCACCTCTGGGTCTCACCCGAGGCTCTGCCCTTCTCTGCCCTGATGTCTGGCTCTTGTCCTCGTTTGAGGGACAAACAAGCTTAGACATGCTTCAGATTCCACGCTCTTTATTCTGATTACACTCGCCCACACACACCAACCAACTCACACACACCAACCCAACAACCCTTCTCTTCCCCTCCTTATATCCTGCCCGTGTGACTCCACCACTCCTATTTAACTATCCCATGCTTCCTTCCTACCCTTGGCATTCCTATCACCTGATGTTTGAGCAGGTAAGTTCCCTCTCTTCTCTCCTCTTTAGGTTCCTCTCCAGGTGCTTCCTTGGTCATGCCCTTCCCTGGGGTGCAGGAGCTGGGGTGTCTAATTTGTGTCTCTCCAGCTCACCACCCCTTTCACAGGCTGGCTGAGCATATTCTCCACCTTCCAGTTTGCCTCCTCAGACTGTCTCCAAGCTCAGGTAAGTCTCTGCCCTCTATGATTCATATGGAGGCCAAGATTATTTTTGTTCTGTTAGCTACTATCACAAGTATACAAGTATACAAAACAAATGTTGCCTAAAGTCCCAACAAGTGTATGATAGGAAACAGGATTTCAGATATCTGCATTTGCTGTTCATGGAGCGTTCTTCTGTGCAAACACACGTGCAACTGTGCTTTTGCAAGCCAGCCACAGAGAAGAGCTAGCAAGCTATTTAAGATCATGCTCCCTCTGTCCTCCTTTTCTCCCCCCCCCCCCCCCCACAATATGTTATCATCTGCTGGCTACAACCTGATTTTCATATCCAAAATTGATGCAACAGTGATTTATATATTTTAATCCGGTATTTAGCCTATGTTCCATTGTTTCATTGAGTCTTAGACCATGTAAACCACCCTGAGGCAGGTAAACAAGAGGAGCAATAGATAAATAAAATCTAGAAACAAAGAGTATCATCCACTGTGGGTCACACAATGGATGGAACTTCCATATAAACAAGTTTTGGAGAGGTCTCATGAAAAGCTTGTCATAAGGTGTCACCACAGTGGTTGAGGCCATGTGGCCAAGCAACTTCTGTATCAACTTAACTGACTGAAAACTGGTGTAAAAAATTCCTTGCTAGAGACACAATTTTGTTGGCCCTTAATATGCGGAGTGTAGCTAGACCCTCTTCTGGCTGACTAGTCATTGGTGTCCAGTACAGGAATATTTAGTGAAGGCCAAGCAGTCAAGCTAAATTCATTGTTCTTTAGTTGGTACATTTTTGAACAGAAGGAATACATACGACACTGCAGATGGCTATAGTTTTGTTTTACCATACAGTACATTGACTGGGAAAGAAAAATCAGTAGATTTACCGGGATGGTTTATCATCCAGATTCTTTTCTTTTTACAGAAAGAAAACAATAAGTGGTAAGTGCTGTACTTTGGGGGACATTGTTTACTAATGTGCAGGGGACACTGTCCTAAAAAAAGAAAGCAATAGACCCATTTTTCTATATATTCTGCCCCTCTCCCAGGAGTAATTTCCCCCCACCACATTATTTCTGAATAGCTGTAAGGAGAAAAGGAAAGAACTGAAAGTAATGGTTGCCTTAAACCCAAAGCCTTTCTGTGGTCCTACTGAAATTAGTTATCTGATTAAACAGAATATTATATTACCTTCCTCTTTAGAGATCTACTTTTCCTCACTATTGGGCAGCTACTGACAAAAAGATCCTAGGCAACAGGCCAATGTGTAATGCCTAGAAACACCTAAACAATTTTTCTCTCTTATTTCCAATCATTAGCTGCAGTAAAGCGATTGCATCTAAAAACCACTATTCTTACAACCCTATACCTTGCTGCCAACTGCCAATAGTTCTGGCAAGAAGCCTATTGTTCAATGTTTACTTACTGGGCATTCACTATAGGATGAATACAAGCTATCGCACATTGGCATTGGCTCTCAACAGCTCTCCATAAAATTATGCAATATTTTATTGATCAACATTAACACCTCAATTTTCCACCAATGTCTCCAAGATTAACTGAATACTCCATCACGGAAGTATCATCCGCACACCAAGATTAATTCTTTCCTTTCAAGCTAAAATAATTTACTTCTGTATGAAAAGCATTGGTGTGCTAGTCATCTTTTGTAGATGACAGAAGCTCAGTTTGATAGAAAGAAAATGTTGCCATGACGCAGAAAACTTGGTAAAATAGCTGTATCATATGGACAGAATATAATAAAGCACTGATGCACTGAGAGCTATTGCATTCAGTTTCAGGCTCATTAGCATTACTGAGGAGGTACAAGTCACCAC
The DNA here is from genome assembly GCF_049243985.1 of Paroedura picta. Lineage (NCBI taxonomy): Eukaryota > Metazoa > Chordata > Lepidosauria > Squamata > Gekkonidae > Paroedura > Paroedura picta. The sequence goes on from NC_135370.1 coordinate 135,842,594, forward strand.
CAGATCATTGATCAGCCAACAAGATACACAAAAAGGCAGTGGACCTAATATATGATCAGATCAATTTGTGAATTTAACAAGGAGTAGAACATGTTAAGACTGAATCAGCTAATTGTGCTTATGAGCTGAACCAACAGATCCCAGTATTGGATGCTAGTAACATAAAGGATGCTAGTAACAAATAGCATCGTTATATTGAAGCAATGAGCTCAATGAGCCAACTTCCAAGAATAGGACTGCAGCTTTGGTTAGAATGAAGTTTTTGTAAATAAGCCATACTTACAGATTTTTTGTTGGCTTTTTGGGTACCTAAAGGTAAAGGTAAAGGTATCCCCTGTGCAAGCACCGGGTCATGTCTGACCCATGGGGTGACGCCCTCTAGCGTTTTCATGGCAGACTCAATACGGGGTGGTTTGCCAGTGCCTTCCCCAGTCATTACCGTTTACCCCTCAGCAAGCTGGGTACTCATTTTACCGACCTCGGAAGGATGGAAGGCTGAGTCAACCTTGAGCCGGCTGCTGGGATTGAACTCCCAGCCTCATGGGCAAAGCTTTCAGACGGCTGCCTTACCACTCTGCACCACAAGAGGCTAATTTTGGGTACCTAATACTCCCCAAATACTTTCTTGACCAAAATTTTGGTGTTCAATGGAGTATTTGTCTATGTTTCATCCCAGATCTAGGTATCTACAAGATTGCTATGAGATAATATGAGGAGGGAAGAACCACATATAGTGCCGTGAGTTCCTTGAAGGAACAGTAAGGGAAAATATAGCAAAGAGCTGAACTAGAACTGAGATCCAAAGTGTTGTCCTTGTATGTCATGTGCACAGAGGCTTTTCTGCAGCAGCCAGCCCATGCGTTCCCTAAAGAGCTCCAAAGATTAAGGAGCATATAGGACCAGCACCTCATGAGGAACCATAAATCTATAGTCTTACAGGTCAATTGCTCAACTCACAGCTAAATGAGTAAACTGCTGTCAATGAGAAGTGTTGCATTTGAAATGATATGGAAGCTCTCTGTCTGAACTCACCCTTATATGTGCTTATGTAAGGGAAACCACAATGATATCAGAAAAGCCCTAGTGAAAAGATGCTTAGAGCTCTCTTATCTCTGAAAGGATATTATAACTGGCATTTCTCATTTTATATAATGCTTTTTATTTACTTGCCAAATGTTTCACCATCTTTGTTAGGCAGGATTCAGAAAGGCTCATGTGCAACACACTTCTGCTTAAACATGGGGGCTGATTTTTCATTCTGGTAATAGATTTTTTTCCTAAGGAAACGTCTTTAAAAATTTAGGGTGCAAGCATGTAATGGAAAAATTACTTAAGCTGCTTCACCATAATCAGCAATCTAAGCAGGCTGTAACATTACTTGCTATGCTGCATATATTCAAAGCCTTTGAGGAGGACTCTGGCCTATTCAAGGGATCTGATTCCCTATTCAAAGGGGATCTACTCCAAAGCAACAGTTGGAGTACTTCAATCCACTTTGCAAGTAGTTTTTACTGTGAGAAATGGTAAAATCCACTTGCAAATGAACACTGAGGTGGATTGAAACCACATTATTTACCATTCAGTAGGTACTGAGTCCATTCCCATCTATTATATGGGAAAATATTTTTTCCTTCTATCAAATGAGAGATTTTGATTCTTTGTGTTGGTCTTAAATAGTCAATACATCTTTAAAACTTACACCTAGAATGAACAGAAAAACAACTATTATATATGTTTGGTGCCTGAATTTATACTAAGGTGACCAGATTTTAACATTGGTAAAGAGGGACACCATTGACCCGGGGGGGGGGGGTTGTTTAAAAATTTGGTCTATATAGAGCAACAAAAAGTTTCATAGAATTCATAGAACGCAAAAATAGTATTGTAATATATATATATAATTTCAACATAAGTACAATTTGCCAGGTGCCTCCAAAATGTCCCTCCAAAAGTGGGACAATCTGGTCACCTTAATTTACACTTACATTATGTAGACTAACTCAGAGCTATTTCATTTATTCCCTGCAAAAAGCCTCACGAGCTCATTTTAACATATTGTTCTCAGATAATGAACTTTTTTTGGAGGGGGGGAGGAATCTTCAGCTCTTGTCTACTTTTATATATTTTCATTGTCACTTTACAATTGTATTTCTATGCCCTCAAATATTCCTACTCACATTTGTTAAATGTACTGTCATAATTATTTCTTCTGCTTAAAAATGCAGCAATTAAAGAACAATGAGTTTAGCTTGATTGTTTGGCCTTCACTAAATATTCCTGTACTGGATTCTTTCTCAAGGAAAAGATTCTATTTGAAATTGGCATTTTAAAACTTTCAAACAGATCTTCTGCATAAAACAAAGTAGGTATTAGCCAGCAAGATCTTTGTTTCAAGGGGAGCATATATGATTTGAAAGCAGATAAATGGGTAAGCTCTTTTGCAGTGATGAAATTTCTTAAAGTCAAGCTGGATTACGTTTCCATGGAGGCAAGACTCCCACAGGAAAAATTATACAATTTTAAAGCACTTGTTGGAAGCTCCTGAGTAGCCACATAAATGACACCACACCAGTTGCTGGTTTCATTAGGTGACTTAAATTTCTACCTATAAAATGGTCAGTCAAGGAAACAGTGCTTATTTGCCCTCCTTCCTTTTTATTTTTTGCCAACCCTAGATAAAAAGCCATGCTTTATCATTGATTGGAAAGATAAGCTTATTGATCTGTAATGAAATTTCTTACAGAATTCAAGCCTTATCTTTATTAGGATTTATCATCTGTTTTCAGCAATACGTATAAAATAAACACTCTGTCAAGGAACTGGCCCACTGGGCTCACAGGGAGGTATGAGCCAATAAACCAAATGCCTTATTAAAATAACATAAAGTTTATTATAAGCACTTGGGAAAAGGTGTTAAATATGGCTTTTTATTCACAACATGGAATCCACAAAACATGCAACACAAAACAATAAAATACTTATTGCTACTCACTTTAAATAAAGCAGTTCTACCTTCAGTTTCACACACAAATTGCTCCTGTGCAGTTCTCAGATGTTGGACACACACAATCCAAGCCAGCATTCTCCCTTTCTGTAGACAGACCCTTTGGGCCTATGCAGTAAGATGGTTACCCAGTACCCAGGTTCTTTTTTTGGTGGGTTCTTCAAAAGTATAAAGACACCTTTTACTCATCCCCCCTCCCAACTCAGATTCTCAGGTTTTACTTATCAACAATTAGCCAAAGCAGAAAATTGGCTTTAGAAAGATAACAGAGTCACTCTCAGCACTAATTGTAAACATCTACAGATGGATGAGCCTCTTGTGGCGCAGAGTGGTAAGACAGCAGACATGCAGTCTGAAAGCCCTGCCCATGAGGCTGGGAGTTCAATCCCAGCAGCCGGCTCAAAGTTAACTCAGCCTTCCATCCTTCCGAGGTCAGTAAAATGAGTACCAACCTGGAGTTACCAATTGTATTTTGGATAAGTCTATGGAAGAGCCTCTTGTGGCACAGGGTCGTAAGGCAGCAGAAATGCTGTCTGAAGCTGTCTGCTCATGAGGCTAGGAGTTCAATCCCAGCAGCCGGCTCAAGGTTGACTCAGCCTTCCATCCTTCCAAGGTTGGTAAAATGAGTACCCAGCTTGCTGCTGGGAGGTAAACGGTAATGACTGGGGAAGGGAATGGCAAACCACCCTGTATTGAGTCTGCCATGAAAACGCTAGAGGGCGTCACCCCGAGGGTGAGACATGACTTGGTGCTTGCACAGGAGATACCTTTACCTTTACCTTTACAGATGGATGACACTTCACATACCAGGCTACAACTCTTAAAGAAAAAGGGAATCTTCAAGATGCTTTGCCTGACACAGTCCTAAAATTGACTGTGAGTCCAGTGGCACATTTAAGAACAAAGTTTTAAGTTATAAGCTTTCACTTCTTCAGAAACAATGAAATGGAAATTTCCATTTACTTATATACCTTGAATAAAACTTTGTTGGCCTTAAAGGTACCTCTGGATTCAAGCTTTGTTCTGCTGCTTCAGACCACTTGCCTTGGACTCCTGCCCCCTTCGTCCCTGAGCACTTCTTAAGTGAGGTGCTGCTGCTGTGCATGAGCAAGGCAGTTTGGGTGGTGCAGCTCAGGCATGTTGGGAATCTGTCTCCCTTACCACACCCTCCACTGTCCAGCTGTGTTTGGATTTTTTAATTGTTATTCTTTACCTTCCATGGCAATGCAATACATAGCAACAAGTACACATTGCCACATTTAGGTTTCAATGTTTAAAAATTGTGCTAGACCCACAAACTTCTGATTGGTTGCCTCCACTGATTGACAGGCAGAGGAGTGGTGAGTAAAATAGTGTGTTGCTCTCTCTGGTGCTATTTTCACTGTTAATGAGGAGGGGAAAAGGTGAGATGTGGCAGCAGAGTGTGGAGGACCCATTATGCACGGGGGTTTTAGCGCACATTCGGGGTGGAATGGCGGCGACTAAAATCACCGATAACACACGGTGCCAGCTGCAACCGGCCGCAGCTTCAGTGCATGCCACCGAAAAAGCCGCGTTAGCGAAACGCGGAAGAAAGCGCAGCTTCCGGGTGACCGGGGCGCAACCAGAAGCGGCGCCCGGATCGGTGCGTGCATAATCGGTTACTCTGGGTTTTGCCGCCGTCGCGCCCCGCCCCGTGCATAACCGGTGTGCATTGCGTCTTCCCCCTCCGCGTTTTCCATGTGACCCGAAATCGGCGTTTCGGCGGCCGTGCATAATGGGCCGAGGGGAGAAATAGCACAATTACTATCCCGCAGTTGCCGATAGGAGACTTTATGTGATTTGGCCCTCTGTGTGGAAATGACCTGCTTGTTTTGGTCTCTATGGTTCCTTCTGTTTACTTTTGATCTAAATAAGTAGGTTAATAATTTTGTTACATTTTGGTTTAAGATGTTCATTCAAGGTTATTTAATTTTAAAAGCCATTGTTGTCAGGAAGGGGTAAAAAATACAAGCTATATTTTACAGTTAGCATATCCAGTTATTTTTAGAGTAGAGAATAATCTACAACAGAAATATTTTAAAATATTTTTATAATCTCAACGTTGTGAAGTCTGGAATTTGGATAATCAATTACTTTATTGAGCTGAGCACATAACTCAGAAGCACCCAATATTTTGCTACATAAAAAAAATTGGAATTACTTTTCTACTATTAGAGGTGTTGTCCACCTTTATCTACTTTCATGTTCACTGAAGTGTAACATACTCTTTAATCAACTGTAAGTCATTAAAGCTCATAAATTCCAGAAAGACTGCTATCTTGTCTTTTAAATGACTTTCTTCAAGCAAGCTGCAGGCTAGATAACTGGATTAAATAGAACACCTGGCATATTTCAAATGTTAAAACTCAGACACTGGGCTAAATTCCATGAAGAATTCCCACTAATACCCCCCATCCAGTGGTAGACCACTCATGCTCTTCCTGGGACTCTCGGTCTCTGAGGAACCGCTTGGGAAGGGGATTATTTTGGGGGAATGGGATAAGGGAAGAAGGTAAAGATGTTGCACAGAAATTCCATCCTTCCATAAAAATTATTGTTGGATCTATTAACACCCATAGAATATCTGTAAATATAAATTAATATTAATTGCTCTTTTGAACCATTTTATTTTCTAGCCATGAGCAACACACAGTCAACATTCTCTTCTTTCTCTGGATAGGATTTCTGACTTGAACCATTTCTGTTTCTGAAATAATATTTGCTTTGAACAGACAAAAATAGAAGAAACGAGGTCATGAAACCTGTGAAAATGGTTTATCATCTCTTCAGATATGTAATTTGCAGCAAGTGTTGGCACTATTTTATCCTTCTGAATTGCTCTTCTAATATTTATTTCCAGAGTTCCAGAATGAGCTACTGCACTGATATCCAGAAATCACTGTTTATTAGAAAAATAACGAGACCTTTAAAACATTGCAAGTTTTGCTAACTATACCAAAAGGCAATTTATATAGAAGACAATTAATTGCCTTTTTATTTCTCTTTCTAATATAAAAATAATAATGTTCCTTTAAAATCTTGGCACAATTCAGGTGAAATCTTAGTGTTTGATTCCTGATCTGTGTTTGCCTAATTATTAATGTAACAATAGTTGCTTTGTTCTAAGTTTCTGCTTTCTTACAAATCATCTGCTATTTCCTAAGTTCTTAAGCCCCTGCACTCATTGCCTCATAAGTATAATAAACTTGGACTTTAATTAATTTACCACTACACCAAGCTTCACTTTATTTGCTTCATTTGAAATGATGGTTGACAATGAAGAGTCAAGACCAATAATTCATGCAGGGTCAATTTATTCTTCCAAAGTAAGACTGAAAATAAAATCATTTTAATTACCAATCTTCCTGGGTAATTACCAGGAAAATCTTCTGTAATATTTCTAGTGCTGACTGCTTGAACTAGTTCTGACTTTTCTGCAGGTCTTCCAAGTATTTGGTAGTGATAGCTCCCTCTACATACTTCCCCACTCTGAGGAAAATTTTCCTTCCTAAAAGAAATGGTGTTTCCCTCAGACTGAGTTAGCCTAGTAGCATGGTTTCTTTTGAAATTCACTATCCTGCCCTGTAACTTTTAGATCTTTTTAGATTTATTCAATATGGAAACCTTTGGGAATCTATAGAGCTATCTTTTCTTAACAAAAAACCCTTTGTCATAATGGCACATAAATATTTTTACCAACAAACAATTTAAGGAGTCTATTTAAAAAGATTGGAAGGGTGGTTGGAATCATAGAATCATAGAATAACAGTGTTGGAAGGCACCTCTTGGGCCATCTAGTTCAACCCCCCCTCACACACACACAATGAAGGACACTCACAACCCTAGTTCTCATCCACTGTAACCTGCCACCCCCTTGAACCTTCACAGAATCAGCCTCTCTGTCAGATGGCTATCCAGATGGCTCTGTTCAAAAATTTTCAAAGTTGGGGAGCCCACCACCTCCTGAGGAAGCCAGTTCCACATAGAAACTGCTCTGTCAGGAACTTTTTCTGGATGTTTACACAGAATTTCTTTTGAATTAATTTCATCCCATTGGTTCTAGTCCATCCCTCCAGGGCAAGAGAGAACAACTCTGCTCCATTCTCTATATCAGTGGTCCGCAACCTTTTCCAGGCTGTGGACCGGCGATGGCAGGGAGGGCGATTGCCCGGCCACGCTTGCCGTGCATGTGCAGCCGGGTCATGTATGCGCGTTTGCAGTCGTGCATGTGCATACACGGGAGTGCCGCACATGCGCGTTTGCGGCCGTGCATGGCGCAGACGCACATGCATGGCCCGGCGAGGCCCTGCGGAGGCAGAAAGCCGCAACCCAGTGCCAGGGCCACCGCGGCCCGGCACGGGGCCGCAGCCCAGTGGTTGGGGACCACCGCTCTATATGGAAGCCTTTTATTTCTTTGATTTGATTTATATACTGCCACTCCCAACACTGTCTTGCAGCGGTTCACAACACAAATAAAACAATAACAATAAAATGTCACATAAAAACACCATTACAATAATAACATCCTAAAAGCCCAAAATTCCAATCTACAACATCAAGGTGTTGGTATAATCCTACAAGCTACAAAAAACCTCTCCCAACTTCTAAGCAGTTGTATCCATGGGCTGGAACAGCTGGAGATGGAAAATAATCAAGGGTGGATCAAACAATGGTTCTTGGTCGATCTAGTACCTAACCTAGAACCGCTGGGGGGGGGGGGGGCTGGTGTCTGTCTTGTAGGCCCTGCGGAATCCAGAGAGCTCCGACAGGGCCTGCTGCTCTTTTAAATACTTGAAGAGGGTCATCAGATCCCCTCTCAGTCATCTCCTTTCCAGGAGATGTAAAAAGACCACTTGATGAATGCCCCAGTTTGTCCACTTGGTCAGAAAAATTCTGCCACTGATTTTATAACCAGATTTCAAGATGGATAGGAAAGTGGTGAGGGAGGGGGCCTTTCTGATGCCATATTGTGCATTTATCTCAACTATAAGCTTGTTGGAAGTGTGCTATCTTGCATGCCCTTTGGAACTTTGTCAACCCTGACAGGGCTCAAGTGTTGGCTGGCAACTCATTTCACCAGACTGGAGCCAGGGCTAAAAAGTCCTAGCTTTGGTCATGGTCAACCACACTTCTTTGGGGTTAGGGATTGTAAGTAGGTTAGAATTTGCAGAGCAAACACTCTTTGAAGAACGTAGAGAGGTGGTTCCTCAAATATGCAGGTCCTGGACTGCCTATGGCCTTAAAGGTTAAGACCAATACCTTAATCAGGGATTCGATTGGTAACCAGTGCAGCTGCAGGAGAGCAGGTTGAATATGTGCTCTTCACTGTATCCTCATGAGGACCCATGGTGCCATGTTCTGAACCAGCTGTAGTTTCTGGACCAAGGTCAAGAGTAGGTCCATCTAGCTTGAGTTACAGAGATGTAGCCTGGAGGTGACCATCACTGTGGCTAGGTGTTGTGGGGCCAGGTAGGGCCAGATTAGCTCTCAATAGAAAACTCTGCTCCCTCACTAGAGTTTCTCCTGAGAGGAGTTTATAAGCTAAGGATCTGTCAGTATCAGATTGGAGTATCAGATCCTTGGAGGGATGTATACGTTAATAAGAATAAACAGCCAAATTCTTGTCAATATAAGTACAATATTGTAAACACATTTGCAGGTTACTATCTAAAGTTTGAACCTCCACCATTAAATTTGTTGGAACAAAGCATAACAGCCCCCCCCCCCCCAGACCCTATCCCTAAGATTAGTTTTAACTGCCGGTGTTATAAAAGTTCTCTATCCTTGAAGATTTGGAGACTCAATGACTTGACACATTTCCTGGAGGCAGATAATCTCAAATTTTCTTTAAAATGGGAATGGGCTGGTTTTTTTTTTTTTTGTTCGCCATCTTGTTATGTTAATACCACTCCTAGTGGTAACTCCTAGTGGTAAACCACATTCACCTAAATTGAAGGCTGGTTTTTGTTAGGTCTCATCAAACTCAAAGAACACATCACTGCCTACTGCTTCTGGTTACAATGTATAGTTGATATGCATCTGATGCTAGAAATAAGTCCTTTCTTGCATTTTATTATGAAATCATAGGATATTATCTTACCATGAAACCTTGGATTGCTTCTTTCTCTAGTGCTGATTTTTTTACTTGCTTAGAACTATCTGTACCACTATCTGGTATGTGCTGATGATTACTGACCTTTATAACAAGTGTGAATGCATTACCTGAACTCTCTAATCAGAAAAATGGTAAATGTCGTATTCCATTTCATATATGAGTATTTAGTCCACACTAATGTAGTGAAAATCACAAAATGTAGACATATACTGATGAATGTTGACAGTCCGCTAAATGCACGTATTAGCATACACTGATGCATTTCTAAAGTAGGAAAATGTGTATCTATTTTCAGACTATTATCTGGATTGCAATAATTCACAATCCAGATTTTGGATGTTCATTGTAATTTGTGTTTCTAATGTTTCTTTCATCATTATTATGTATCACACAATATTTATGTATTCATTATGAGAAATACAAAGAGTTAAAACATGAGATCTGGTGGACATACATTTTTAGAATTTAATTGTTTAGTTTCTGCAAGTTTGAACAAAAGCACAAATACGTGAACTATATTTTTGCAGTCCATTAAAAGGTTTTGTAGAGTTTATTGTTGGAATGGTTTACAAAAAGAAGAAGAAGAAGGTTGGTTCTTATATGCCGCTTTTCCCTACCCGAAGGAGGCTCAAAGCGGCTTACAGTCGCCTTCCCATTCCTCTCCCCACAACAGACACCCTGTGGGGTGGGTGAGGCTGAGAGAGCCCTGATATCACTGCCCGGTCAGAACAGTTTTATCAGTGCTGTGGCGAGCCCAAGGTCACCCAGCTGGTTGCATGTGGGGGAGTGTGGAATCGAACCTGGCATGCCAGATTAGAAGTCTGCATTCCTAACCACTACACCAAACTGGCTCTCTGTTATTCAGATTGCTCTTAGTTCATAGAGTTGCCAGCTCTGGGAAATATCTGGAGACCCTGGGGTGGGGAGGGAATACCTTCATAATTATGAGGTTTTTAAATTTTATTTATTTATGTTTATATTTATATACCACCACTCTCAAATGTCTCATGGTGGTTTATAAGATCAATAAAATACACAATAAAATACCCTAAATACCCCACTAATACAATATAACATAGCAAGAATAATAATCCAGTCAAAATTATTTTCAGCAGTCAGACAGACTTCATGTTTGTTTGACTGGCAATGATGAAGTCACTGGAACTAAGCAAATTATTGGGTGAAGAGGCAGGCTGAATTGTTATAATGTAACATTTATTTGTTAGATTTATTCACTGGATAATAGGCATCTATGGAAAATTGATCCAAATTATTCAATGGTTTAAGAGATCTGTACCTAGGAGAAACAAATTGCCATTAACAAAGTATATAGAATATATGCCTATTTGTATATCCTTTTCTCTTTCCATGCATTTAGCAGCACAGAAAGACTAGAGACTTTACTCAATGAATTTCAGAATTGTTGCTCACTTGATGGTTGAAATGATTTGGCCACAGGCAACATTTATGCCATTGCTCGAGGCATGATATTCTGTATTCTGAACAATGGTTATTTCCACTGCATTTCTCATTACCTATTTACTGCTAGAGATATTTTTAACACAATAATGAGACAAGTGCGCATATCCTGATCCTTTGAATCTTAAAGTACAATAAAAGTATATAGAATTATACATTAAAAAAATTATTGACATCTTCACAAAACTACTTCCTATTTTAATACATGGTGTTGTTAAATATGTAAGAATAACTTATACCCCAAATACCTTGTTTGTCTCTAAGGTTCTACTAGACTTGAATCAAGCTGTTCTACTATAGACCAACATAGCTACCATCTAAAGGTTTTATAAAAGGGGTATTTGAAGACAACTTTGCCTTTCACACTGCATGATTCACAAGTCTTATTATATTTAACTAGGATACTGTTGCAAAATAAAATGTCACAGTCTATTTTTATAATATATGATGATAAAAAAGAATCAGTAAAATAATTTCATAGCAGCATTTAACAGAAACATCTCTTTATTTAGCACCAAAGCCATTCTATCACCTCTGGTAAGACTGATTTATGGTGAAATTTGTTCCCGTAACATTAAAAGTTATTTCCCTCTAGTGAATGGCAGAAATTGTTAAGAATTGTGACTGCTCAGTAAATGCTAAAGTGGTTCAGCAAGCTTGTGAAGTTCAACATTAAAAAATGTTATTTTTATTTAAATTCATATGAGATCTATCTTCCAGAAGGAAACTAATGATGATTTGACATCTTTACCTAAGAAAGCTTTAGTTCCTAAATTGCTTCAGAAGTGATTAATTCCTCTGTAAAAAAAAAAACACCTGACATTATGAGAGCAAAAAACACCCCAAATTAATGCCTGAATGTGAAAAATTAGAGTTTCTGAAAACAATTTTTTCTTTTAAAATTGAGATGGTTACATGGTCTTTTATGAACCACAATTAGGCCATATATTTTACCAAGGAGGAGAAACAATCCACTATTACTGGTTGAGTCAAAAAGCAGAAAAGTAGCATAATGAGAAAATAGTCAACTTCAGCAAAATGCACTCCACTGATGACAGACATGAAACAATAGAGGGAATCAGTGACGCCACAGCACAGCCAGACAAAATGTGACATCCAAAAGGGGTTCTGAGGCTTTAAATCAGTGATATTCAGTGGTTCAGGAGCTACATGTGGTCCTTTAACACGGGGGTCATCAACCCCTGGGCTGCAGCCCAGTACTGGGCCGTGAAAGCCTCGACACCCTCCCCCCCCCCCGCAGCGAGAAGCTCACTAGCCCTTGAGCGATCGGCTGCTTCAGCGGCCAATTCGCTCACGGCCCAGCAAGCTTCTCGCTGCGGGGTGTGGGGGGAGAGGGTGGCGTGACCACCGGCATGCTGGCGGGTGCAAATGCGTGTGCCCGGAGCTGCCGTGCATGCACAGCGCCTGGGCTGCTATCTCCCCCCCACACAGGTGGTCCCTAGCCTTACAAAGGTTGGGGGCCACTGCTTTAACAAACAACCAATATCCAGTGCTTCAAAAACTGGACATTTGCCTGGAGATGCTTCTGGTTCTCACCTTGAAACAGTCGCCATTGGAAGGACTGGAAAATAGTAGAATGCAAACTTCCCTGTGATACAGGTCTGTATAATGTCCAGCAACCCTCCACCCTTCTTTGTGGCCTTGGCACTTTCATTCCAGAACCAGGACAGCTGAGATGGCTACAGAGAAGTGAGAATAAAACCACTACCATGGAAGGGACCCAGGGAAAACAAAAGCTGCTGATGGCTGTACTCCCCTTTCTTCATGACGAGTCTCCTTTGGCAATCTCACACACCCCTAGGTGTGTGTAGGGGACATGGATGCCAACAAGGCAACAGTTTTATGCCTCTCTGTGGATTCCTGGAAACTCAGCATCAAAACCACAGAGTCTTGGCAATTCCTAGGAAGCCCCTGGCAATTCCCTATACCAGGGATAATCATCCTGTGGTCCTCCAGATGTCCATGGACTACAATACCCATGAACCCCTGCCAGCAAATGCAGGGACATCCATGGACATCTGGAGGACCACAGGTTGACTACCCCTGCCCTATGTAACTTCTGAGTTTTCTCTGTAAGTGATGGAATGCCATCAAATTGGCAGCATTCTTATTTATAATTCTGGGGATAGGAGCTAGGGATGAGTGATCTCCCACTCTCACTTCCATAGGACAATTGGCAATATCTAGCCTCTCTTAGGCTCCTGTGATAAAGTAAGGTCATGTACCTGTGACTCAGCTTGCATCTGGCATATCATGTATTTTGGCCCTCAGCCTCTTCCTGACATGAGGTAGAGATTAGGGAGATAAGATGGCGGCGCGGTCAGTTGTGGAGTTTAATGCTCCACCCAACGCCTAAGGAAAATGGGTTTTAATGAGGCTTCAAGCATCCTTTTTTATCTGTATTTGGGGAGGATTTTAGAAAGAACCACCTGGTCCCCCTCACCCGACGGAACTGACTCGAAAAAGAACTGGAAAAAGAACTGGACAGAGCTGAGAACATCCACAGAGGGAGACAAAAGAAGAAGTCCCTACCAGCGTGGGAATCGTGGGTGAGGCCGCAGCAACTGAAACGCGCTCCTGCACGGCAAGGGACTGGAGAGAGACCGCGGAGCAGCGTCCAGGGTTTGGGCAGCCATTTGCTTGGCAAGTGCATGGAACCAGCACCCCAAACTTAAGAAATCGAGCTGCGGAGGAAGATCTCCCTGCGTATTCCCTGCTGGCCCTGCCGCTGGGTGGGGCGTTCAAGGGCCTTTGGTCTATTGTGAGCTGCTGGCCTGGGAGGCCTTCGGAGCTGTGCTACCACTTTAAGCTACGAACCGGCATTACGAAGATCTACCATCCTGCGCTCTCTAGTGGCTTGACCTGGCAGAGTCGTGAAGATCATCCAGGAAACGCAGCCCTGGACCTCCAGGCGACCGACTAAAGTGGAAATTGGACTCAGCACCTGCACGAATCAGCTCATTAGGGGGTTGAGGGGGAGGGGCAAGATAAGGATAAGAATACGGGCATACTCAAGGCCATCTACGGGGAATTAGATAAGTTAAGGTGCCCTAGCAGGGATCTATTGGAACCAGTGGGGGGCAAGGTCGTGAGAACCCCCTCGAGGCGGGATCTGACTAGGCCCTAGCCTGCTGGTGAAATAGGACTGCTGGCTTGCAGAGATAAGGTTAGGGAGGGAGGTTAGGGTGGGTTTAGTGGGTGGAATTGGGTTGGGGGGGCTAGGGTGGGATATTCAGTGCAACCTAGGAGTATTAGTGCTAGGGTTCTAGGGCAGCTAGTTAGCTGAGGGTTTGTTCCCCTGGGAGTATGATTGGAGGGGTACCACCACGAGGGGGGGCCCAAGTTGGGGCCGGGATCTCGTCCATAATGGGTCAAGGGCGATATGGCTGGGGGAGGAGGTTAGACAAGAGAAGGTCAGAGAGCACTTGTGTTAGTCCTTGGGCCAAGCCGTGGTTACACGGCAGACACCCGAGGCGTGCTCGCTGCCCTTCTAACCTCCGTCCCATCCCCAGATATACGGGGGAGGAGGCAAGGGTGGACCCGGTCTTGGTCCTGTGCAATGCAAGGTCAATCAACAACAAGGCCTCAACTCTGCAACAATTTTTCGCGGAGTCTGGGGCCGACCTTGCGTGTGTGACTGAGACCTGGGCGAGGGGTGGTGAAACAGTCGCCTTAAAGGAACTTGCCCCCCCAGGGTTTGCGGTCCTGCACCAATCCCGGGTCCATAGAAGGGGAGGGGGGGTGGCAATCTTGGTCCGGGAGGATTTCTCCTACAGGGCTCTCCCGGCCCCAGACATCAGGGGAGTGGAGTGCGTCGGTATTGGGTTGGACTCAGTCGAGAGTTTGGCCATCTGGTTGGTATACCGTCCGCCCAACGCCCAACCAGATGTCCTGCCGAGCCTGCTGGAGGCGGTGGCCGCCTGGGCCTTGCAGTACCCCAGGCTTATAATCTTGGGGGACTTCAATGTCCATGCGGACGCGCTGCCCCCAGGACTTGGCTCGGACCTAGTGTCGGCCATGGCGACGCTGGGGCTCTCGCAATTTGTTGCTGGGCCCACCCATCAGGCCGGCCACACCCTCGACCTGATCTTTGGGGCAGGGATAGAGGTGGTTCTGGATACAGCTTTGGCCGTACCATGGTCAGACCATTATGCCCTGCGGGCTCGGATCAAGACCCCACCCCCTCCCCAGTTGGGCGGCGGGCGCATTTTTGCCCGCCCAAGGAGACTCATGGATCCAATTGGTTTCCAGAATGCTCTGCGGGACCCGAAACCTCCCGGCATCTCGTTAGCGGCCATGGTGGAGGACTGGCAGTCCCGCCTGTCGGCTGCCATAGACGAGATTGCTCCTAGACGTCTTCTCTGCCCTCGACTCAAACGGGCACCCTGGTATACTGGGGAGCTCCGGGAGAAGAAGAGGGAATTGAGACGACTAGAGCGAGTGTGGCGGAAGGCCCGTGACGAGGCTACAAGAACATCTCATCGCACGTTTATGAGGGCGTATGAGATGGCAGTGAAAGCGGCTAAACGTGAATTCTTTGCCGCGGAAATTGCATCCGCTAGCTCTCGCCCAGCTCAACTATTTAGGGTTATTAGATCTCTTACCGCCCTGGAAGATGGGCGCCAAAATAGTAGGAATTTGACCATCAGCTGTGAGGCATTTGCGAGCCATTTCGCGGATAAAGTCTTGTCGCTCCGCCACTCCCTTCCAGCTACAGTTAATACAGTTAATGAACTAGAGGCCCGTTGGCCGCCTTTGGAGGTAACGTTTGATGGCTTCAGGCGGCTCTCTTTATCCGAAGTGGACGGGTTGCTGGGGAGGATGAGGGCAACCACCTGCCCCCTTGATCCCTGTCCGTCTTGGCTCCTTAAGGGGAGGGATGGACGGATAGGTGAGCAGCTCAGGGATATTGTTAACTGCTCTCTCCAGTTGGGGGAGTTTCCTGAGGTGCTGAAGGAGGCGATGGTGTGCCCTCTCCTCAAGAAGCCATCCCTGGACCCACATGACCCTGCAAGCTACCGCCCAGTAGCGCATCTAGCGTTCCTGGGTAAGGTGGTGGAAAGGGCTGCGGCGGACCAGCTCCTAGCGTTCCTGGAAGATACTTCGGCACTCGATCCATACCAGTCTGGCTTCCGCCCTGGTCATGGGGTGGAGACTGTGTTGGTCTCCTTGTTGGATGACCTTCGTCGGCAGCTTGACCGAGGTGGCTCTGCTGTGCTAGTTCTTTTAGATCTGTCGGCCGCGTTTGACGTGGTCGATCACGAGCTGCTAGCGAGCCGCCTTGCCGGTACGGGGATAAGGGGTACAGCGTTACGCTGGATACGCTCCTTCCTCCAAAACCGGACACAGAGGGTAGCCGTGGGAGAGGAAGTATCGGGCCCTTACCGGCTCCCTTGTGGGGTCCCACAGGGCTCGGTGCTCTCTCCTACATTATTTAACATCTTTATGCACCCTCTGGCTCAACTGGTACGGAGCTATGGGCTGGGTTGCCACCAGTACGCTGATGACACCCAGCTCTTTCTCCTCATGGATGGCCACCCGGACTCCCCCCCAGATCCATTTGCCAGATGTTTGGAAGCCGTAGCTGGATGGCTCGAGCAGAGTCGCCTGAAACTCAACCCCTCCAAGACCGAGGTTCTGTGGTTGGGCCGTAGGGGGGCAGATCAGGAAGCGCGCTTACCCTTTCTGGCCGGGACGCAACTTAATATCGCATCTCAGGCCAGGAATTTAGGGGTGACCATCGATGCCTCACTAACACTCGAGGCACAGGTTAAACAGGTAGCTAGCCGGGCATTTTTCCATCTTCGCCAGGCTCGGCTACTAGCGCCCTATCTGTCCTCTGAACACCTGGCCACAGTGATCCATGCGACGGTCACCTCTAGACTAGATTTCTGTAACTCGCTCTACACCGGCCTGCCTCTGGGCTTGATCCGGAAACTGCAACTCGTCCAAAATGCGGCTGCTAGAGTCCTCACAGCTACACCATGGAGGGCTCACATCCAGCCAGTTCTGAGGCAGCTGCATTGGTTACCGGTCGCCTTCCGGATCAGGTTCAAGGTTTTGGTTTTGACCTTCAAGGCCATCCGTGGTCTAGGCCCAGCATATATGAGGGACCGCCTTTTGCCCTATATCCCCCGCAGGGCTTTACGCTCTGCGGGGGCTAACCTACTGGTCGTTCCCGGCCCCAAGGAAGCCCGCCTGGCCTCGACTAGGGCCAGGGCCTTTTCGGTCCTGGCCCCAACCTGGTGGAATGAGCTCCCGGAAGAGCTGAGGGCCCTGCGAGAATTACCAGCATTCCGCAGGGCCTGTAAGACGGAGCTCTTCCGCCAGGCTTATAACTGAGGCCGGGCGGAAAGAAGATCAGCCCCCCCCTCACAAACTGGTGGTAGAGAGCGTCACCCCCCACCGTAGATGAGGATGCGGAGAGCAAATGAGTAGGCTACGCCATCGCTGTTACAATTATTGTAAATCATTGGTTTTTATTGTCATTTTATGGTTTTAGGGGACGGGTTTATGTAAGCCGCCTCGAGCCTTCGGGGGGAGGCGGGGTATAAATATAAATATAATAATAATAATAATAATAATAATAATAATAAAGAGTATCTTTGGTTCCTGAAGCTATGAGCAACTTGCCAGAGATAAAGCAAGTCAATGGAGAAGAAGTAAAAGGCACACAGGTGCAGCAGGGGTGGTGAGAGGCAAGCCTATTATTTATTTACAAATGTATATCTTATCTTTCTGTCCTCATAAGGGGCACCAAGGAGGCTAGCAATTTAAAACATGCATGATACATTCATATTTTCAAAACGTTAAAATGAACTGCCCCCCCACACACACACACTAATCATTAAAACAAATTTATAACAGTTGAAATACATACAAAGACACAAATTGGTCAGGAAGAAGAGATCACAGACAAAAAGTCAAAAAAGACAAAAAAACTTCTTCACCTGGCAGCAGGAGACAGAATAATATCCCTGGGGAGAGAGTTCCACAGCTTTAGTGCCATAACCAAGAAGGCCCTTTCTGGGGCTGCCATACATCTATCAGACGAAAGAGGAACCAAAGCAAGGCTTCCAAAGATGACCATGGTGGCTGGGAGAGTTCGTAAGTGAGTAGACAGTCCTTTGGATATGTTAGTTCCAAACCTCACAGAGCTCTGAAGGTTCAGCCAGCCACGCTTCGGCTGTTTTTTATTTATTTATTCAGAACATTTCTATGCAGCATGCCCTGGCACTTCCCCTGTAGATACGGGGGAGGGAATACTCTGGAATACCCTGGCGTAGCACGCAGGAGCACAAAATGCTGGGGCTGGAAAGCAAGACACACTGCTTGCAGGCAGCAGCAGTGAGGAGGGGAGTGGGGGAATGGGGCCCCCACTGCAAAATGGCGGGGAGTGGCATACCGCTCTCCCACCAAGGTGGAGGTAGGGGGACTCCCTGGTTGGCTCTGTGACTCCGCGGAGCCAACAGTTGCATGCGGTGTCCCTCCAGGCACACCATAGGTTGAGGGAAGGACTGGGTCGAAAGGCCCAGCTCTTCTGCTTATGCATGGGGCTGACCCAACCCAGCCCCTGCTGGTACTCACAGCTTCCCCGGGAACACTGAAGATTCCCTGTTCCCTTGTCATGGGTCATCTGGGTGCTGCGCCGGGCTAGGGGTGGGATGGTGGCAGCAGAGTGCATAATCGGGGCTGCCCTGCTGCCCCCACCCCAGATTTCCAGCCCCGTGCATAATGGGTCTCAGAGATATGCTATTCCTTGTAGAGAGTTGATTGAAATGCTTGCAAACGCCTCTGAGGGAATGAATAAATTAATTTCTGCTGGTGTAATATTGTCATAGCAGAGGTGGGAGGGTCTGTGCCATACAAGGGGTGCCTCAAGCTCCCATTGGTGGACAAGGGTCTAGAGGCTCTCCGTTTCCCCCATTGATGTATGGTGGCACAGAGGAGGAGATAAAAAACACACTAGGCTTTATGCATGGAAAAACAGGCATTTCATGACCATTGTAAAAGAAGAGTCCCTTTAAAGCTAGTTTTAAATACTGCACTGAAAAGACACAGTGGCTGCTCTAAGGGCCATGGTCAGCTGTAGTGCTATGAATAATCAAAATCACAACAATGGCTTTTTTGTGGTGAAACTAGGTCCACACGTAGAAATAAAAACACCAATGACTTTTTGCGAGGTTTCCTGCCATGCATAACCCGCCCTGGAGAAAACTGGAGCTAAGTTTCTTATACTCTTAGAATACCCCTATCACACAGATATGAAAAAAAGCACTTAAAGCTATTTTCTGTATTTTTTTTTCATGAGCACAATTGCCTATAGCAGTCACACTGCACAGTACCAAATGATGTCACCATTCTTTCCTAAAATGATTATTGGAATTCCACAAGCACATTCTTTCTCCAACAATGGGCTGTGAGATGCCTCAGGGAAGATCATAAGTAGGACAAACGGACAATATTTTCTTTGTCTCTACAAAATCAAAGATATACCATCTCTTTCTGAATATAGAAGTTAGGCTTCTAACCATCCTTATGAATCAGCCTTACATGTCCTTTACAAAACATTCACAGCAAAGCCCATCACAGTTCCTTGCCATACAGTGACAATTAATTACATAGATTGTATGTATTGAATGAAATGGCATTTCCCACTGTTTCATCTTAAAACTGCTTCCCACTGATTTCAGAAAATAACCTTGCGTTTCTCTAGCATGAAAAGGACAACATGATTTCTTTTCCACTAACCATCTTACAAACCTTGATCATGGTCTTCTATTAAGGTTACCAGCATTGAAGAGTGGTGTAGAATCTAGAATCTTTAACAAACAGCTACTGATCAGAATCACTACTTTGTGCAAAGAAAGACATATAAAATTATACTTGGCATTTAAATGTAGTGATGGGAAATAATTTATCTGCTGAATTTCTCCTTGCAGTTATAGGCACAGAAAGCCACTTTCAACCTACACACATCCTTTTTCCTACATATAAAAATATGTTTCATAGCAATTCACCTGCAAAAGAATAGCATTTTGATTACAGTGTAGCCTTCCAAAGTTTAAATATTGTTCTCCATCGATTACCTGTACATTCACACACATATTACCAGTGAAGTCATTATCTCATACTGGGAATTTTTTTTTGTCAGATTTCAGTATAACTGTGGCTATTTTTTTTTCTCACTTCACTTCCTGAATTAAACTGCTTACAATATAATTATGCTGAGGGTTTTTTTTAACAGTGTTACATTCACACTCTCCAATCCAAGTAATTATTTTGTGTTTAAAAGAGATTGCAGGGGGAAAACTGTCTTGAATAGATAAAAAGATAAAAGTGCTATCAGAGTTTGACAGATCTATGATCCTAAACTCAATGGTCTCCAATCTCCAATCACTGTACCCTTCACAAAACGCAGGTTTATTTCTACAACCTCTTCTCCTGGTGATAAAGTTCCTATAACTGGCCAAGAAAACAACAGACACAAACCAAACAACCACCTTCACCCTAAAGCTACTGGCCACCATTCAGTGGTTCAGCCCTGCAAATTCAATTTGGCTTTTCCCATTATTAGCAAAGGCATGCTTAGCCTTTGCTAATAATACTCTGCATGCTTAGCATGTCTCATCAGCAGCAGTGGGAGTCTTGTGCACCCTTATATACAAGCAAATTTAATTAAAATAAATTTAACAGCCACAGAATAAACTCATGATGCAGGAGTTTATTCCTGATCAATACCTATGGTTGCCAAACTCTGGAGCTGGAGATCTCCTTGCATCAAGGATCAGTTCAATTAGAGAGAATGTTGGCTTTAGAAGCTGGACTCATTATACCCCATTGAAGTCCCTCCCCTTCTCAAACTTCACCCTCCTCAGGTGCCACCCCAAAAATCTCCAGGTATTTCCCACACAGAGCATGCAGCCATACCAATATCAAATAGCCCCAAATTTAGCTTTGGATTTTTGTCATTAGCAAATCTTTCCACACAGCTATGAAACAGATGTTCATGGCTGAAAGAGTAACAAAAGTCATAGTGCGTGTGCATGTATTTCACTGATGAGAGTTTGCTTCTCATTTCTAACATTTAGCCGTGATCCAGTTGGCTAGTTATGTGACCCCTGAGCAAAAGACAATGCAGAGATGGGGAAAAGGACCCTATGAGGAAAGGCTGAAGAGTCTGGTACTTTTCATTTTATAAAAGAGATGACTAAGAGAGGGATATGATTGAGATTTATAAAATTATGCATAGAGTAGAGATGATAGACAAAGAAAAAATGTTCTCCCTCTCCCAAAAATTGAGGGCATTCAATAAAGCTGTGGGCAGTAGGTTCAGGATGGATAAAAGGAAATATTTACTTACAACAAGAATAATTAAAATATGGATTTGGCTGCCAGAGGATGTAATGATGGCCATAGGAATAAACAGCTTTAAAAGAGGATTAGATAGATTCATGGAGGATAGGTCTATCAGTGACTACCAGCCTTGGTGACTAAGGGGAGCCTCCACATTCAGAGGCACTACACCTCTGAATCTCAGAACCAGGGGAAGGCCTAAGCCTCTATGCCCTGCTGTTGACCTTCCAGAAGAACTGGTTGGTCACTATGGCCTATTATGCACGACCACTGAAACGGCGGCATGGAGAAAGCGGAGGAGGAAGAAGCGAAGCAAACCTCTTACGCACGGGACAGAATGCAATGGCAGCAAAACCCAGAGTATCCGATTATGCACACGGCTACTCCAGAGCCGCTTCTGGTTGCGCCCTGGTCCCAGGAAGCTCCACTTTCTTCCGCATCTCGCTAATGCGGCTCTTTTGGCGGCATACGTTTACTCTGTGTCCAGTTGCCGCCTGCAGTGTGCATAATTGGTGATTTTAGCCACCGCCATTCCAACCCGAATGCTGACCTTCCACTCCGTGCATTATGGGCCTATGTGAGACAGGATGCTGGACTATATGGGCCACTGGTCTGATCCAGTAGGGATCATAAGAGGATGAGCAAAACTTAAGATATGAAACAGTAATGTAAAAGCTTGGATGAAGTTCCTCGGGGGGGGGGGGGCACTGTAAGACTGACATATGGTCCATTTATTCTTGGGTTATTATATTTATACTACTACTTTCTCCAAGGAGTGCAAAGGAGCACTATAAAACTCACAATAAGGAAGAAGATGTGGTTGACAGAGAATAACTTTTTCTGGCTGCCAACTGAGCAAATATCTTGCTAATTTAATAGACCTTAGTTCTTGCATTAAGGGATTATAGGATCCTAGCATTGCTTTAAAAGCCTCTTGTGGTGCAGAGTGGTAAGGCAGCCGTCTGAAAGCTTTGACCATGAGGCTGGGAGTTCAAACCCAGCAGCCAGCTCAAGGTTGACTCAGCCTTCCATCCTTCTGAGGTTGGTAAAATGAGTACCCAGCTTGCTGGGGGGTAAATGGTAATGACTGGGGAAGGCACTGGCAAACCACCCCATATTGAGTCTGCCATGAAAATTCTAGAGGGCGTCACCCCAAGGGTCAGACATGACCCGGTGCTTGCACAGGGGATACCTTTAGCATTGCTTTGAAAACTGATGTTTCTTTCAAAATACTCAAATTATATAACAATTACATTTTAAAAAATAGTAAATGTACAAACATAGCCATCTGAAGATGTGCAAATGGGGGGGGGGGGTTTAGTCAAGAATTTGGGCTACCTGCAAAGATGCACACCTGATTCACACAACAAGCAAATGTGCTTTAGCTGAAATCATTCCAGAAAGATCATAGCAAACCAGCTTTGAGAAATATTGCAGTAAAAGGGGAAAACATAGAAGCAGGACAAATAGAGGACAAAGTCATGTGAATGCTCCTGCACTGCAGTGTGAAAGCCAAGGCAGAGCAAGATACCTGTGGAAGCAACTTTATCTCATCAGTGTGTTTTGAGTAGTCTAAAGGATAACAGTTTGGACTGCTGTCCCTGATTCAAATCACATCTCTGCCATGAACTCACCAGAAGGGCAAAGCAAACCCCTTTCTGTCATCCTCAGAGTTTTACCTGTAACAGGAGAATAATAGTGACTTTTCTTGCAGGGTCCTAAATAGGTATGGATAACATATGGGATATGTTTGAGCGGATTATTATTGTGTTTAAAATGCCAGGTGAGGAGACTGGCTTGGCCATATCACAGATAGCCACATCCATTTCTCATATATTTGAAATTAGAGATAAAGGCTTCCAAGGCAGAGGCACAGTCGGCGTGACTATATAAGCAATACAGAAGATGCAGTCGTGTGCAGTTCAACATAGGCACCCCTTCACCCACATTGCAAGGAATCATGAAGGGCATTTCTAGGACATTTGAGGGACAACAAAATGTCTTGGGCCTGTCTTGGGAAGGGGATATGATGTCCAAGCTAGCATAAATCCTTTCACTTTTCATTTTAGGAGTTAGCCACTGCAAATATGTGGCCCAAGATAGACAGCAAGGATAGATGGACTACACATCCTGGAATTTCTACTTACATGGAGTTCAGTACAGCAACCCAGACTGAATAAACAAATTGTGTGAATGAACTCCATGACAGGCTCTGGCCTTGTATGCTTACAACAACAAAATAGTTCCTAAGTCCCTAAAATTAGAAATTACTAGAATGTTTTAGATGTAAGTGCAAATACAAGTAATATATCTTAGAAAATGCAATTAAAGTGGATGGCAGTAGTTTTAAAAAGGATTTAAAATTAGGTGTGACATTCAGATGGTCTTTTTGGACTTGCATGGGTTTTGCTAAGACATGGGAATGTAGACCTGTTCATAAACAGAATGGGGCCAAACAGAACATCTCTCACACATAGGGAGTAGCACCAGTGGAAAATCCGATTCTATAGATGATTTTCTATAACTAAATATAATATACTGTAAGCCTTATACTATGAAATCTAACCCTAAGCATGTTTGTAAAATAAGCAATAATGTCTGCCAATCTGAGACAGGAGTCATGTCACATGTAAGAAACTATAAATGCTTTAAGGAGAGAGTCTGCTACAGATAAATGTGTTTTAGGATGGAATAACTTAAGAAAAGATTTATGTTAGTAGTTAAACTGAAAATCTGATATTTCAGAAGCAAAAAAAATGTTTTTGTATTGTGTGTATACCTTAATAGACCATTCATGAACCAGAAGAAGAAGAAGAAGAAGACGAAGAAGAAGAGTTGGTTCTCATATGCCGCTTTTCCCTACCCGAAGGAGGCTCAAAGTGGCTTACAGTTGCCTTCCCATTCCTCTCCCCACAACAGACACCCCGTGGGGTGGGTGAGGCTGAGAGAGCACTGATATCACTGCTCGGTCAGAACAGTTTTATCAGTGCTGTGGCGAGCCCAAGGTCACCCAGATGGTTGCATGAGGGGGAGCGCAGAATCGAACCCGGCATGCCAGATTAGAAGTCCGCACTCCTAACCACTACACCAAACTGGCTCTCACCAAAGAGTGCAATTAATCTTGCATATGTATGGCCACTACTACTGAAGTGCGTAAAAGACTAACAATATTAGTTGGTCTGTAGAATTTAGGGAAGGATTTAGTAGCAGATACCTTTCTTGGACTAGGAAGACAACTTCAGTGAAAGATGGAAAGAATTTCTCTGACTCCAAGTGATTAATCAGACTGCCGTTCTATCAAATATAATCTTATTTGAAGCTTGGGAAAGGGGTAAAGCCTGCTACTTTATTGTTCAGCGGGCATTTGAAATGAAGCACTGTTGACAACTGTATGGAAGAATTCTATGCCAAAGACCTGCTTTGGGAGAAGCAAGGCTTATGCTGCTGGAAAAAAAAACAGGAATTGCTCATGTCTTAGATGTTCCCACAGGAAAATCCTATGCAAAGTTATTCCAGTCTAAGTACATTGAAATCAGTAACTCCGCATAAAACTGGGGCAATCACTGAGTGAAAGAGGTCCCACATGGTGTAAAGCATAATGGAATGAAGCTCGAATTTGTTAAAATTACCTTCTCATCACAAGGTTCTCAGTGACAACCAAGTGCCAGTGATGCTTACCACACTTCTCAGTTTTCTGAAACTGCACCAGCCACCCTTTCTCTCACCTGCTTCGCTCTACTCTTGCCCTCCCCAGCCACCCACAGTGATGGTTGCCAAATACTTGCTTCGGATAGTGAGCTTTGGAAACTCACCTTTTAAAAAGTCGCAGAACTGTAGAAATTCTCTGTTTTTTTACATTTCACAAAAAGAAATAGGGAACTGGCAAGGAGTTAATTGAAGCAAACAGCGTATTTGAAAGGGTGTAGCACATGCCATTTATACTTCAGTACCTAGGATTTCCAAAGAACACCTCATGCCAGAAAAGTTAATGTGCACATCAGATTCTCTCTAAAATAAGAGCTAATGATTCCAGTTTGTATAAAACCTTACAGATTAATGACTTGAAACCGCCTTGTAGAATATTATGGGAACTCCAGGTTATTACACTGATTGACATAGTTGGTCAGAAAAAGCCCTGTATCTGTTTAAAATAGCCTGCTTTTTAAGCAGAGAAGAGGTATCAATTTCTTCTGAAATACACTTGTTCAT
Organism: Paroedura picta; assembly: GCF_049243985.1. NCBI lineage: Eukaryota > Metazoa > Chordata > Lepidosauria > Squamata > Gekkonidae > Paroedura > Paroedura picta. The sequence continues at coordinate 135,867,799 of NC_135370.1, forward strand.
AACAAACATGTTAATTATTCCGGTACATTGGCTGTAAAGGGGTGGATCGCAGGGGTCTTGGAACCTATTGATCTTTAAAAAAAAAAAACTCTTCCCTTCCTTGCAAAGCTCATCTTAATTGCTGGTGAAATGTAACCGAGGCAGAAGTTTCAGAGGTCAGGTATGTGGGCATGCAGCATTTAGAAGCCCAAGTCCAAAGTTGACAAGGATGCTTCAAAACAGAAGGAGCAAACATCTCTCTTTCGTTAACAAACTGGTACCGAGCTAGCGAGTAAGCAGGTTTAAAGGGAGATGGCACTAAACACACTCAGATCCTGTCTCTTGCAGGCTGAATCTTTTGCATTCTTTTCCTCTGCCTAAAACATCCTCCATGGGTAACCAAGCTAAAGGAGAGAGACTCGGAAAACGTTATTTTGTAATGCAATCTGGGAGGAAACGATCCAGAAAACAAAGGAGAAAATAAATTGGTTCTTGACCTGGGGGGGGGGGGGGAAACAACCACCAGATACTTACAGTTCGGAGGAACTGTATTTCATCTTCCCCTCCTTCACCCCCTTCAGCCATGGCTCTGAAGGAGGTAGATCTGCTCAGCCTCTGCCTGCCTCCACTGCCGGCAGCTCGCCGGCTCAGCACAGCTTTCCCCCCCTATCAGTATTAGCATATAGCTAATCCATAGCCATATAGGGAGCAGAGCTAACTCCTCTGCACTGCAGACTGTCAGTCAACCCCCTCACTGCCAGAACCAACTGAGCTGCCTTCCCTAATCCACAGCAAGCTAACCCCTCTAGTCCCCCCATTCCCTCCCTCCTTTCCTCCCTCCCACCCTCCTCTCTCAGGAGAAATCTATCGTTGAAGGCATTGCAGGAAGCATCACTAAGGTTTTTTCTCTCGTCTAAATGTCTGTTGAAAGCACAACAGTCGGAAAAACATTAATGAAAGCAAAGCTCTCATTCCCTTTTTGCCAATTAGTGCTTCCCGTTTGTGGCACTTCTTTTTTTTTTTTGGCATGTAAAAAGTGTCACCATCAGCAACTCTTGCCTGTTGATGAGTATTCAAAGAAAGATACTATCAGCAGCCTTCCTAGGATGATACTTCTAACAGCTCACATAAGCATGTGAAGAGTGGTTATTGCTCTTCTGTAGAAATAGATATAATTCTCTGGCAAGACTAGAGGAAGAATGTACCAGTTATTAACCATTCTACTATTTTTCAGCCATAATGAGCTTTGGAGAAAGTTTTTAAGCTGATGAAATATAAACAGAATATATATGATCATTCCCTTTCCGATTCACTTACTTCCACAATATTGAAGCAAATGTGGTCACCTGACACAAATACCAGCATGGTCATGCAAACATGTTTGCTTGTGACACTCTTTCATTGAAATCAGTAGGGCTTGCTAAAAGAAGTAAGTATGATTAGGAGCAGACTGTTGTTCACACTTTCCACTCCACATTTCCATCACAAATTAACAGAAACAGGTTTTTACGGTTTTTGAACTTTATAAAGCAAGGGTGTATCCAGAGGCACTCTTGATGGCTACCACATAGCCTACCCTACAACAATCACCAAAACCCACAATCAAAACGTATCCTGAAGAACAACCTGAGGAGCAAGTGAGAAGCTCCACAAAAAAGCCTATGCCATATTCAGGAACACTGTAAGACACTGACAATTGGGCTTGTTTTTTGGATGTATAGGGCTCTAGCTTTTAGAATCAAATTTTCATAGCTGTTTTATAGTGTTTTTTATTTATGATGATTACATGTGCTTAAACTGTTACTTGTCAGAGTCCTTAAGACTGTGACAGTTGAACAAATGCCCCCAATCTCAGTTCTCAGCAAGCTGCTTCTTGTTTTACAGACTAAGAAGCTGCACTTCACAGACTGAGAAAAGGAGCCATGGAGAGTTCAAATAGTCCCCTTCCCCTAAAAGAATACAAAAGTGGCAGAAACTGATAACTAAATCCAATGAGAACCACTCTGAGATAATCAGATGAAACTGTAGCCACATTCACACAAACACACTCCAGAGTGTTATTTATTTACTTGTTTTTTGTTAGATTTTATGAGACTCTTATGGCGCAGAGTGGTAAGGCAGTAGAAATGCAGTCTGAAAGTTCTGCCCATGAGGCTGGGAGTTCAATCCCAGCAGCTGGCTCAAGGTTGACTCAGCCTTCCTTCCACCCTTCTGAGGTCGGTAAAATGAGTACCTAGCTTGCTGGGGGGTAAATGGTAATGACTGGGGAAGGCACTGGCAAACCACCCCGTATTGAATCTGCCATGAAAACGCTAGAGTAGCGATCCCCAACCTGTGGGCTCCGGACCACATGTGGTCTGTCGACTAATTGGAGGTGGGCTGCGAAGGACACCTCCCCCCCCCCTCCGGCCCTTTACTTCATTCCCCCCGGCCCTTCATTCCCCCCAGCACTTCGGGTTCATTGTCTCCCATCACTCCCAGATGGGACTATCTCATGGCAGAGGAACAAGCTCAGGATTCCCATTGATTTGTCATTGTCATGAGTTAAAATTTCCATGAAAATAAAATGTTCCTTATGTTCATTGTTGTGGCGTGTCTGTATCTTATTTTGAAGGGTTGTTTAAACATTACCATCGCGATCAGAGAGCATTAGGGCATTAGGTTGAGAGTAGAGGAGTAAACTACCCCCCCTCACCGAGCCTCAGAAAAATTGTCAAGCGTTGAGTGGTCCCCGGTGATAAAAAGGTTGGGGACCACTGCGCTAGAGGGTGTCACCCCAAGGGTCAGACATGACCCGGTGCTTGTACAGGGGATACCTTTACCTTTATCTTTTTTGTTAGATTTATTCCTCACTGCTACTGGCGAGCCATCTCATGGCAGGTTACATAGAAAGTTAAAACCCCACATAAAAAGTTAAATCCATCCACACAACCCCATTACAAAACAGAACCCATTGGTGAAAAAATGAACCACAACCTCCTCCACCTATTTCCCAGCAACCCCACCCAGTGTGTCAAGGGATTCAATAGATGTCTAGCTTGGAGGGGGCCCTCAAATCTTCCATGCCCTGGCCTCAGCTGAAGACCTGGCAGAAAAGCTCCATCTTACAAGCCCTGTGGAACTGCAGCAGCTCCTGCAGGACCCTCAGCTCTTCTGGGAGCTTATACCACCAAGTCAGGGCCAGGACCATAAAGTCCCTGGCCCTGGTCGAGGCTAGGCAAACCTTTAGATCAGTGGTTTTCAACCTTCCTAATGCCATGACCCTTTCATACAGTTCCTCATGTTGTGGTGACCCCAACCATAAAATTATGCAAGTATTCTTTTACAGAAATTAAACCAAAACTGACCAATGGCGTGAAGATCCATTGTTCATGATTATATGTAAATTGTTTTTTCCCCAGGGTTTCTCAGTTCAGTTCTGCCTCTTGTCCCACTGTGCCGATCTTGTTCTTTTCCACTGCTCCAGACAGACAAATGCTCTATCTTGATCTACCTCACAAGGCTGTTGTGCAGATAGCATCCCACTCGGCCAAGCTGTTTGCCCTGCCATGACTCCTGTGAAAGGGTCGTTGGACCCCTAAAGGGGTCCCAACCCCCAGGTTGAGCACCACTGCTTTAGATAAACTTTAAACTCACACAAAGGAGAGATATTCTGAAATTCAGTATTATTCTGGAAGGCACTCAACTTTTTCTAGGAAGGCAGGAAGATGGAGCTAAAAAACACTGGGAAGAAAAGCAGCTGCCAGTGTCCTCACAGCAACACCTCAGAAGTCCCACATCCAGCCCATCCTCCAGCAGCTGTATTGGCTTCTGGTCCCTTCCCCTTTTCCTAGATGTTTTCCCCCCCTGAAAAATGGTGCCTGCTTGTTCTTTTCATTTCATTTTGACCCTTCATTCCACTATTCTGTGCCCTTCCCCTTCCCTAAGCACTCCCCTCATCCTTCTGTGCATCTCGCAACCTTCTCGGGACTGTTGCCTAATTCACAGGAAGCTTGAAAAAAATGGTGCCTGCTTGCACTTTTCTTTTAATTGTAACCCTTAATTCCAGCATACTTTGCCCTCAATTGCCTTCCCCTCTTACTCCTTAGAGATAATATATGTTATAAAAAACAACAACAACAACCTAGGTTATCATGTTACAATGCTGCTGGCATTGTAACGTGCAAGACTGCTTTTTAAAAAATACTTAGAAACAGAGAAAGTGATGTGAGGCTGCTGTTAGGAGCATGACAGGGCTGGCTGCCCTCCTCTCTCCCTGCACCAGGATGCTGAGGCTGGTGAGAGAGAGGAAGGGCAGTGAGCTTCTCCATGCCTCTATGCTACAGGCCACTGCCACAGTCCTTGTGCACTGTAGCATGCCATGAAGACAACCACAGAAGACCCCTTTCTATTCTGTGATCACTTCCGCCACTTCTCAAAGATGGCTGGTTGTATGGAGTTGGTTTTATGGGTATTGTATCCGTCTGGCTGAATCCACTTCAGAGTGTATTGTCATGCCCCTAGCAGCAGCCTCTCACTGTTTCCTATGTTTCTATTTTAAAAATAGCAGTCTTGTGCATTACAATGCGGCAGCATTGCAACGCAATAACCTATGATTTAAAAAAAGAAAATAACATACAGTACCTTCGGGAGGGGGGGTGATTGCTAGAATGCTAGAATGAAGGGGCACAATTAAAAGACAGGTGCAAGCAGCCACCATTTTTTCATGCCAAATGTGAATTAGGCGATGCTCCCAAGAAAGCTTTGCGAGGTGGAGTGAGATGCATAGCAGATAGAAGAAGGGAGTGCTTAGGCACCTTTCTCTCAGGAGGGGGAGGAGGTCAGCAATGAGGAAAGGGGCACTCCCAAACAATTCTAAATGGTGGGCTTGGGGAGAAACCCGGATGCATGCATTTCCATATTGGGAAGCCCTGAATTAGACTCTGCCTTGATTGATGAAATCGCCGTAACCAGGTATTCACAGAAGACTCAGTAAGTCAGACAGCATTTCAGGACTGTGCAAATTTTCATGCAGAAATCGACAAAAAGTGGGCCCTTTAAAAATGCAAATCCAAATGATATTGCTAGTGTGGAAACAGTCAGTGTGAACACTTGTGCAACTGTCCAAAAATAAAAGAAGTCCCCATGTGAGTCCAAAGATGACAGAAGTTTTAATTAAGTGTATCTACACATATACCACCCTAGCCCCTGCTCCCAGCACAAAGATATCATTGTGTATAGTTTCTTGGTAGGTGGGGGACACCAATAAAACACCATATAAATTAAAATGTAGGGGGAAATACTGATTGAAAACTGCAGTGTTTTTATAGAATCATAGAGTTGGAAGGGGCCTTCTAGTCCAACCCCCCCTCAATACAGGACCGGCCTAAATCATTCATGGTAAGTATCAGTTTAGCCGCTATTTAAAAATGCCAGTGAGAGGGGAATTTACTGCCTCCTTGGGTAGCTGATTCCCTTGTTGAACTACACTGTGGAAAAAAAATGTCCTGATATCTAGCCGGTACTGTGCTGCACATAGTTTAAACCCATCATTGCAGGTCTTGTGCTCTGTTGCCAACAGGATCTGCTCCCTGCCCTCCTCCAAGTGACAGCCTTTTAGATACTTGAAGAGAGTAATCATGTCTCCCTCTCAACCTTCTCTTCTCCACGCTGAACTTTCCCAAGTCCTTCAGCCTTTCCTTGTAGGGCTCGATTCCGAGGCCCTGGATCATCCTTGTCGCTCTCCTTTGCACCCTTTCAGTTTTGTCCACATTCTTTTTGAAGTGCAGCCTTCTCACTTCATACACAAGAGCCGAGCAATCTGAAAACCAGGATGAAAACGCAGTGAAGAGTGTTTTTCAAAAGAAGATCCTAGCCACTGAACAGGAAGATGCTGTCCTTATTCATTGTCAGCAGCTACTGACCTGGAAGCCAAGGCCATGGTCAGTAGCACAACAAAACACTTTTGTAGTAAATAAGACAACCAAACAACCACATACAACCATATAGCAGAAAATCCTACTGCATAGTAAACTTGTCACCTGTATTCATACTTCCTTTCTTACAGTAGCAAATAGAAAGAAATGGATCTCGTTACCAAGACACTCAATCACTCCACTTTCTCCCTTTGTTACCTAGAAAGTGATTCTGGCCTCTTAAAAAGCAGTTAAAAATATCTAAGTCACAGATGTCTCTAAGCCTTCAAAGCTTGTAGTCAACCCTATACACTTTCCGTCCACTAATTTTAGCAGCAAAGATGTTGTCTTATAGCAGCTAAAATCCTCATCCATTTTTCCTCTTGTCCTTTTCCAAGCATAGTTAAAAATTATATCACTAAAGGAAGGAGAGATCAAATACATCACAGATTTCACACAATAGGTCCATGTAGATTAAAGAGAGGTGAGCAAAAACCTGAAGTAAAAATGAAGAACTGCGCCTGAAGAAAATATTTGAAAGTAAACCAATATATTCTCTTTTTTTACAAAAATGATAGAAGCAGGTGGGGGTTTGGTCTATTACATACTCCCATCTGTAGCTTTACACTGATTATGAAGCTTGGCACATTCCAGTTTCTATCAACAGGCTAGAGTTTTCTCTTTCACGGAGATTTGTTTTATCCCTCGTGATACAAGTAATTAAAAATGAATACAATGTGAAGCACTTTTTACATGTGTATTTTATATTTGAAAAAAAACCCAACAACACTCTAAGGGAAATAATTCTATTATAGAAAAAGATCTATGTACCCAAGCACCAAGTATAATTTTCTAGTTGCCACCTTCTAGGTGTTCCCTCACTTAAGATGACACACTTGGTGTCTGCTAAAACCTGTTCTTTTTTCATGGTGTCCCCTGTCTTGTGGAATGAGCTCCCTTGGGAAGTGATGAGATGTCGTTATATGCTGCAAGACCATTTCATTCACAAGGGCTCTTAAAGTGGTTTACATTGCTGCATTTCTCAGAGAAGGGAGTCATGTATTTGTATTGTAGATTCAATGTTTTTAATGCTAAGGATTATAAACCCCCTTGAGGCCCAAAGGAAAAGTTGGGTATAAAATTTTAATTAATAAATTAATTTAATTTAATTAATAAATACATTTCCCTTAGTAAATTAAATAATTTGATTTGTTTAAAGATTTAAGTGCTATATGTTGAAACTTGACTGTCGAGTGCATGCACACAGGACGTCTGTAGCACCTTATAAAAAACATGAATTGGTGAAACCAAACTGTAAGAACTTATTATCAGGCTACACCTCAATCCTGTGCATGTGCAAAGGTAAGTCCCAACAATTTTCTCAAAAGTGGTGTCATAAGAGACATCTACAAACCATTGGTTGCACTTATACAAAATTCTGTTCCCAAGGGGGACTCACTTTCTGTATGGCAAAAAGCCTAAGCAGAACCATATCGTCTTCTGACACCACTTTTAAGAAAACTCAAGTTTACTGTTTAAGACATACTTCAGGGTCTATTAGAATTCTTGTGAGGTCTTTGCCACTGAGGAAAATACTTTGAAAGTGGTTGTTATTGGATGGCGCTTTGGTGAAGACTACAAATAAATTAGAAGTAAGACATACGGCTGAGACCTCACCTCTGGCCACCCATTGATGCTGTGGAGGAGCTGGGCAGAGAATGGGGATGTGCTGGTGGCGCCCGTGGCAGGTGTGGTGATGTTGCATTGAGCCTGGGGCAGGGTAGGTAGGTGCAGGCCCAGAGGGCACCTTAAAAGGGTCCATGTGCATGGTGCCCGGCCTTTTTCGCCATAGCCACCGGGACACTTCCCTCCCTCCCACCCACCCTGGTATGTTGGCTAATACTATTTTTGCTTTGAATTGGCCACTATCATATTTATTTGAAGAAGAGTTGGTTCTTATATGCCACTTTTCTCTACCAGGAATCTCAAAGCAGCTTACAATCCCCTTCCCTTTCCTCTCCCCACAACAGACACCCTGTGAGGGAGGTGAGGCTGAGAGAGCCCTGATATTACTATCAGTCAGAAAAGCTTTATCAGTACTGTGGCGAGCCCAGGGTCACCCAGCTGGTGCTAGAATTCCAATCCAAACAGTGTGCTTAGAATTTTGCTGGAATATATTTTTAGCAATCATGCTTTAGGCTGATCCTGTATTCTGATAGATGTTAATTGACTGTATTTTGTAGAAATCATGCTTTAGGATGCTTTAGGCTAATACTGCATTGAGCAAAGGGTTCGACTAGATTGCCTGTCTGGCCCTTCCAACTCTTTGATTCTGATTCTATTGAGACTTTGAGGGCCCAATCACAGAATTCTTAACTTTTTGCCCTACAACTCAAATAATACAAACAGTTCATCTTTACTTGTAAAGCTAGAGACGCTGATCTGCATGTCTATACTTATAATAATTTAGGACAAGAAAGGTCTCTGGGAAAATTTATATCACCAGCCCCCAGTAGTTATATGCAGGTCTATTTTGTAATGTAAATACATTTTGGTTATTCTTCAAATTCAAGAGCTTCTGCCAGTATGGACCATTGGAGCATCCACTGTTTTGGCTCTTGTTTTGTTCAGGAGACACAAGAAGGGAACAGGATTTCCCATAGGCTCTTTGGGGAGCTGTTCAAGCATATTGATCAGGTTACTTTCATATATTCAAACAGTATAGCACAAGCAGCAGTTTTTGACACATGCACATTCTCACAATAGGCATCTTAATTTCCCTCTTCCCCCACATAATTGTCCTCACCACCCACCATCTAACTGCCCATACATATAAAGGAACAGTGTGCAAAAAGCAGCCTGTGATTATAAATAAAGCATTTCTTAAAGAAGTCTAACCATTTATGTTCATGTTCATCAGTTCATATTTGGTTTATTGTCTACAAGTACCTCAAGACCTCATTCACACAAATTGCTACCCAGAAGTGTATCTCCCATCCAGTATGCATGCTTCTCATTTTTAACCCAGATGTAGAAATCTGAACTTGTCCTTATTGAATTGCATCTTGTTCTCATTTGCCCACTTATCCAGCATGTTCAGATCTCATTGAACACAGAGATACAGGGTGTTCACTTCTCTTCCCAATTTGGTGTCATCTGCAAATTAAATGAGTAGGCCCTCCACCCCCTCATCCAGATCATTGATAAAAATGTTGAAAACTACTGGATTCAATACCGAACCCTGTGGTACCCACTGTTCACCTCCTTTGAATCTGATAAAATACCATTGGGTGAGTTTTCTATCCAGTTCCCTATCCAATTAACCATCCAAAAATCCAGTCTGCAGTCCTCCAGTTTACCTATTAGAATATCATGGGGAACCTTGTTAAAAGCTTTAATGAAATTGAGATAAACATCAACTGAATTTCCATGATCTAGTAAGACTGTCACTCAAAGAAGGAAACCAGATTGTCTGGCAGGTCCTGTTGGAGACAAATCTGTGCTGACTTCCCCGAATCAGCACGTTGGTCTCCAGATGATTGCAGATCACCCCATTTAAAATCTGTTCCATTATTTTCCCTGCAATTGTCAGATTTACTGGCCTGTAGTTTCCCAAATTATCTCTCCTCCCTTTTTAAAAGACTGGGATAACATTCACTCTCTGCCAGTCTTCTGGCACATCACCAGTCCTCCAAGAGGTCCTAAAGATTATGGAACCAGGTTCTGCAAGCTCTCCAGAATGTTCTTCGAGCAATCATGTAGTGCAGCCAGGTGCCTCTTGACAACCTCTATGTTCATGTCAACCTGCCACCCAGACACAATCCCTCGCCTTCTACCATCCGTAGATATGTCTATATTCTTCTAGGGGAAAAACAGAGGCAAAATAAGTACTGAGTCTTGGCTTTAACTCTGTTTTCTGTCAGAGTCTCTTTATCTCCACCCAACAGTGTGCCTATTGCCTCATTTACCTTATGTTTACTCCTCACATATCTAAAGAAGCTTTTCTTGTTATAGTGGGCTTCCGTGGTCAGTCTCAGCCCACATCAAGGTTTGGCCTCTCTGATGTCTGACCTACAATGCCAAGTAACCTGCAGATACTGTACTTTAGAGGTGTCATTCCCCCCATTTCTTGAACCTTTCTTTTTTCTTCCTTAGCTCCTCCTGAAGTTCTCTGTTCATCTAAATAGGCTTCTTGGATCCCCTACCATGTTTCTGTCTTTCTGGAATAGACATGGCTTGAGCATGCAATAACTCTTGTTGAAGAATAGCCCACTTGCTCCTTTCTGTTCCAACATTCTTGTCCATGGGATAACTGTCATCATGTCTCTGAATTTATGAAAGACTGCCCTATGAAAGTCAAGGTGGAAGGCAATAAAACTCAGCCTTCACAGCTATTTTGGTCACAATACCTGTTGGCAGCTGCTTGAGGAAGGCAGCAAACATATGAACAGATCTAAGACTAAATACTGCAGATAAAATCCAGACTAACATTTCCACATGTGCAAAGTTTCCAGGTCACAGAATGTGATTTCCCCATCTATCATCTCCTGAGATCTTAAAATGCTTCCTGAAAACCTGTTCCTGGGGAGGGGGGGTCATCTCTCCTCGAAGAGAATCTGGATTCCACTTGGTATGTTAACCTGTTGAACTTCTCTGTCTTTGTAGCACCTCTATCTATAAGCTTAGAGGAGACACATTTATATATGCCATGAATAAGTACAGTTTTACAGAATATAACAGTAAAATGAATCATCTTATGACAGGCTAAATCATGCATGTAAATTATGCATCAGATTTCTGCTGTGTGCAAAAAAAATTCTTCAAATTTATAAATGGAGAGTAACAGACTGAGATGCCATTTGATCTATAACTGTACCTTACTTGTGTATATTTAGAACATACATACAACCCAAAGGCTACTACAGGAGTTTCAGTGGTTAGTTTCCAAATAAGATCTGGGAGACTCAAGTTCAAATCTCTACACTGCCATGGAAGTACATCGGATGACCTGTGCAAATCACATATCCTCTGTCTAACCTACCAGTGGATTCTTGTGAGGATAGCACGAAGAAGAAAGGCATGGTATAAATGAATCAAATAATATAAAATAATAAGGCAATACACATCATTTTAGTTATTCCAGCACAAATAAGATTTAAGCAAAATAAAAATGCTGACTTGTGCTTATTTACTGGGTGACCTTGGGCCAGTCACTGTCTCTCTCAGCCTAACATACCTCATGAAGTTGTAGTGTGAAAGTGAAATGGCAAAGAGAATGATGTAAGTCACTTGGGGTCCCCCACTGAGGAGAAAAGCAGGACATAAGTATCTAAAATGAAGAAATAACTTTCTAGTCAGCATACATAACCATTTTGCTCCTTAATGGGTATATATAACTAGAAATAAAGCCCGCTGTCCGCTGAATACAGCGGGCGCTAGCATGTGTAGGCCGGGGGTGCGGGGGCCATAGGAAGGGGGTGGAGAGGGTGGCCGGGCATCGCCACGGCAGTGTATGCCAGTGGTGGGCACAGGCCAGAGACTCGGGCCGCCTGGCAGTGTGACGGTGGTGGGAAGAAGGCCAGGGTAGCGAGGCGTGGCGGCGGCGGCCTGGCTCTGCGGCATTTGCCGCCGCAGCCCCGCCTTGTGGCCAGTGGTGCAGCCAGGGCCCGGGGACAATGCTGCCAGCAGCGGGACGGCGCAGGGAAGAGCTGCAGCGCATGGGGACACGGCCCTGGCAGGGTGGCGGTGGCGGCGGGGAGGCAACGGAAGTGGCGGGGAAGCTGCCAAAGCAGCAACTGACAAGTGGCAGCCGGGAGAAGGCTTGAGGGGGGGCGGGGAAGGGACGTGGGGGTCAGGGTGAGAAGGGCGCATTGGCGGGGCGTGGAGAGCCGTTTGGGGAGGTGCAGCGGGGGTAGTGGTGAGTTTGGGGGGGGCGGTGAAGGGGTGTCGCCGGGTGGAGGGAAAGCAGGTTTCCCTCAGCCCAGCAGCATGGGGCGAGGCTCCTCCGCGGCGGCCATGCCGGTGTCTGCGGCTGACTTGCTGTGCTGTCGGTGCAGAGGCGATGATGGTGGCCTTGGAGGAGTTGAGAGTTGGCGGCGTGGGCCAAGTTGGCCCTGGAGTGACACTCGGAGGAGCGGCTCCTGATTCGTGGCTCCTGATTCATGGCTCCTGATTCACTCCTCCGAGGTTTTATCCTGGACAGCGCCCGCCCACTCTCCTCCCACTTACCCCTTACCTTTTTATTTAATACCGCGGGGCGGTTTAAAGATGTTTTGCTTCTTAAGGCCTTCATTATTTTAATGTGCATGATACTCTGCTCTACACAGAACTGCACGGTTTAATTTGGGAAACAATTTCCTTCCCCAATAGGCAATGTATCTTCATTTGATTTCATATTTCTAACATTGAAAATTAAACTGCTGTATCATTTTACTGTACTTGAATCCCTTGGAGCTTCATTTTGAGTCTACATGCTTAATGGCATAGAGATAACCAGTTCATGTAGGCTGTTTCCTCAAGTTGCTATGGAGCCATCAGGGATCTTCCATTCAGGCATCCCACTGAGATTTTTAGGCCAAAGTGTAATTTAACCACATTGGAGCTACTGATCCCACACTGCTGTGAGAGCATTTCAAGGGCATTGAGTGCACACAATTTACACATAAACCAAACAAAATCAGATGAATCAACCACCTTCAGAAGAAGCCACTGATTTTCTACATGTGAGTTTTCTACTAGATTCTTGGAACCCTAAAGAACCATTGGAGAAGCAAGATGTCAGTAGCACAGTGGGTGGGCATGCTGTTCTGCGAAAGAACAGTTAGATTTGTATCTGATGAAGGGAGTTCTGACTCTCTAAAGCAGGGGTACCTAAACTGGGGCTCTCCAGATGTCCATGGACTACAATTCCCAAGAATGCAAATTCTTGCTGAGAATATCACCTGGGTGAGGTCTTTTAAAAGTTCTCCTGTTTTTTTAATGCTATATGGTGGTGGTGAAAAGCGCCATTAAATCACAGCATACTTATCACTCCCCTGTAAGATTTTAAAGGCAAGAAACGTTCAGAGGTGGTTTGCCATTGCCTGCCTCCACATCATGACCCCGATATTTCTTGGAGGTCTCCTGTCCAAACACTAGCCAGAGCTGAACCTGCTTAGCTTCTGAGATCTGATTAGGCTAGTCTGGGCTATCCAGGTCAGGGTTCTATGATGTACAGGTCTCTAAAAACCAAAGCTTTATCTATACTTTTTAATTTCTCCACATACGTAGTCTTTAGCTTGGTAATAAACTCCTTACATATGCAACTATAAGACACCCCCAACAGGTATGCTGAGTCTCCTCGTCACACTCTGATACCTGATTTCTAACATAGCATCCTGTGTAATGCAGATTTAGTGACTGAACTGGGATCTGGTCACTACACTTTTCACTAATTCAAATGGAAACTATTGTGGACCAGGAGTCACCGCTGATTAAAGGCATGTGATGTAAGTAACACATTAAATTTTAAAGAGAAATCTATATTTCCAGTAAGAATAGGTGCAAACAGTAGGTGCAAACTTAAAAGGACTCCAGGGAATGGTAGAGGACAGGAAGGCCTGGAGGATCATTGTCCATGGGGTCGCGATGGGTCGGACACAACTTCGCACATAACAACAACAACAACAACAACAACAAAGAATAGATTGGTTTTGTCATTATATATATATATATATATGAATTAATCAACAATTCTGCTGAGCTCTACTATGTAATACAGTAAACTCTTATTTTTAAAATACGATAAATGCTATCTGACAAAAACGCTAAAACCCTTGTCTTTTTTCATCATGGGCAAGCAGGGCCGGATTTTCCTATAGGCTAACTAGGCTTCAGCCTAGGGCCTCAAGATCAAGAGGGGCCTATATTACACATTTTTTATAAAGGTTAGTACCAATCACAACATGTTTCATTTAACATATTGATATATATCACAGTAATGATGTATTTTATTATCTCTCATGTAATTTACAAACTTAAAAATGGGAGGTGAAAGGGCCACATAAGTGGAATAGCATGGGCCTCTTTTCATGTAAATCTGGCCATGTGGGCAGACATAGAGAATCAAATATACAGATGATCAGTGATCATACCAAGTAATTTAGAATGGATCTTCACACTAGAGCTTGTTTCTAGCTTATCTTTTGGCGGATTTTGCAGTGTCTACTGCCAACCAGTAAGTCAGAATTTTTGCAGTGGCAACAGCATGGCAGCAAGAGACAACAGCATGATGAGTTTGTCAACAGGAAATAAAGATCTATGTTGCTGCTAGGAAATATCTCAGTTGCATGCTTGTGTCAGCACTGAAAAAGTTTAATTTCTGTACTGGAGGAGGGGGGGGAATCAAAAGACATTTAACAGATGCTGTTTTTCAGAAGCCACTATCATATACTTGGTACTATGCAGTTTATCTATTGATGGCAGTGCCAAAAACTGAAAATCAACCTCCCCATTTTGAAAAGCAGTTCTTACAGTAACAAGTTTTTATACTCAGATAAGCCAATCTAGCATGGTATTGTACATGTTTGCATTTATTTCATGATTTCCCCTTCTGCAGCTTACACTCAAACTTCATTTTGAATTCAGAGCACTCTGAAGACCTTGCATGGGGAAACCACTAATCAATAATATTCATTATCATAAGACTAAACTTGACATGATACAGGAGAAGATTCATTAGCACCGTCTTCTACAGGTGTTTTATTTGTCAGCTAGGCACAGGATGTATGAACTGGATAAGGGCCCCAGCACTGGGGGGAAAGAGGGCATTAACACTTGCTATTTCCCTTACACTACAGCCTCTGTCTAAATCCCACCACCCACCTGCCGCAGATGCTATTTGCCCCACAAGGAAAAACATTCAGGCACAACATAGGTATTTATAGACTCTGTCTTCTCTCTTTGCCTGCTCTAGGTTCTGCCCCTGAATAACCAAGAACCCCCCAATCAGGAGTTGGCAGCCCTAGTATACTGCCTGAGGTAGTCTGGCTGCCATTTCCAGACTGAAAAACTCTTCCATGGCCGAACATCTCATTTCTAGGCAACATTGGTCAGTTTCCCTGGAGAGAATGGCTGCGGGTGGACAAAGAATTATACCCCACTGAGGTCCCTCCCGGCCCCAAATCCCACCCACTTCTGGCTCCACCCCCACAGTCTCCATGTATTTTCCAGCCCAGAACTGCAAATACCACTAACAGTACACTGCAAAGCAATTATGCCCTTTCATATCCATTGAAGTCAAATGCCTCAGAAAACAGACCATGTTTTTTACCTGGCAACCACCATACCCTTGGGCTTCTCTGCCTGTCCCCCATTTGCAGACTGAGTCCTCAATTCCTTCTCCTCTTCCACAGGGCAACTGTTGAGTGAGAAACAGTACTTTGGGTGCTACAAAAAAGAATATGGAGCACAACTCCTGACAAGTGATTCTTGCATATGTCAGAACTTACTGAGGTGTGCAGGGCCCGCAAAACGGAGCTCTTCTGCCAAGCATTTAGTTGAGGCCAGGCTATAAGGGACACCCAAGACACACATACCCCCACTCCATAAGCAACGCAGATTGTTGGGTTGGATTTGGGAATGGAAAGAATACTGACTGCTGTTCTGTGATCATTTTAACTTAATTGTATTGTTTTCTTTTACCTTTGGTTTTAAACTGCTGTACATTGCACTGAAATGGCTGTGTCAAGACAGACAATTCTATAAATCTAAGAAATCAAATAAATATTCCAATCACTAAAGCACATGCTCTGGAACACATCTAGGCTTAAAAACATGGTATGAACTGCTCCTTTAGTGAAGCACTGTTTGGAAAAATGCACAAGCTGGAGGATAGTAAATTCTTTGTGTTTAAGAAATTGTAGACCACCTATTCAATGAACTTAATATCAAAAGATTTCTAGAGCAGCAAAAAGATTTGGTTTTTATATGCTGCTTTTCTCTACCAGAAGGAGTCTCAAAGCAGCTTATAAACACCTTCTCTTCCTCCCCCACAATAGATACCCTGTGAAAGCCCTGTTACTGCTCGGTAAGACTAGCTTTATCACATACGTGATGAGCCCAAGGTTACCCAGCTGGCTGCATGTGGAGGAGTGCAGAATTGAACCCAGCTTGCCAGATTAGAAGTCACGCTACACCAAGAAGCATTTTTTTATTTTTAAAACAGATGTGCTGACCTTTCATGGGTTGAATGTGTCCTTGGATTTCAGCAGTTACCTTTAAAAATATCCCTTGAGACTTACAGGTTTTCATAATTAAGGATCTTTTCTATCTTATAACCACTTGTGTAGCACACAGCTTTTTGTAGCAGAATAAGAGTATGAGATAATATTTTCCATGTGTCATCTACCATTGATAAGAAATTATAAAGGAAAGTAGATTTTTAAAAACTGTAACTATTTATGGTGTTATACTGGAAGATACATTTTACAATTGATTTTTTTGCAGTTGATCTTTGTAGAATACAATGTACTTGTGATCTTTTTTTTCAACTAAGTTTGACCCGGAAGAATTCCTAAGTCTCTCTGGGGGTACCACTTATGTAATTTTTGCAAGAATGTATAAGAGTTCATATTTAACTTTGGTGGTATGTAATAATGCAACCTTAACAATGTTAAATTTTTGCTGACTTTGTTTTTGTAAATAATACACATGTTCTCCCTTGAGAAAGCAGAAGGTGAAATATTGGGATGAGACAGGGTTTTGTGTTTAGAAGAATCATCTTGGGCTTAGGTCTCTGTAATAAGAAAAGAAAAAGAAATTTACTTTTTATAAATATTGTAGGTATTGACTTGCAGGAGGGCAGGTTCGCTCATGGAAAAAACCATTTTTTGCTGGCATAACATAAGGCCACAGCTTTTATTAATGCATTGCCAGGAGTGTTGACATGGCAGGAGATTAGGAGCAACCTAGTAGTCAGCCGACTACCCAGTAACCACAGTGGCCCCCAGCCCACACTAGTTCCCAGGTGGGAATGCAGGCCCATATGCCTCTGTGGATCCTACCAAGAGAGGTGTCCACCTGGGATGCCAGAGGAGGCACAAATCTCCATCTGGTCCCATCCCAGGCCACCTGGCACTGTGAGTCCCTTTACCTCCCCCTCCAGGTTGGCGCCCACTCACAGACCATTAGCTTCTTTTAGGAAGCCCCTTCCTGGGGAGCTTTGCCTTCCAGGGCAAGCTCCCCCAAACCGGCTCCAACCCCTGCCAACCTGCAAGCTGTGACAAGTAACACTAATGCAACATTGTGCCCAAACACTAACGTAGTCCCCCTCAACTGTGGCCCACCACTGCACCGGCAACTCCAAAATAACTAACTGGGAGGGTGGGAAACTGTTCTGTGCCACTTGGCAATGAGGAGAAGCAGAGCATCTGGCACTTATTTAAGCACTGCCACCCCCGCCTCTCCACCAATCCCAGGGTGCCACGTCTGCACAGCGTCCTGCTGTGGGCACTCCCAGGCCAGCCAGCAGACGAGTCTTCATTGCTCATGCCTCTACTTCATCAAATGGCAGCTCCCAGTAAGTCCGAGATGCCATTGTTTTGTTATCAGTTGGTTAAATAAAATAAAGTCTATGAGTTTATTATAAGTGCTGTTCTTGGTTTAAACTCATTGCCGTTTATAGCGGGCTCTCACTGTTTGCTTTTGTGGCATCACCTGCTGTTTCCCTCTTGGTTAACATTCCAGTGAGGTCTGGAGAATTTCAACTGATCACCAAGATACAAAGAATAGTTCCTCTGGAGAAAACAGTTGCTATGGGGGGGGGGGGGGGTGGATTCTATTATAGCTCAATGAGTTGCCTTCTCTCCAAACCCTGTACTATCCAAGCTCCATTTCCTAATCTCTAAGAATTTTCCAATATGAAGGCAACTCTAGCAGGGATTGGGTTTGCTGACCTCCAAGTAGGGCCAGGATTTCTCCCAGAATTACAACCAATCTCAGTTCTCCTGGAGATAATGGCCGCTTTCACATTCCTGCTGAACTCATTAATCCCCCCCCCCCCAAAGTCCACTCTCCCCAGGTTTTGCTCCCAAGTCTTCAGGAATTTCCTAACTTAGAGTTAGAAACCCTAGCCGGAACTAAACTTATAGTTTGGTGTAGTGGTTAGGAGAGCCAGTTTGGTGTAGTGGTTAGGAGTGCGGACTTCTAATCTGGCATGCCAGGTTCGATTCTGCGCTCTCCCACATGCAACCAGCTGGGTGACCTTGGGCTCGCCACGGCACTAAAATTGTTCTGATCGAGCAGTGATATCAGTGCTCTCTCAGCCTCACCCACCCCACAGGATGTCTGTTGTGGGGAGAGGAATGAGAAGGCGACTGTAAGCCGCTTTGAGCCTTCTTCGGGTAGGGAAAAGCGGCATATAATAACCAACTCTTCTTCTTCTTATAATGAGAAGGCAGGAAGTCCATAAAAAACTGAGACAGAAGAAGAGCTGGTTGTTATACCCTGCTTTTTTACTACCTAAAGGAGTATCAACCTTACAGTTGTCTACCCTTCCCCTTCCTGCAACAGACACCCTGTGAAGTAGGTGAGGCTGACAGACCCCTGAGAGAACTGTGACTGACTAAAGGTCACCCAGCTGGCTTCATGTGGAGGAGGAGTGGGGCATCAAACCTGGTTCTCCAGATTAGAGCCTGCTGCTCTTCACCTCTATACCAATTTGGCTTTCAGAGTGGAACTTGATCCATAAGAACATGCAAACATTGATGAAGTGTTATGCAGGCTGAGAATTAATTTTTGATGCTGTGGGGAGGGGCAGCACCCTTTATTCCAAAGGTTTTACTTCACAACCCTGACGAATATAATGAGAGTCCTATATGAATATTCCACTCATAATTTGCTATTGGAGATTATATGAGCAAGGTGAAATTCAGATTTCTTAATTCTGCACATTTTGTTAATTTTCAAAAAAAGTAGAGTAGTACCACAATAACTATAGGCAGGAATACAGAAAATGGCCATTAGAAACATAGTGATACTATGAAGAGTGCACACTGAAAAACATGTGTGGGGCTTGTTTGCTTTGGTCATATTCCCCCTTTTGTCTCTTTCCTTTCTTTAATAATGTCTAACCAAAGTTTGTGTGAGGTTGCCATCTGGTGGCACTTAAAAATAAATATAGATATCATAGGAAGAGCTATCTTGGATTGGACCAAAGGGGCATCTAGTCCAGCACTCTTTCCCATGATTTTCAGAAGAAAACAAAACAAGGGAGGAAGCCAACTGTTTTTCCCCCTGCCTTTCCTCTCCCCTGCCCTCCAGAAATTGTTTTTCAACAACCTACTTCCTCTGAACACAAAGCTTCCCGTGGACTAATTGGTGACAAACCCAACCCCTATAACTTGGTCCAATCTTTTTAAAGCGACATGAAACCAGTGCCCGTCATGGATGGTGCTTTGTGGCAGTACACTCCACAGAACTACACATCTAAATAAATAAAACTGCCTTATACCGAGCAAGACCATTGTTTCATTTAGCTCAGCCACTCTCAATTTCAACAGAATGCAGCACTTCAGAGTTCTGTACGAGAACAACCTTTCCTAACCTTTGCTATCTGAGATACTTTAAGAAGAGATGGCAGGGGCTGAACCAGGGAACTACCACTGTTACACAAAGAAGTATTTTCTGTCTGTTCTTTGCCTACTGTTTTATGTCCCCTCTTGTCACTCTTCCTTCTTTCCTTTTATTTTTAAAAACAGTGACTATTCAAAGATGACCCCAGCAACCTTGAGTACAGCTGATTTCAGGGGTAGTATTAGTGATTATAGCAACTTGAGCAAATATTCAGAATGGACTCCCAGAATGACCACCACCAATACCCTACTGCTGCCTCCAATGCCCAAAGACAGTAGGAGTCTCCACTGCCACCAGAAACCTGAACTTAACTTTTTTTAAAAAGATTATTTATGTGGAAAAGGTGATAATAAGCGAGAGTTTTAATGGAGACATTGCTAATAATAAAACACAGATTCATACAGTCAAAAGTCAACCTAAGTTGGTTGGTTGAAAAAGGTGGTTGAAAAATAGCCCTACCAATAGTTCCAGGAAGGGCCTGCACACTCTCTCCAGATCAAAGTGGAAAATATTCTAACACAATCATTGTTGATACGGTGCACATCTTAGAACACTTTCCACTGGTAAAGGAGTCCATATCAGAATGCAGTCCCTCAGGTCAGCTGCTCAACCAGCAGAACATTACTTGCAGTCTCCCTTAGTGGGAACCAACTTAGCTTCTTACTCTTCTGTTGCTAGGCAACACTCAGAGAGGCTTTCCAGAAATCTTTCTTTGTTCTCTGCCTAGATGTCAGTCTTCCTAAACCTGACATTTCTGAATACCACAAACAGCAACAGATTTGAAGCAGCCAGCTTTCCATTAGCAATTGATCTTCTAAGGACCAAACCTCTCCCAGCTAGCTTTAAGGAGCCAAGAGGTTCAAAGGTCTCACTCACAGGGAACAACTTGCAGATCCCAAATCTCTAGTGGTCATAGGCAACTCAAGTTTGAATCCAAAATAAAACATCTGCATTTGATACCCTTTTTCAATTCTGTGTCCCTAGTCTTGTCTGAAAAGGAGATAGGAAGCTTATCAGAATGAGTATGGAATACCTCAGTATAGACCATGTTGTACTGGAAGCCTGGGACCGTGAACCCTGGGCCGCTGACAAAATCTACAGCCATGAAATACTGGAATAACAGGGAAACAGCAGAGGGGGTGCTTAACTCTTCCCTTATCTGCTGCTTCTACACAGATGAGGCTCTAGAAAGGATAGACAGCTATCCAAGGAGACAGAACAGGGGAAACAAGTTATCACATCCATAAATGTGAACAAAAACAAGTAAACAAAGGGGTTCTTGCTATTCAAGAGTTAGGGGTTCACTGCTTCAGTTGCTGGCTGAGAGAGGTAACACCTATGACAGCTTATGCTGGGCCACCTGTAATTTATGCAAATTGTAATTCAGCCAAAAAGGAATTGCACTAATTCATTTTTGTGGCAACAAAAGCATGTCTAATCATTTTAACTACTTGGCAGAGTCCAAAATAAAGCCAAAGTAGCAATACTGAATAAGCAGTTGTGTTTTCTGTATTAAGCAGAGGCATAAATTAAGTTCACAACAATCAGTAAAGACCGTTACTGTAGTATAAGAATGAACATGTAATTACAATTGTTTTCACAAGAATCCATGTCTATGCCGTTTAAAATATTACCACATTAAATGCATGACAGTAGAATTAACTGCAGAACCAGAGCCGAGAGAATAAATTCACAATGAATAATTTATCTGAAGAATTTTGTGTGTTCATTAATGTCTACAAGCATGCTGTAGCCTCCTCCAATTTGTTATTTAAATATGCTGGTTTTTTAAAAAAAATTCTACAAATAGAATGCAATGTTTATCCAGTATTACATATGGAGATTGTGTTCACTGAACACACATGTGGGGTCATGGCTGAAGTGTTTAAGTTTTAAAAGATTCCTTAGAGGGCAAAATTTATTAACAGCTAGAATTTTTAAAGCTGGGTCTTCTGTATTAATAGTAAACATGTAAAATTAAATGAAGACTTAAAGAAATATTTCAGGTTTTTTTTTTCCAGATAGGATGTCCAATGTTCTCTGCAAGTTGTCTCTCTTGACAGGGAAACCACAACTTAAGTTTCAATTAGCTGCTATTATTATTATTATTATTATTATTATTATTATTATTATTATTATTATTATTATTAAGATTTATTTCCCGCCACTCCCAAATGGCTCGTGGCGGGTTACAGTGTCTTAAAAACCCCATTAAAAACTCCCATTAAAAGACTTTAAAATGTCACAACATGACGGCACAATAATAAGATCCCCTTCCTACCTCCCTTCCTAAAAAAAGTGGGGGGTGGAGGAGAAGGAGGTCAACGATGTTCAAGAAGAAGCCTGGGGGAGAGCAGTCGATGTACCCCAGCAGCCCCAGCCTCAATCATAGACCTGGCGGAAGAGCTCCGTCTTGCAGGCCCTGCGGAATGTTGAAAGGTCCAGCTACATCTTAAGGTCCAGCTACATCTTAAGGCCAAAATACACATTATTTTTGACATATGTCAAGCTGCAGGGGCCCAAGGATTTTAAGAGATGTGCCCGTGTATACCATAGTACTTCATGTTTAAATATAATGGGTGGCAGGACTCACCCAAGCTGCTGTTTCGCAGGTGAAGGGCTGGGCGGGAGAGGAGTGCTCCAGCTGCTCTGCCCAGGTGCAGGTTCATGCTGATGGTGTCAGCACGGGTTGAGAAAGGGGCAAGGTGTGGGTGTCCATGTGGGACACTGCCTGCCTGCTTCACCTCTTCGTAGCCAGGCAAGTGGCCCAGCCTCCCTCCCTATTTTCAAGCTGTATTTTATGGTTGTTGTCACAGCAGGGATGTGCATAGGAATGAGCCTGTTTAGGGGAGCTGGTGTGCAGCCAGCCTCCCCGATGGGTATGGGGCCTCCTTAAAGGGGTGGTGGGAACAAACTGGGACCTACTCAGCAGGGTAGGCCTTTTCATAGTTCATTCGTGACCAAATAGCCCTGGGGGTTAACCAAGGAGGTTTGTGCTCTTTGGCCCCCCCAGCTGGGTCATCTCCCATTTAGGGGAATCCACAGGAGTTAAGTATTCCCAGCGAGGAATTTGACATACTCCAAGGGGTGTGGATTCTGGGGTTGCGGTCAGCGGACTACTCAGGTCAGGCTCATGCCTGAGTTTTTGTAATAAAGCTGTGGCCAGTTATAAGCCAATCAAGGAGTCGCGTACTTTCTTGCCAAAAAATGGCCTTCTACCAGCCAATAATGACAAGCTACTGTAAAGAGTGATTATTCACTGAACAGATTGAAATGACCACAACAGTCTATTTTGTTTTTAATAAAATCTCAGGGAAGAAAAAGATGTAAAAATCATGCCATGCTATAATAACTGTGTATCAGGTTTTTAGAAGAGTGAAAAACATCTTGGATGGTGCTTAAAATGGAGGGAAATGCTGCCAATTAAAAGTGAGTGGACTGTTGTGCTTGGCTGAACATGTTCTATTCAGAGTAATGGAATTCTGAACGAGTGTTGACAAGCATGACTCGAAACCATGACTGTTGACAGATAAAGTTTAGATGGATAATCACAAAAGAATAGAAATAATAGCCTGTGTTGGTACTAATTTCTTTTATTAATTACCAAATGGGATTTCACAAGGCTGTCGTCTATAACTTTTGATCCAGTTTAATGACTCATTTAACTATGATGATCTTTGTGACCAGAGAGTAAATAGGATGCTGAGAATAATAGATTGAGCTCCAGTTCTACAAATTATTCTGAAATAAATCATAATGACATGGGCTTTTAAAAAATCATAATGTAATCTGCAATTAAATGGATCTGCATTCCTTTTTAGCAGAGTTGGAAACCAGCTTAAAGCAACAAATGTTGCAAAGCAGCAGCCCGGGAGGAACTGAGATTTTCACTAAATATTTGTGCTGCTGATTTGCCAGTGGCTCAGTTGTTATATCTGTACCACAATAATGTAATAACTGGGTATTCTCCTATGCAGCACTATAGTATAGTAGTCAGGACCTGCCCAGCAGTTTTTTGGGTGCCCTGGCCAAATGTGATTTCTATGCCTCCCTCCCTAATTCAATAGAGAGAATTTTTGTACACTGTGGGGAGGATACTGCTTAGTTCTAGGAAACCATCATCTCTACAATCATCTACAATGCCCATGCAATTCTGATCAGTGTTTAACTTCAACGCCAACGAATTTACATAAAACATAGTGGCTATATTATTTTGAACAGAGATGTGAAGCCCAATAAAAAACCCTGGAAAATTTGAGAGAGAGAGAAAAAAATATTTGTTTTAGTAACTAACATTAATCTGCAATCATTGTCAGCTGCAGCCCATACCTCCAGCCCCTCCAGTTGCCCATGGTGTGCATCTGTGCAAACTGCCAACAGATTTTGAAATGCTGTCGCAGGAAAGTTCATACTTGTTAGCGAGTCAGTCAACCCAACTAACCGCTTCCCACTAGCCTCTCCTCTTCATGTCAGTACCAATGCACGCAAGGTGGTAGCTGGGGCCTTCCTCCTCACCAGGATTTGCAATGGCAGGCTCCAGTGTAGAGTGCCTATTGGTGGGGCCACAAAGAAAGCTGCCCATGGTAGCTCTGTAGGAAACACGAGTGTACGTTATTTTCTTTTATTATAGAGACAAACTTTGGACAGTGTCACATGCAGAAACAGAAATATAGATGGTCTTTACAGAGGATGAGTAATTTGCATTCATTAACCTCAAAATATAACTTGTAAAAATATATGCTATAGGAACAGAATGACACATACGTATATTAGTTTAGGAAATGGTTCTGTGCACAGCTAAAACTAGAACATTTTAATCATGGCCTTCCTCCAGGAGGAATGTTCCTGGTTATCCCATCCCCCTTTCACTCTAAGAACAACCCTATAAGATAGGTGAGGCTAAGAGAGAGTGATTGGTTCAATGTTGCCTAGTGAACTTAATGGTATATTGCAGGTTCAAAACAAAGGTCTCCATTCACTGAATCTCATTTGAAGGCTATATCAAAAGAAAAAAGTGCAAGTGAATTGTTTCCCCCATTTGATACTTTTAGAAGTTACCCTCAAAGTACCAAATAGACAAACAACTAATTTATAAGAAGAACCTCTGTATAAATCATCAGATTGGAGACTTCGGCATCTCTTGGTTAGATTCCGCACCAGCAGCACCACTCCAGCAGCCCCCACCTGTGGGGGACACATTTCAGCAAGGCACCTGGTCTGCCACTGAAATGTGTCCCCTTAGGGGACACAGCCACGGTGGTCAGGTTCAACTATGTCGGAATGGGGGGGGGGATTGTTATTTTTCCTGCAAAAACTGGGTCCACCCCATGGCACCATGAACTGCCACATAGCTGACCAGGGTAGGTTTTGCTCCCTCCCAGCCTCCATTGGATGGGGAGGAACGTGGCCTGGAAGACCCTGGTCTTTTTGGCCACACGGGCCTGCCTTGGAATAGGCCCCATTGGTGCCTGCAGCATGGAAAGGGAACACAGAAGAATCCGTGTTCCCTTAGCACAGGGCTACTGAGGACTCGATCCACATCAGGCATTAATTGAACAGTACATGTGTCGAGCCTCTTGTGGCGCAGAGTGGTAAGGCAGCTGTCTGAAAGCTTTGCCCATTAGGCTGGGAGTTCAATCCCAGCAGCCGGCTCAAGGTTGACTCAGCCTTCCATCCTTCCGAGGTCGGTAAAATGAGTACCCAGCTTGCTGGGGGGTAAACGGTCATGACTGGGGAAGGCACTGGCAAACCACCCCGTATTGAGTCTGCCATGAAAACGCTAGAGGGCGTCACCCCATGGGTCAGACATGACTCGGTGCTTGCACAGGGGATACCTTTACCTTTACCTTACATGTGTCTGGGTCTCTACCTTCATGTGTTTGTTCCTGGAAACACTGTTACAGGTGTTTCAAACACAGCTGTCACAGAAATGAAACTGCTCTACCTTGAATTAAAATAGTGTCCTTCCGCAACTAAACGAGTCACCACTGTATCAACACCTAACTAAAGCTGAAAAAAATATTAACACTGCAAAATGGAGAAGTAAAATGCTAAAAGTAAATCTCCTTTACCAAATATTACTCCTGCCTTCCTGTTTCCCTCCTGGAGTAATATAAAAGAGAGACTATCATAAATCTTATAATGAATCTTATCCGGAAATTACTTTTGGAGGTATTTCCTCCTGCTGTTCCTATTCAAAACATTGGATTTATTACTAATCTCATTCCACAAACTCATTGTGGACTAGGATGCACGACAACCACAATGCACACAGACTAGTGAAAAATCCCTAGTAGGGTAATAAGCTCCTGGCCAGCTATTTATTATTAATTTTCTTCATTCTCAACTATTGCAGTGGTACTCATACCTGCATTGCTGATGTGATTCAGCTGCAGTGCTGGGAAAATATTGGCACAGTTTGTTACATTCTAAGCAACTGCTCGCTGCCACAGCAGTTTTTAAATCCAAAACACAGCCTCACTAATCCATTGCAACAACAAATAAACAGGGGTCTTGTGGCAGTTTAAAAACTCATTTTTTAAAAATCTGAATAGGAGCCTCTGTGGACAAGGGTCCACATAATCAGATCTCCATTAATGATAAATATAAAGGAGATGTACTTTTAATAAATATATATATATATTGCAACTCCAGGGAAAGCATAAGGCAGCACTTACAGATTAACATTTGCAATTAACTCTTCAAAATACTCCCCAGGTACAGGTGTGATGCTCGGGAATGTATAAAAGGATTGAAAGATTTCCCCCTCAATTAACATAGTGAGATGCCGCTGTGCTAGGGCCACTAAGGACCTATCAACTTATCTGCAGAAATGATAATAAGCAATTTTAATTCGCATACTACCGAGATTTATCTTGGCATAATATTTTAATTAATGGAGTTGTCGTTAAGAGACAAGATTGGCTTCAGAGAGTAAGGTCAAGGAACAGCTCCTGGAAAAAAATCATTTTAACTCTGGCTCAAGCTATTAATATTCACAGAACAAAAGACATTACCTCTGTGTACTCTCCAAACAATAAACAATAATATAATAGTAATAGTACAATCAAATTAGATGGCTATCATCCCCCAGTCTCCCCATTGTCAGTGGGGACTATTGGGTCATTCTAACCTGAAAGGCCTATGAAAAACATCATGTTGGATAGGCAGGCAGTCTTTTGTGGAGGAGGAGGAGAAGCTGAAGCAGCCTTGGCTTTTATACCCCATCTTCTCCAGAAACCGATCTAGCAATTGTGATCCCTGCAACAATCACCTCCAGACTGGACTTCTGTAATTTGCTGTACTCAGGGCTACCCTTGAAGCTGATCTGGACGCTCTAGCTGATCCAAAATCCACTGTGATTAAATGGAGAGCCCATATAACACCAGTGCTCTCCCGACTGTACTGGCTCCAGATCAGAGACCTGGTCAGGTTAAAGGTTCTGGTTGTTGTTGTTGTTGTTAGTTGCGAAGTAGTGTCCGACCCATCGCGACCCCATGGACAATGATCCTCCAAGCCTTCCTGTCCTCTACCATTCCCCAGAGTCCATTAGAGCTCGCACTGGCTGCTTCAGTGACTATAACTAGCCACCTCATTTTCTGCCATCCTTCCTTCTTATGAGGTGGCTAAAGGTTCTGGTACTAATCTTTAAAGCCTTAAATAATCTGGGACCCCTGTACATACAGAATCACTTCTTCCACTATACTCCCCAAGGAGCACTTAGATCTAGCAAACAACAGCTGCTCAGGATCCCAGCCCCAAAGAAGTAAAAGTGGCCTTGATCAGAGCCAGAGCATCAGTTCTGGCTCCATCCAGGTGGAACGCGCTCCCTGAGGAAATCAGGGCCCTTCAAGACCTTCAACAGTTCTAAAAGACCTGCAAAACACAGCTGTTCTGCCAGATCTATGGCTGAGACAAGAAAAACTAACAGCAATTAAACACTGGCTGACCTACCTACAAAACAGAAAAAACAAACAAACGCCAACAAAATCAGGCTCCCTCTGTAAAGTGGTGTATGAGTATAGTTTAATAAAACATATAAATTTATAAATATAAAATATAAATTAAATTGGTTTAATTAATTTAAATTAATTGGTTTAATTAAAATGTTAAGAGCTTTTATCAACCGTTTACCAATGTAATATTAATTGTATGAATTCCTGTTGTTACCCGCCCTGAGCCAACTGGGAAGGGAGGCTATAAAAACAAAGTTGTTGTTGTTGTTGTTGTTATAACACATCAAATGATACATTATATATTCGGATCCAACTTAACAGTAAATTATGCAGTGTAAGACATAATCTGTGATAATTTGTCCAAATAGCTTTGCAAATCCTATTGCCTGGGAATACTTTAAAGGGGGGTGCAGCTCTGCATTTGTGCTGTTTGAGATGCATGCCCTCTGGTGATAATGCTTATTGCAAGAGAGGAAGGGGCCTGGCAAGTGTTTTGACAGCAGCATGGAGGAACACTGCCCAGGTCTCATTCTTATAGCATTTGTATGGTGATGGCTTGGCAGGGTGGAAGGGACAAAAAACTTGGTAAAAAGTAAAAAAAAAACAGTTACCAAAACCTGGGGCCATTCTGCACCAGGATCTATGTAGCAAATTGGTTGCGGAACGAAAAAATGCCATTTTAAATGGTGGAATTCGTCGTTATGCATACCTGCCTTTGTAGTGGAATCCAGTTGCGTTTCTATCGTTTCCCACAGGTTTCCGATCTCAGCAAAAATCGCTAGCCAGGAAGCGATATTGCCGAGCTTTGTCCCGCCCCTGGCCGTCAATCAAACGAGCAGCCAATGGGCGGCCGTTATCATGCTCCCAAAAAGCCCCTTTCCCTTTAAGGAAGGATTTTTAAAAAAAAACACACGTTGCAACGAATCTGCGTTGATTCATTGCAACCGAGAGACCCATCTAGCTAGGTGTTTGAGCTGCCGTTTCATCGTTGCCATGCTCCCCCGAGTGAAAAAAAAATACCCCCCCAGCACGGGTGCGATTTTCAGCCAAAAATAGAGTGAAAAGCAAATGGGGCTGTGTGTTGCTTGGTGCTTGGTGACTTTAAACAGCTCTGGGGAGGGACTGCAGCCAGGGAAGCCTTGCTGGGTAAACGAAGGCTCGCCGGTGCGTTGATCTCCGCTCGCTCCGAGAAAAAAAATGGCAATCGCTTCGCTGGAAGATCAGAGGAGAGAGCAAGTGGGAGGGACTTTGCAGAAACCGCAACAATGGTAACGCACAGAACTTTCCCGCTAGTGTTGCAGATTGGTTGCAAGAGTGTAGCACTTTCCGGAGGGTGAATCCACTTTTTTTGAATTTTGAATGAGTGCGGAATGGCCCCTGGAATTGAACCAGCAAAGACCAAGCAGAACATCTGCAATAAGTACTCATAGCCACTGGGGGAACAAGTAGGCAGATTTTCTACTCAGCCTTTGAACACAGTCAAATAACTCAGAGTGAGAAGCTGCATATGTAAAATGGAGTTTTTATAAAGTCAAGAATCTTGTGATGTGTCCATATAAAGCAGAAAAAGAGAGGAGATAATATTCTTGTAATTGGAAGAAAGTCAATTAAAAAAATCTTATTATGCATAAAATTATTCCATGTGAGACCAAGAAAAACTCAGAGTGAAACATGCAGCAGAAGCAGAACACTCATATAGGGTTTCTAGTTCTTGTCTGTATTGGAGAATTCCCCCTTTTCATCTGGATTCAGCTGGTAACCTGGCTCATGTTGGCCTCCAGCCCTTTTAGCTCCACTCCCAGTTTTAATCCTCTGGCCTTACATTATAACACTGACAAACATTTTTGCTTTGAACCACCTAGCCATAATCTTTTATTACTTGGCATATTGTTTCTGTTATCACTTCTTTTCACTTGACTTGCCTATCTTGCTAGTTATAGGGTGATGTCAAATGCCATTTTTAAAGCCCCCCCCCCCAAAAAAAAGCTGTCCAGTGGCATAGGGGGAAATGGTATCTAGAGGGGGCTGTGGCAAAGACAATGCCGGAAGAACTGTTGAGTGGCTGCTCCATTGCCCCTGGGAACACCTCTGCAATGAAACCTACAGGAATAATCATAGCTTAGTAGAAGCAGCTGAAGTCACACCAATTTTAAAAATCTGTAAAATAAAGTTAGTTTCCCCCTCTCCTAGGACCTTATTCATTCTTAAATCTCTTATTTCCTATGGCAGACTCCTGTGTAGGAAGATGCAGGGCACTGTTGAGATGCTGATGCAAATTTAGCCCCACCTCCCACTGGTAGAAGCTGAAAAGGCTCTCCAGAAAATACCTGTCTAAATAACAGTTCAACATCACATCAACCAAGCCAAGCTGAATATAAAATCAGCGATGGTACAGTATTAATTAAATAGAATTTGGCACATGGAAAGCTGGATCAGAAATCTGTGTAAAAACTGGTAGATGGATTTCTGATGCTGCCTGCCTGCCTGCCTGCCGCATGGTATTAGTTCACTAAAGGTTAACTGACTGGGGACAATTTCAGAATCATTTTTCACTTAAGACTTCCCTGCATTCACAGCATTTTATCTCCTCTGTTCTCCTGTTTCTTTCTCATTCCTTTGCCATCCTTGGCAATGATGTTAAATGCTGATGAAGCAATTTCCTGAGCCAGCTCTCTTTTCCTTCAGGGAACTTCTGTTTCATTTAGGAAAGGGGGGTGAAATGCCAGATTTCAGAATGCATGTTTGCAGGGTTGGGACAGTGGTGATTTGTGCATAATTTATGAGAACACTGTTACTATGATTGTTTTTCTTTGTATTGTGTCTTTTTTTTCTTTCACCAGGAGCTTCCTTTGCTAGAAATTTGTATGATAGGATGCATATTCAGACAATTTTAATCCCATTTTATTTTCTTCGAATGTTACTTTGCTTTGTGTTTTAAAAGATTTAAAATTTTGACTCCAGATGAGAACGGTGGCTCGCTTTTGCCATCCTTTCTGGGTCTTTTTCTTGGCTGCACATCCTACGTAACTGGGTGTTTATTCATTGGTACATTTAAGATGGGAAAAGAAGGAGGAACAAAGCTTGGCCTTGAGATTTGATCTGGCTGCATTCAAGAAGTTAGCACTATTGGTGAGGAGCTGCGTAGTTACAATTGGAGTAGTCACAATCAGCTTATTGTGCATTTGTCTGAGCACCCAATGTTCATTCTGTGTAATAATCAAATGGACCAATCTTCAAATCAGTGCCCTAGTGCACTGGGAAGAGAAAGGGGCTTACATAGCAAAGCAGTCTAATGGATACTTTCCAACAGTTAAAGGAGGGGAGAGAGACAGTGTGATGTTTACCTAAACTACATCACACAGCTGTTTGTGGGACTCATGAAAGGTATAATACGAACATGATAATATGTCAAGAACACTTGACTCTGCCTCTACATGATAGCTGCTCGGTACAGGGCTACATGTTGCATATACTGGCTTACTATATTGGTTGGCTCCACCAGAAGTTTTGCACTTTCTAATCCCACTGTAAAACAGGAGTTTACAGCATTGTGTATACAAAACTACATTGTGCTGGATGATCTGTATAGCAAATTGATTTGACTGAAATGGCTTCCCATACAGAGAAACTGCTACACAGAAGTAGTTAGAGAAGGCCTGTGAAGTGGCAGCCATATCAAGAATGCCCCTCTATGTCAAAGAATTGCTTACAGAATTTCAAAGGACTGCACCAGTATAACTAAACCATATATTATTCAAGACCTGGACAACTTATATGCTTTTTCAGATTGATGCCATGCAACTTGACATGGTGGGTAATGCATTAGGCATACAGCAACCAATATGAGCAAACTGCTCCACCATTTAAAATCCTGGGATGCAATGTAATACTTTTCTACATCACTGTCCCCTGCTCATCTAAGTTTTATAAGTGGCAACTTCAAAAATTGATGATGTTAGCCATTTAGTCATATCCAACTCTTGGTGATCCTATGGCACAGCTGTCACCACATCATCTGATCTTGTACTGCTTCTTTTAGTTGTACGATGCTCTGGCCAGTGTCCTTTTTGATCATGTCTAACTACTGTGTTCTTTGTTGGCCTGATTTCCTTCTGCTATGGAAAATAACTGTGATATAAACACACAAAACTTCTGCAAAATAATAAAGGGAAACAGCAAAACATGGCTACCCACTTGAATCTAACAACAAAACATTTGATGATAAAAATTATAAAGTAGAGCTGCAGCTGGCCTTTTTGTTTAATTTTAGTTATTTGTATCATGTTTTTTTTAATGGACAGAGGTTCACAACATTGTACAAGAGGTAGCAACTAAAACCATCCCAAAGAAAAAGAAATGCAAGAAATCAAAATGGCTGTCTGAGGAAGCTTTACAAATAGCTAAGGAAAGAAGGGAAGTGAAAGGCAAGGAAGAAAGAGAAAGATACACCCAACTGAATGCAGAATTCCAGAGAAAAGCTAGAAGAGATAAGAATGCCTTCTTAAATGAACAGTGCAAACAAATAGAAGAAAACAATAGAATGGGGAGGACCAGAGATCTTTTCAAGAAAATTGGAGATATGAAGAGAACGTTTCATGCAAAGATGGGTATGATAAGGGACCAAAATGGTAGGGACCTCACAGAAGCAGAAGAGATTAAACAAAGGTGGTAAAATTATACAGAAGAACTATACAAGAGTGAGCTTAACATCCCTGATGACCACAGTGGGGTAGTTACTGACCTGGAGCCAGACATCCTGGAATGTGAAGTCAAATGGGCCTTAGGAAGTCTGAGCAACAATAAAGCTAGTGGTGGTGACAGCATTCCAGTTGAACTATTCAAAATCTTAAAAGACGATGCAGTAAAAGTACTACACTCAATATGCCAGCAAATTTGGAAAACTCAGCAATGGCCACAGGATTGGAAAACTCAGCAATGGCCACAGGATTGGAAAAGGTCAGTTTACATTCCAATCCCAAAGAAGGGCAATGCCAAAGAATGTTCAAACTACCGCACCATTGCACTCATTTCTCATGCTAGCAAAGTTATGCTCAAAATCCTACAAGCTAGGCTCCAGCAATATGTGGAACGAGAACTTTCAGAAGTACAGGCAGGATTTCGAAGAGGCAGAGGAACTAGAGATCAAATTGCCAACATACGCTGGATCATGGAGAAAGCTAGGGAGTTCCAGAAGAACATCTACTTCTGCTTCATTGACTATGTTAAAGCCTTTGATTGTGTGGAGCACAACAAATTGTGGCAAGTTCTTAAAGAGATGGGAATACCAGAGCATCTTATTTGTCTCTTGAGAAACTTATGTGCAGGTCAAGAAGCAACAGTGAGAACTGAACATGGAATCACTGATTGGTTCAAAATTGAGAAAGGAGTTCGGCAAGGCTGTATACTTGCCTACTTAACTTGTATGCGGAGCACATCATGAGAAAGGCGGTATTAGAGGAGTCATAAATTGGGATCAAGATTGCAGGGAGAAATATCAACAACCTCAGATATGCAGATGATACCACTCTAATGGCAGAAAGTGAAGAGGAACTAAAGAGCCTGTTGATGAGGGTGAAGGAGGAGAGTGCAGAAAGTTTGCTTAAAACTCAACATCAAGAAAACAAAGATCATGGCATCCGGCCCTCTCAATTCCTGGCAAATAGATGGGGAAGAAATGGAGATAGTGATAGATTTTATTTTCCTGGGCTCCAAGATCACTGCAGATGGGGACTGCAGCAAAGAAATTAAATGACGCTTGCTCCTGGGGAGGAAAGCTATGGCAAATCTAGACAGCATCCTAAAAAGCAGAGACATCACCCTGCCAACAAAAGTGCGTTTAGTCAAGGCTATGTTATTCCCAGTTGCAATGTATGGCTGCGAAAGTTGGACCATAAGGAAGGCCGAGCGTCAAAGAATTGAGGCTTTTGATCTCTGGTGCTGGAGAAGACTCTTGCGAGTCCCTTGGACTGCAAGGCGAACAAACAGGTCAGTCTTAGAGGAGATCAGCCCTGACTGCTCCTTAGAAGGCCAGATCCTGAAGATGAAACTCAAATACTTTGGCCACCTCATGAGAAGGAAGGATTCCCTGGAGAATGCTGGGAGTGACCAAGGGCAAAAGAAGAAGGGGACGACAGAGAATGAGGTGGCTGGATGGAATCACTGAAGCAGTAGGTGCAAACTTAAATGGACTCCGGGGAATGGTAGAGGACAGGAAGGCCTGGAGGATCATTGTCCATGGGGTCGCGATGGGTCGGACACGACTTCGCACCTAACAACAACAATCATGCTTTTCTCCCCAAAGAGGATATAATGCAGCATAAAAAAATAAAAAAGCAACAAACAGAAGGAGGAAGAGAGAGAGACACACAGAGATCTTCCTCCCAACCTTTAAGCTCACACCTCTGGGCAAAGCCAAGACTTAAATACCTGTGAACAGAGAAGTAAAATCAGCTGACTTTTAGCTGATGCAAACCAATTAGTAATATCTTCACTGCTACTTCCTCTGTTAGAATCAATAAGTTAAACAATAACACTAGAGTTACTAGAGCCCCCTGGACAGCCCAGCCTCTTGTTCCTCACAGGTTTTAGTGCTGCTTCCATATGACATCAGCAGCAACCCGCAGCTATGCAGGAACTAGCACGAGTTTTAGGCAGATTTGCTTCAAGATGAGGGAAATCACAAAATCACGATTTCCCACTTCTTGCTGTGCTGCAATCCAGGGTAGCAAACAGGGGCAAGCTTGTGTGCAGGGAGATGGCGCAACAGTCTCGGTAGTATTTTGCCCGCTATTGCCACCCACTCTCCGGATCAAGATTTTTTAAAAAATGGTGATGTCCAGGTTGCTGCAGGACTGGAAAGCTATGTGCCCTCAATAAAAATAAAATGTTCTCCTCATTGTGCTTGGTAATTTTGGGATTGGGCACCCAAAACATATTCCTGTGTGTGTTTTCTGGTGGTGGGGTATTAATGGGGAAAGGGTAGCCGTGTGATGAAGCAGCCCTCTCTTTATTAACTTGGTGACCATGTTCTCTGTTTTAAATCTTTACTGTGAACACAAAATCATCAGGGTCCAGTTATCATGGCCAGCCTATCACAAATGTACCCGAAAATAGAGACCATTGTAAGAATCCTGAAAAGAGATCTAAGAGAAAGTTTTATTGTTGTGGTGTGATCCCATGGCAACATGGAAGTGTACAAGTGTCCTTCCTAAAAGTACTGCTTCGATTACAGGTGCCAGTCAGACAGCAGAATTGAAGACCTAAAAAATATTACAACTCCTACCCAACACAAATGCCATGCTAACACATTGATTATGATTATATTTTTGCATGGTAGTATACATGTCCCAGTTGTGTATTGAACTTTTCTGTTAATGTCACTAATAATTAGAGGCTACCCTATTAGGCTACCTCAGTAGTTAAATGCCAGCATGACAAGCTTTCTTGGTGGATTGGACCTACCAGTCTTCCCAACTCTTTCCTTCCCCTTGCTCCTATTATTGGCCCTGCAGAGTTTATTTCCAGGAACGCAGGGCCTATATGGAGAAATAGTTATGTCAATTTGGGATGCTGCAGTTAAGTGGGGGAGAAGGAAAAATAATTTTCTTTTGCCTCTTCTATACGTTCAGCCTCCTCTTGTGGCACAGAGCTGGTAAGGCAGCAGACATGCAGTCTGAAAGCTCTGCCTATGATGCTGGGGGTTCAATCCCAGCAGCCGGCTCAAGGTTGACTCAGCCTTCCATCCTTCTGAGGTCGGTAAAATGAGTAACCAGCTTGCTGGAGGGTAAATGGTAATGACTGGGGAAAGCACTGGCAAACCACCCCGTGTTGAGTCTGCCATGAAAACGCTAGAGGGCGTCACCCCAAGGGTCAGACATGACCCGGTGCTTGCACAGGGGATACCTTTACTTTTTTTTTTATTGATATAGCACTGGTGGTGGGTAGTCCCTAAGTAATCTCCATCTAAACAAAAACAAAAAAAAGGAGAATGCCTGCAGATCGTTGCATGGAAAACTTCTCTCTCTTGTACTGTAGCCTTCTGGGTAGGATTGTCAGTCTCCAAGTGGAGCCTGGAAGTCTCCCAGAATTACAAGATCTCCAGATTCCAGAAATTAATTTCCCTGAAGAAAATGGTTATTTTGGAATGTGGACTTATGGCATTATAATACACCAAGGCCCCACCTGTGCATACTCCTCCCCCAAATTTCCAGGAACTTCCCAAACTGGACCAGAGAACCCTACATGGCATACCATGGAGGGTACAGAGAACCCTCCATGTGGGTCTTGCAACTGCAGGAATAAAGTTTTCCAGGTTCAGAAATGGCTGCTGAAGGGAGATGAGAAAAGGGAAGACTTGCAGCTGTCAGCACTTTCTGATGATCATGGGATCTAACCCAGTATGTCATCAAGCTGATGCACTTCAGCTGCTATCTTGAATAACCAATTGATCTGTGACTGGATGAATTTCAATAGCTCTGTTGTCATGTATATAGCACTTCCTGGTAAGGTTGAGACTGATGCTACCTGTGCATGCATGTATGTCAGGAAGCTTTGCCCCCAGAAGTAAATGGATCCAAATGATTTCTTGATATATATTGGGGAATTCCCTATTGATAGACATTGAGATGACCCAGGATATAGCATTATTGGATCATAATTGCCTTTTCTGCTCAACAGAGCCCATCTGATTCCTTAGGAAACATGCAATGGAGAAACTGGGGGAGCAACTAGAACAAAAATGGAGGACAACACAAGCAGAATCTGACCTAATTCAGAGGAAAGTGCACTTTAGAATCTGCTGTGTGATGGTGTTAATTATTGCTGTATTATTTCTCTCAGTGTACTCTAGCACAACTGTTTAGATTTAGAACATGCTTTGGAATAAACTGGGAGATCAAAAAGAAACCTTGACAGACTGTTCTAAGAATACTCATAAAACCACTTGCATTCAATATGACTTGGGGACTCATTACATTCCAGTACTTTCTGTAGTGTTTTCTGATTGTTGACAGTTTTGTATTTCACATAAAACATGACTATATATCTGGTTATAAATAAACTCACTGTCATAACCGAAGATTTCTGACACTACAAACGTTTTTCATTTTTTCTTCTTTCCTGCTCTTTTCTGCTTAATTAAACATTTCTTGATCATTTACTGCATTCATGGTTATCTACCTAATCTTACAGTCTATGGGGAGATGGGCCTAACTATTGCTTTTAGTTTTGCTATCAAAGCTACATTTTTATTATTCTGATTTTTAAAAAAAATTATTATAAAAACAAGAACTGATATAATCACTCGGCCCTCCCTGCAATGTTTCTTTGGTTATTGGATTTTATAATCACAGTTGCAAATAGGTTAAACAAATTGGCAACTGTTCTGGGCCATAAAAAATCCAATACTAAAATCTATGTATTGCTTTTCTTGGCGCCAACCAAAATACCACAATCCATTGTGCAAGCTCTGAGTTCTCCAGAACTCTTTAGCAAACTAGAAGAGCTTCCTCCTTCTCCTGCAAACAATGGAGCGACACGGACTTACCTATGCCGCCTTTTGGTGGGCGGAGGGTGGGGGGAGGATCAGCGACACTGGCAGCTATACCGCAGCATTCTCGTGGCGTGCTGCAGCTGGCAGCACGCACGGCAAGGGAGACAGGGATTGTAGCCTCATTATAGGATGCTGCTGAGCTCCCTTCCCGCCTCTTCGCTTGGATGCGGGCAAGCGACCCACCCACCCTCCCAGTTTTTTTATTGTGTTTTAATGCCTGTTGTATTTTGTTACGGTGTATTTTGTCCAAGAGCATGAGCCTTTTTTAAGGGGAGCCGGTGTACGATCGGCCTCCCCGTGGGAATAGGGGCCTCCTTAAGGGGGTGGTGGTAACGAGCTGCAAGCAGACATGGTGGGGTAGGCTTGGGTAGCTCGTTTCCATGAACGGAGGGCTCAGGAGGTAACCAAGGAGGTTTGTTCCCTTTGGCCCTCCACATGGGTCATCTCCCATATTTTAGGCAAACTCAAAAAAAAAATCTGTAACCCAGTGGGGCAATTGATGGATAATTTTGGGTTTGCACATGGGTGCAGTCAGTGGACTGCCTAGCTCAGGCTCATGCCCTTTGTTGCGCCAACCCTCGGTGTTTGGGTGTTTAATAAATGCTGTGGCCATTAAAAAGGCCAACAACTGGTGTCACCTCTTCTTTCTCCAAGCTGGCCTCCTGCCTACCAATTCTCCACCCACATGCCTGCATGGCCAGCTGGGTCGTCTCACAAAACAGTACTCAATCAACTGGAAAGTACAAACTTAAGAAACAAAAAAGAAAATTGCAGGGCAAAGCAGAAGCTTTGATGAGTGGGATTTCTGAGCAAACAAAATGACAGTACATTGCCCATGAGGATTGGCATTGAAGAGCTTTTGGTTTTTTTAGTGATACATTATATACTACAGTCAAAGCCCATTGTATCTAGGAATACAACGGGCGCTAGAGCTTGGCAGTGAGAAGAGGAACAGGAGAAGTTGTTCAGTCTGTAAGGGCATGGAGTTGAATGTGTGTGTTGTGTGGGAGATTGTGGTGGCATGGTGACAAATGAGGGCATGGGTGGGGAGACATGGGTGTCAAGAACCTGTGGTTTGGAACAGGGATAGTCAACCTGTGGTCTTCCAGATGCTCATGGACTACAATTCCCATGAGCCACTGCAGCAAATGCTGGCAGGGGCTCATGGGAATTGTAGTCCATGGACATTGGCTGCAGAGGAAAGGACACGCAGTAATGGTTTTAAACTACAAGTACAATGATATAGGCTACATATCAGGAAAAAAAAATTCACAGTCAGAGTAGTTCAGCAGTGGAATAGGCTGCTTAAGGAGGTGGTGAGCTCCCTCTCACTGGCAGTCTTCAAGCAAAGGTTGGATGCACACTTTTCTTGGATGCTTTAGGATGCTTTGGGCTGATCCTGCGTTGAGCAGGGAGTTGGACTAGATGGCCTGTATGGCCCCTTCCAACTCTATGATTCTATGACATCTGGAGGACCACAGGTTGACTACCCCTGGTTTGGAATGTTCATTGAGTGTGGGAGAGGACTGACCTTTGGGAATTATGGCATAGTGATTACAGATGAGCTTTCCAGAGCCATGTCTTCTGATATATGAAGGGAAAATCAGACTGGACACTCATCTTATGGAGAGATTACATGGCAACCAATTC
This sequence comes from Paroedura picta, assembly GCF_049243985.1. NCBI lineage: Eukaryota > Metazoa > Chordata > Lepidosauria > Squamata > Gekkonidae > Paroedura > Paroedura picta. The sequence continues at coordinate 135,906,438 of NC_135370.1, forward strand.
CTCCCAGTTCTGCGTCATTTCCCTCAAATACTTCTTTTGCATAACAGCCCTGTCCACATTCCGAAGCAGCTGTTTCTGCCTGGATAGCTGATCTTTATAGTCTGGAGATGAGCTGTAATTCCAAGAGATCTCCAGGCCCCACCTAGAAGTTGGCTACCCCTGGGTTGGAAATATTCCTTGAGGTTTGGAGGTGGGGCCTCAAAACGGTACAACGGTCCATCCTCCAAAGCAGCATTTTTTTCCTGCAGAGTTGATATTTATAGTCTAGGGATGAGCAATGATAGTATATGGCAGAGGTGTCCCTTACCAGCAACATTTTGTATTATGGTTAATAGATTAAAAATAGGCATCCGAAGCAGCCAACCCTAAAAAAATCAACTAATTCTTTTTTCAGTTTCTTTTAAATACCAAAGCACTAAAACCAATGTATCCATAACAATACCTCTTATTCTGTACTTTGAAAAGAATGGTTTTACTGATTTTTTCTGCAAACTGTATATGTATATGTTTCAACAAAATCATTCTTCTCTCACAAGTAACAATTATGCTTCAAAAATATTTCTTAGGAAGGCAAACTGTTTCATGGTCTTCCTTTTCTTCTACTGTATATTACCTAGAGTCGTATTGTTCGTCTAATAAAATGTTAGCATATGTTTATAAATCCTGGTATTTATTTTTCATCTTTCCTTATTTTCTTATTTCAGTGCAAGATCTGTTTATGAGTGCTTCAAAGCAATGATCATATGATTTGAAAACAGCTGGTTTTTACATGAAATGGCTTCTGTCTTAAATTGCATAAGTGTTCTGTTAGGCAGTGTTTTAAAACTTAACTCATATGATCACTTCCACTGGGGGGCAATCATGGATGGGTCATACGACTAGATTACATAGTGCTCTCAATTTGTTCCTCATTTCATCCATCCACCAGGATTATTTTGGAGTTTCATTCTTCCAGAAAATGTGAGATGCACAAGGTAAGTTAATAAAAGCAGGGGTTTGTTATATAGTGTGTTGAAGTGAAACTTCATCAGTTAGTGGAGGTTTGAAAGAAATTGTAACAGATTGTAATTATTTCATATTCAGAATTTAAGATTTATAAACAGTAATTCTCGGCTTATTTCATTCGTTGGTGACAGCAATGTCGTTAGTGCCATGGGTGTCCAACTTTTTCCATTTGTAAAGAGAGGAAGGAGTTTCAAATGCCCTTCCGTGCTCAAAGGAACTTCAAGCATACTTTACTTAATGGCTTTTGTAGCATATCTGTTGGTCTTACGAGTGAAAAAGATTTCTGGTTTTAACTTTTGGTACAGCAAATTCAGCTTTCTGATACTGTGGCCAAGTTGCATTCTTTCCTTCACATGGATAATAAGATTATTTGCTTGCATGAATCTATTAATATGGGAACCAAATTAAAAAAGGAAAGTCTGAGACACTGCATAAAAATATGTTAATGCAGAAAAAGTTGTGATGTATAAAGAAAAAATAAATTTCATAATTCCAACAATGGTAGAATATGCAAGATGAATAATACAAATCCTTCTGCAATTGTATTTGTTAGAATATGCAAAATCTGTAGTATGTGTGATTCAACAGAATATGAAGAATAATCTGTAGGGGGCATCAGAAGTGATGTGTAGTCAGCATATTGAGATAGGAACTTGCAGGCATTCTTCATATAATCTCCTCCTATGTCCTGATTGGCTTAATTGGAGACTTCCTGTTCCTTTGAGCACACTTCCTCCCTAATTGCTTTGAGAAAAGCAGTTAGACAGAACTCCTTCTCTCCTCTTAGAAAGTTGTTTCATTTGTTTCTGAAGCGCTACAAGCTAAGTTTAGCTATCGTGAGCATGACCTTATATTCTATCAAGAGATTCCTTAATAAGTTGAAGTTGGTCCTTAAATATAAAAACCATTGTCCCTTGAAAAAACTGTAAGGCGAAACGCGTCGGGACTTGTGTGAAATAATAATAAAAGAACTACTGAAGAGAGAAGACATTTTGGATATTTTATTGCCATATTGGTTTCCCAGTGCTTCTATATTTTTCTATATTTATTTCTTCACTGGGACACACCCCTCCCATTTCATTATTTTGGCTAACTAGTTAGCCATCTTTGATCACAAGTAACCTGAATAAAATTGACCAGACAGCTGCTAATACAGTTTTAAAAGGCCTGGAGAGCTCCTGGAATTACAGCTCATTTTCATAGTATAAAGATCAGCCCCCCCAGGCAGAAAGGGCTACTTGGGACAGGGTTGTGGTAGAGAAGAAACATTTAAGGCCTCCCACACAGGTTGTTGTTGAATTGAAAGACTTGAGGCCTATTGCACAGGGTTGTTGTGCAGATGAAACAGGAGACAAAAGAACCTCTGCAACGGCATCCAGTTTCGTCTGCAGAAGAACGCTGTGCAGTGGCCTCAAATCTGCAGAGAGTTGCAAAGAAGAAATACACATGGATTGGCTGTGTCTAACCCCCGGCCAGAGCAGTATTTTAAGTGAGAAGGGGCTTTTCTGTGGCCTCCCTGTCAGCCATTTGGCAGAAGGAGAAATTCCCACCTCCCCCTCAAAAGGAATGCCCACCCCCATGCCCTCAGGCTCCCCTGCGTTGCTCTCAGAAATGCCTGTCAGGGGCTGTTAAAGGCTCCTTTGCAGCAGGCCTAAAGGAGGGGGGGGGAGCACTCTGCAGCCTCCTGCCAGCTCTGTCAGGGTTCTAATTTGCAGTTGGACATGGCAGTTAGGACAGTCTTGGGGCGAAAAGGGCTGGCACAGCCTGTGTTCTCATCCCCCTTGGCAGCCCTACTTAGAAGGCCAGATCCTGAATATGAAACTCAAATACTTTGGCCATCTCATGAGAAGGAAGGACTCCCTGGAGAAGAGCCTAATGCTGGGAGCGATTGAGGGCAAAAGAAGAAGGGGACGACAGAGAATGAGGTGGCTGGATGGAGTCACTGAAGCAGTAGGTGCAAACTTAAATGGACTCTGGGGAATGGTAGAGGACAGGAAGGCCTGGAGGATCATTGTCATGGGGTCGCGATGGGTCGGACACGACTTCGCACCTAACAACAACAACAACTCAACTGGGTATGGCTGAAGTTTGCACATCATTTACATCCCATCAGTTTAAACTGTCAGCTCATAAAGGTTAACTATTATGGGGAAAAAGCATGTTTATTCCAGAAGAAGGACACCATCATACTAAGCACTCTACATGCAGCACATCCAGGTATGGTGGGAATAAAGGCATTAGCCTGAAGTTATGTGTGGTAGCCTGGACTAGATGCTAATATTGAAAGGGCCGTGAGTGAATGCAACATATGTCAAGCTACCCATCAAAATCTATCAAAAGCTCCAATTTTTCTTTTGGAACTAACAAAGAAGCCTTGGTCTCATCTGCACATACTTTGCCAGCCTTCTTGTCCAAAACCTTCCTAATTATTGTGGATTCATTTTCAAAATGGTTTGAAGTGGACAATGACCCAGCTGTAACTTCAAATGCTGCTATTACAGTTCTACATCGACTTATGGAGTGCCAGTCACATTCATTTCAGACAAGGAGAAGAGTTGGTTTTTATACCCCACTTTTCACTGACTGAAGGACTCTCAAAGTAGCTTAGTACTGTCTTCCCTTCCTTTCCCCACAACAATAGATTCAAATGGGTAGCCATGTTGATCTGAAATAGCACAATAAAATCAGAGTCCATTAGCACCTTTAAGACTAACAAAGATTTATTCAAGGCGTGAGCTTTCAAGTGCAAGCACTGTTCCTCGGGCTATTCCCACTGTCATGAAGGGAGTTCAGAGACTGAGGAAAAGTGCTTGTACTTGAAAGCTCATGCCTTAAGTAAATCTTTGTTGGCCTTAAAGGTGCTACTGGACTCTGATTTTATTTCCCCTACAACAGACACACTGTGAGGTAGGTGCGGCTGACAGACTTCTGACAGGACTGCTTGGTCAGAACAATACTATCAGGATCGTGATGAGCCCAAGGTCACCCAGCTGGCTGCATATGGAGGAGCAGTGAATCAAATCTGGCTTGCCAAATTAGAAGTCACAAATCTTATCCAATACATCACACTGGCATGGATTTCACTTTGACAATTTTCCAACACTTTGTTAATAAAAATCTCCTTAGGTCTATCACAGTGTTATCACAAAGACCCCAGGCCAATGAGCAAGCAGAGTAAATGGTACACAGACTACTGAAAAGGATAATTTCTGGGGACTGGGCAACCCAATTGGCAAGATTCCTGTTGGCACATGTAAAACCTGCCCTTCAACTGAGTTCAGCCCAGTTGAGTTACTTATAGGACATCATCTCAGGACATGCCTAGAAAACCAGTCTGGTGCAGTGGTTAGGAGTATGGACTTCTAATCTGGCATGCCGGGTTCGATTCTGCACTCCCCCACATGCAGCCAGCTGGGTGACCCTGGGCTCGCCACAGCACTGATAAAACTGTTCTGACTGAGCAGTGATATCAGGGCTCTCTCAGACTCACCCACCTCACAGGGTGTCTGTTGTGGGGAGAGGAATGGGAAGGCGACTGTAAGCCACTTTTAGCCTCCTTCGGGTAGAGAAAAGCAACATATAAGAACCAACTCTTCTTCTAGATCATGTTCACCCTGACATTGCAAGCAACCTTTAGTCTAAAAAAACATAAAACAGGAAGTGTATTTTGCTTTGACATCTAGGAATCTGCATATCTTCTCTCTTCAGGAATCCGTGTGAGCTTGGAACTATAGAAATGGTTTACAGTGGGTTCCATTTAAATAGAATGCATACTGCAGATGATCGTATGGAGGTGTCTTGTGGACCAATTGAATGGTCACATGGACACTCCTAATTCTTCAGTGGAACCTTCTAAGGAAATCAACCCGCCAATAAGGATCACAATCCTTTGTCACAAGAAAGTGGTGATCTTATTACTGAGTTACCAGTGGAAAAGGCTTCCTTTGCTGAAGCTGCAGTTGAATCAAAACAAAGGGAAGACCACAGCAGTAGCAAAAATATCTGGCCTGGATGGCTGAATATTCTGCCTAGGGAGGAGGGGTCCCTCTTTAAGAGGCTATCCCAGTAGGCCTCAAAGTAAGCAGGAGAGGCTCAGTGCTTCTGTTCACGTTCTCCTTGTTAGCAACCTGCAGGAGTGCAGGGCCTACTAAGAATCTGCAGAACCAAGCTGGAACCACCCTGGCCTAGAGCTCTAGGAACAGCTTAGTTGTGTATTCCAGTAGCCCAGTTACGTGCCCTGCAGTTATTGTTATTAAAGAGGTCTTCTGAACTGAACTATTTGTTGTTTGCTCCACTACACAAAACGTTCCCAGGGCATAACAAAGAAGTGGTGTAGGGGTTAAGAGTGGTGGCCTCTAATCTGGAGAACCAAGTTTGATTCCCCACTCCTCTGCATGGACCTCGGGCCCAGTCTCAGTTCTCTCAGAATTCAGCCCCACCTCCCTTGTGGGGAGAGGAAGGGAAGGCGATTGTAAGCGCACAGTCAGAGTAGCAGTGGAATAGGCTACCTAAGGAGGTGGTGAGCTCCCCCTCACCGGCAGTCTTCAAGCAAAGGTTGGATACTCACTTTTCTTGGATGCTTTAGGATGCTTTGGGCTGATCCTGCACTGTGCAGGGGGTTGGACTAGATGACCTGTATGGCCCCTTCCAACTCTATGATTCTATGATTCTAAGCTGCTTTCAGACTCCTCAGAGAATAGTGGGCTATAAAAACCAACTCCTAATATGGAAGAAAGCATTTGTACTCACTGAGCCTGTGCAGACTCTACTTTTGCATCTTACCATTGGGTAAAACTACATCTGGTCTGGGGTCCTTAGTGGCTGTGCATGAAATATTATTGAAATTAATGAAATTATTAATAGTGTAAAGAGATACCTCCTCCAAATAATAAAACTTCATAGTGATGGGGCAAAGTTAGAATGTTACCAGAATCTAGGTAGGAGCCTTGACTTTTCCTAAAAGAAATGTATTTGTAGACTGGGTCAAGGGCATGCTGCTTTATGACAGGTTCTGTATCTGCTCCAGAAATCAAGGGAAGTCTTGGGTGCAGGATGAGTTTATGCTTTTTTCCATCTGTTCCCCATCTTGGAGTATTAGGGATGTATATATATATTTATTTACATTGTATGTGATCCATTTTTTATATCAATAGCTCTGAGGCAACTTCAACATTAAATAAAACAGCAGTATAATGAGGCTTTTCAGGAAGAAATTGTTATGATATGTATATTGTTGTACTCATTATCGCAACCAACTCATGGAAACCCTATGAAGTTCCACCTTATGAGGTTTCCAAGGCAAGCAGAGGTGGTTTGCCATTGCTTTCTTCTTCTTAATAACGGCCCTAGTCTAAATACTGATCCTGCTTAGCTTCCGAGGTCTAATAAGATCAGGCTAGTTTGAGCTATTAGGGCTACATTAATTTGATAGGTCAAATTATCAATGATAGTTTTCCATGCAACGATCTGCAGGCATTCTCCTTTTTTTTGTTTTTGTTTAGATGGAGATTACTTAGGGACTACCCACCACCAGTGCTATATCAATAAAAAAAAAAAGTAAAGGTATCCCCTGTGCAAGCACCGGGTCATGTCTGACCCTTGGGGTGACACCCTTTAGCGTTTTCTTGGCAGGCTCAATATGGGGTGGTTTGCCAGTCCCTTCCCCAGTCATTACCATTTACCCCCCAGCAGCAAGCTGGGTACTCATTTTACCGTCCTCGGAAGGATGGAAGGCTGAGTCAACCTTGAGCCGGCTGCTGGGATTGAACTCCCAGCCTCATGGGCAGACAGCTTCAGACAGCATTTCTGCTGCCTTAACACCCTGCGCCACAAGAGGCTCTATGCTATATCAATACATAGGTGATTATTCCCTGGAGGTTCCTATATATCTGGCCTGCTCACTAATTCTGCCCTCTCTGTGACTATTGTAAATTAGAAAACCCCTAGTTCAAATCCTACCCATCAACTTTCTCAGTAACAGAACCAACTTCATTTTTGGGGGGTCTTGGACAACATACTCTGTAGTGAACTTATCACTGAGTACACCACAAATACTTTCTCCTCCTCCACATTTTATGCTCTTCATTTCATTATGTATTCCTCATACTCCACTCCTCTACTTCTTTCTAAAGAATATGGAGCTGTGGAAATGATAGCTCCAAATGCTCCTGCAAAGTCATGAGCTGCTGAGCTGATCTCTGATTTCCAGGTGGGCAAGACAGTGAGAGAAGTGTAATATATATACTAGAGGCAAAGCCCGTTATACCCGGGAGCACAATAGGATGGGAGCACATTAGGGAGCACAATAGGTTTGCTAGGATGCAAACCTTCCTGGCAGTGGCTTCTAATGTGTGAACTGGATTTGATTCCCTGTTCCTCCATGTGCTGGGTGACCTAGGGCTAGTTACAGTCCTGTTAGAAACTGTTCACACAGAGCAGTTTCTCTCAGAGCTGTCTCAGCCTCACATACTTCACCAGGGTGTCTGTTATGAGCAGAGGAATGCACGCAGAGGCTGCCCCAGCTCCCCCATGTTCTCTGAGGTGAAAGAAGCCACAGCAACTTACTGGCAGCTGGGCATGCTCTGAGGCCAGTTCCTCTTCCAACTCCTGAAACCAGAAGGAAGTTAGAGGGAGAAAGGTGACCCCATGTTAAGCCCTTCCTGGCTGAAGGCTGACTCCTGATTGGGGCTAAACTATCAAGGCACACCATTTTTAGATGAGAGCCATCACATACTCATGAGTAAACATTCCCAGGGGAGAGGCATTTCCTCAGCACTGTTTCTGGGTCTTCTCCAGCCCCCCACCTCCAGAATGCCCTCAGAGGTTTTCCCAGCACCCCCCCCCAAGCTCCGAATTGAAAGAGGCCAGGATGCCAGGGCAATTTGCTGGCAGCAGGGCATACTCTGAGGCAGAGTCCTCTTTCACCCAGCAAATTTCTAAAACCAGCAGGAAATTGGAGAGCTGACTCCCTTCCTGGCTGAGGGCTGCTTCCTGATTGGATCTAAACTACCTGGGCAAGCCATTCCTGGATGAGGGCCAATCAGGTAGTGGGTTACTTGTCATTTTGGGTTTTATAAGGTTTGCTTACTGATGGAGGGGCTGGGATAAAATGCATGAATGGGTTGAATTTCATGTTGGGGTTTGTGGATGGTTAGTTGGGGTGCTGGTTTTGAGGCAGGCATTTGAAGTTTGTTACTATTTTTAGAGAGAAAAACATTTCTGTATGATATGGAGATTTGTGCAGTCAGTTCATTTTCATGAGTGATTATAATTGTTTGGAGCTTCACATAGTAAATTGAACTCTATTGAATCAATTCAATAAGGCTGTTAATTTATTTCCAGCATACAGTGTCAAGGATTGTTCACTTGAAACCCACTTCATCAATGCTACTGTTGTCCCCCGTGAATTGTATGTTGTTTGCTGTATACTTAGATAGCAAGTAATATGACTGAACAACACTCTTGACTGAGAAGCATAAAGAAATACATTATTTAGGCTATAGTCCTATGGACTTGCCTTTTGGAATTAGTCCTCATTGAACTCAGTGGAAATTGCTTCTGAATAAAGATATAGACTTGAACTTTTAGTCAATAGCCTTCATGCCAATATAAAAATACAATTTAAGAGTTTCAATTGTTTTTAAATGTTATGGGCTTTGTAAGCTGGAAACTGTGTTTTGGTGGGACACGTTTTGGTTTACTCAAGCTGTGGCTGTTTGATTCACACGCCATGGCTCTCTATATACGGTAAAGGAAGCAGCAGGCAGGTTGCATTTATCCTATACTGAGATGAAAAGCTGATTATGTAGCTGAGTGCAGATGAAGGGGAAACCTCTCAGAGATTAGGTTTTGCTCTCGGTATGTCCTACATTGCTGATTGACACAATCATTTCATGTTGGCTACTTTATTCTTAGGGGTTGTTGTTGTTTTTTTTTGCATCCTTTGGGAAGGAAAGGCTATGGATCGGTACTTTGGAATATTAGCTTTATAGACAGTGGAGGGTTACAATATGCCCCAGTAATATTATAATCTGACATTCATTGCAGGGCTAATTTCAAAATATCAATCTTTGCATGATTTCGGTATTATCTTTTTAAAAAGGTGTCATCAGGAAATTTATTTTTCATTCTGTTAAAATGTATTTTTCATAATGTAATCCTAGTATATATTCAATATTCATGAAGTTGTGCTGTGTATTTTTCAAGTGGATATTTTTTTCATGTTTTAAGTAAATAATTTGGCTTAAAAGCCAAACTAGAATTAACCTCCCTCCCCCATTTCATAGTTGCTGGCATGCCATTTTTCCCTGCTGTATCAGTGCTTTGACTAATATATCTATTTTAATGTACTTATTTTTGAAATATTTTATATTTTTTCATCTTGAAACTAGGTCTTTCATTTTGATGCTCCAGGAAACGAGTAAAAAGTTCTCTAGGTCCTAGAATTCAGAGTACACCCTTTACACCTTAGTCCATTTGTCACGATGGCTTCCATTCAAAAGAAACTTCCTTCATTGTTTCCAGTGAACCACCCCATCCCCCATCTGCCTTTTGTGTTTTACCTGCCAGTTGCTGCTGGCACTTCATTAACTCCCTGTTGCCTCATGTATTCTGACCTTCTTCTGTTTGGGTACAAGTAGGTACAGTGTGTATTTCTTTAACAGAGACTTTTCCTTATTGCCCCACAGGGCCAGTTTATCCATGTGGCACATGCTATAGGCCCCGCACTTCCAGGGCCCCACTTAGTGGCTCCCCCCCTCATGGATCAGGGCTATAGCCTCTCTCCTTCCCCCCTTTCCCCTCCTTAAGGACACTTGGGATGACACCCCTGTCCATTGTGAGGGTCCCCTCTTTCCCCAGTCTGACTGCTCCCACCACAATTTTACTCTGCTAGGGATCCTTAAACTGGCTCTGGTGCTATGGGCCCTGCAAATCCTTAAACCACTCCTGCTGTCCAAGCAACAGTTTTTTTGACCAATCTCTGGAATGACTATAACCTCTGCATTGCAATCAGTGCAAATTCACAGTTCTGAATTTCTTTCACTGTGTCTGAAACCATACAGCTAAAAACTGACATTTATTGGAAAACCAGGCTAGGAGAAGGGTGGGGTGGTGTTGGAGTCTATTGTATGATATGTAATAGTTATACCGGGAACTGTGTCCATATGCGAAACTATACACAGTCCTCCCCCCTCCCCATTTGAAAGGGTAGACTATAATGCATATAATGGATAGGTAGATAATAGTGGAATGGTAAGTTCAAAGCTGAATTCAACAAGTGGCAGTAACTGGAGGATGTTCTGGGCTGTGGTCAGTTTGCATTTCTGTTCAGTCATGCATTAAGAAGGAAGCTTTTAGGAAAGCTGTCACCTTAGTTTCCCACTATAAAATGGGGTACTATAGGTGTTGTTTACAGAACTATTGCATTAGAACAGTAAAGGATAGGCAGTGGGCAATTGATTTTTTAATTTATTGTGCTTTTAAAATTTATTTTAAAAAAACTATATCTGCTCTCAGAAGGGCAACCAAGGTGGAAAATAAATTAAAACAGACACAGAATAATATAATTTTAAACAATTAAAACCAATCATGACTGACATAAGCAATTTATATAGTTCCACATTTCTCAAAACTTTTTTTAGTGTTACAAATTCCATTGCAGTATTCAGTTAACATGTGAATTTAATTCTTTGAAAAATAATAAAGGGGCCCATTTGATGGCAGATGTTTTGAACATTAATGCATTCTTCTAACTTGTAGTAAAACATCAAACACACAGTTTATGTGCAGCATAATCACTATTTAAAAAACAAACAAACATTGACACTTGTAAGTATCAAACTGATATATTTTGAGACGTGGCGGCTAGCAGGATTCTAGATTGAAGACCAGGCTGCGAAGTGGAAATGTCATTCCTATTGTCTATTGAAATATGAAAGGATTTAAACTTTTATTTAAAGATTTTTGTTTTGATCTTTATGCATGACCTGAAGGCAGCTATATGCTCTCGTATACAAACATATCTCCTTGTGTGTGTGTGTGGGGGGGGGGGGGATGGCAGAAACAGGAATAGTGGAGTGGGGGCATGACATTTCACTCATTTGCCTGCATACTGAAATGTCCCTTAGAGTTCACTAGATATGCCCGTCTCTGGAGTCAGTCCCCCCGCACCCTGCCTTCATTGGTTTGGCTGGGGTCCTTTCCTGCCGTGCTATTGGTCTCCTAAGCAAGCCGGGAGCCTGCCGCGAGTTCAGATTGGTCAGTGGCCCTGTCCTGTCCGTTACCTTTTCTGAAGCCGCCGCCGCACACACGCACTGGCTCTTGCGTTGTGAATGAGCCTCTGCGAGGGCGTTTAGGGGCTGGGGGTTTTAAACGCGAGGCGGCATCGTCGACGACTGCTGCCAGAAGGGCGGGGGGGGGGGAGGGGTGGTGGATTATCTGCGGGCAGCCGCAGGACTGGGCATCCTCCCTCCTCTGCACCTGCAGTAGCGACAATAGCAGAGCCCAGAGCGAGCTGCACTTCTCACAAGGTAAATAATAACGATTAATTTGACTGCCCCTCAACTTCTCTGCAGTATCCTGTCTCACCCTGAGGGAAGCAAACTTCGGGTTTTTCCTCTACCCGTAAACCCCTTTGAATCGTACCGAGCCCTTCAATTACCGGGAAGAGACGAGATCCGTTTGGACATCATTTCACGATCTGGGATCTCTCTCTCTCTCCATCCCAGGGCGCTTTGGTCATGCACCTCTTATTAGTCGCATCCCGCAAGGCTAACATGTCGGCATTATCTTTCTTGTTCCCTTATTGAAGCTGTACAGGGGACTCTTTAATTCGTAGCCAGGTGTCAGCAATGTAGGGCAAGAGGGATCCGCAGTTACATCTTGTGGGCACTTTTCAAAGGCAGCAGAACAAGCCCTTCATGCTGTAAGTGGGCTGCAGAACGGAAAACACGTGATTAATGTTTACAGTCTTCAAGTAATCTGTTCACACTTGGAGTGCTAAGCAGCCAGCCTGAAAAGTAGGGAACAGGTCAGCTCACTTGTGAATAAGAACATTTTTGCATATCCCTAAGTATAATGCAACACAAGTTTATTTTAAACTGCTGTAAAGTGGATGGAAGCGAATGACTGTTGCATATACAATATAACCACTCAAAGATTGGCATTGGTGGTTCTTCTTTCTTCATGCATTCTGACAAACTCCAGAGTGCTTGTTGAGGGTTCAGAGACTTAGGAGAAGATGTTGACAGAGAGTGAACTCTAGTGAGAAAGATAGAGGATGGCATGCTTGTAATCCTGCACCTGCTGCTTGTTTCACTCTGTTACTGGGTTTGCCCCCATGTTCAATTTAACTGCTGGTTTTCTTAGCAGGCAATCCCCAAATATTTGGCTTGGGTACAATTGTCGTGCACATCTACATTATTTCACATGTAGAGTCAGTTTATTTCTTCCAGACTATGCTGAAATAATCAGGAATATGTCTCATCGAGTTAATTTATGCAGCATGCACTTCATCCTCTGGGAAAAGGTGGAGGTGGCATTGCATATGTCTGTGTTCCTGGCAAAGTAAACTCATTATAGAGAGACTGGGATGGTGCCTCAAAGAGTATCCTCTAATATATAAACCATTAAAATCTCTTTGATAGGGGTCTTCTTCAGTGCTACATAGCAGATGTGTTACATGGAAAGGGTTTAGTCTCCTGCATCTCCAGTACTAAGTGCTGCCCAAAATCTTCTGCCAGGAGGACCAGACAACATTGAGCTAAATGGACCAATGTTTTGGCTTGGCATTCAGCAGCTTCATGGGTCAGTATAAGTTTGGTGTGAAATACAGTGTGGTATAGTGCAGGGGTAGTCAACCTGTGTTCCTCCAGATGTTCATGGACTACAATTCCCATGAGCCCCTGCCAGCAAATGCTGGAAGGGGCTCATGGGAATTGTAGTTCATGAACATCTGGAAGACCACAGGTTGACTACCCCTGGTGTACTGGTTAAAGTGTTGGCCTAGGATCTGGAAGACTCAGGTTCAGATCCCCGTTCTTGTTATGGAAGCTTGCGTGGTGACTTTGGACTGGTCATCTATTCATGCCCTAATATACCTGAATGGGTTGTTGTGATGATAAAATGGAATAAAGGAGAATGTTGTAGGTCACTTTGAGTCCCCACTGGAGAGAAAAATGATATATAAATAAAGTAAATGGAGAAAGCAAGGGCCCTTCTTTGCATAGGACATAGGATCCAATACCGTTTTTGGGAGGGGATGTATGTCAAATTTTGGGATAAAGTGGTATTAAACTCATTTGTGCATGTTGCATAGTGTACTTTTGCAAGTGGATTTTCCTGTGCAAAACAGAAAAATCTGCTTCTAAAGTGCATTGTCCAAGGAAGAAGTCCTTCACTTTTTTCCCTCTTGCATTGAATTCTTTGTTTTAAACCACCCTTCCAGTTGACTGCTCCCCATAGGACTGAAACCACAGGCAAATATGCTTTGAGGGGAAACATGGAGGGTGAGGGTGGTACAGGAACCCCCTTGCAATGCCACAGCTCACAAAACATGCAGTTAGCTTCATAGTCTGCTCTTGAATCCAAAGCTAGTAGCACAATTGCTATGAAGGCAGTCTTGCTATAAGCTGTTAGTACTGTGCTGATGTTCATGGTTCGTTTCAGTAAGGATGCTGTTCTCCCACTGGGAATCTTATTGGTAACCTTATAAAACCCAAACTGACAAGTCACCCAGTACCTGATTGGCCCTCATTCAGGAATGGCCAGGTAGTTTAAACCCAATCAGGAAGCAGCCCTTAGCCCGGAACGACTTAATAAGGAGTCAGCTTTCCACCTCCAACTTCCTGCTGATTTTAGAAGTTTGCTGGGTGAAAGAGGAGCCAGCCTCAGAGCATGCCGTACTGCCAGTAAGTTGCCCTGACCTCCTGGCCACTTTCAACTCAGAGGATATGCAGAAGGAGTGCTGGGGCAGCCTTTTGGAGGTGGGGGAGGGCTGCAGAAGGCACAGAAATGGCCCCCAGTCGGCCCTCTGGGATTCAGGGTGCAAAGGAAATGCCTCTCCCCTGGAAATATTTACTCATGAGTAAGTGATGGCTCTCACCCACAAATGGCCCACCCTGGTAGTTTATCCATAGAAAAGGACATACTTGGGAATTAGATATATTGTTGTAGCTACGTGAGTGTAGCAGATGTTTGGCCAATATTGTGTCACATTGCTTCCCTTCAGTAATGTGGTTATACATTCTAATCACTTGTATACCACATAATTCCTCCAAATGGTACACAGACACTCAAGTTTCCCACTGCCAATCTACATCCATTTAACACAAATACTTCGCATTCCACAGAGACATCAGGAACCATGGAGCACATCAGTATGTCTTATACTGAATCGGAGCATTGGTCCATCAAGGTCATTATTGTCTCCTGTGATAGGAAGCAACTCTCCAAGATCTCAAGTGGAGGCCTTTCATGTTACATACTGTCTGAGGGTAATTTTAAAGCTCAGTGTTACATTTGAATGTTCTTACTTTCAGTTTATTATTTCTGATGATGCAGTGCTGTTGGTTTCAGGCGTTTTCCTAACTTATTTTCATGTCATTATGATATGTTTAAGATCTGTGTAAAAATCAGAGACTATATGCATTCTCTTTAGCCATAGTTGGTGTCCTTCATATATGCAGCAGTAATACAAAAGTATTACAAATGCAATGGTTGAAAAGGGATAAGTATGCAGGTGCATGGTTTCCTGGATTAAAACAAGCAGTCTACATTTTGCTTGAAAAGCAAGAGGTGGCTATTGTTTCTAGGGACTAGTGATGCACACTGGACATGATAAGAACTTCTACTCTGTAGTTTCTCAATAGAGGAAGAAGGGTTGGTTTTAATACCCTGCTTTTCACTACCTGAAGGAGTCTCAAAGTAGCTTACTTACAATCATCTTTCCTTCATCTCCCGACAACAGACAGACACCCTATGACATAGGTGGGGCTGAGATAGCCCTGACAGAACTGCTCTAGGAAAACAGTTCTAACAGGACTGTCACTAGCCAAGGTCACCCAGCTTCCTGCATGTGGAGGAGTGGTGAATCAGACCTGGTACTCCAGAGTAGAAGCTGCCATTCTTAACCACTATACCACACTGGCTCTCAGATTTTCTGGGCTGCACTAGAAGTTTAGAGTAACAAATGATAACTCTGAATTTTGCAAAACCATGCAATATTAATGTACAGTCAACTAATGTTATCTAGGTACTTCCCTTTCAATGGAAGTTCAGGTGGCTCACATAGTGAATATGGGATTTTTAGCTATGTAGAATTAAACAACTGGCCCCATATCTGTCTCCAAATGAACTAGCCAAAGTGATTCATGCAATAGTCACCTTCAGGTTGGATTACTGTAATGTTCTCTATGTTGGGCTATTCTTGGGCCAGTTCTGACAGCTCCAACTGATCCATAATGCAGCGGTGTGACCCCATATTGAGCACACATGACTTCCAGGGCTTCCAGTGGAGCACCGGATCATGTTCAAGGTTGGGTCTTGACTATTATAGCCCTTAGCAGCCTGGGACCAGTGTTTCTGTGAGATTGCCTCTCCTAATGTGCTCCCCATTATGGTCTCAAACAGTGAACCTCCTGGTGGTCCCTGGTCCAAGAAAAGTGTGCCTTGCAGTAACCAGGGCCAGGGTATTTTAAGCCCTGGTTTCAACCACGTGGAACACTCTGTCCTTTGAAATCTGGGCCCTGTGGGACTTATTACAGTTCTGCAGGGCCTGTAAAACTGAGTTGCTCCACTGGGCTTACGTTTGACAGTAAGCACCTCCCATTATTGGTCTCCACCCCACTTCCCCTCATTAAGCAATTTATAAAACCTCTGGGTTTGTTTTGTATAATATTAAAGATTTTATTAGTTTTCAATACTTTTTATGAATATTTATTGTTGTTAGCTGCCCTGAGCTCATTGAGCGATGAGGGGCCTACAAATTGAACTTTATTTATAAACTAGTAAGCAAGCCTGCTGCAGGGGAATGCAGCGGGCGCTAGGTGCTTACTTGAGTCGTCGCGGGCTGGTCGGCGGCAGGTTGGTTGGCAGCGGCAGGCTGGTTGGCGGTGGTGATCTTCCGGCGGCGGCGGGCTGACACGGCGAGAGGCGCGGAGCGCCTCTCGCCACGTCAGCCCGCCAGGCAGGGAACCCCCGGCAGCCGCGCTTCGCGCGCCTGCCGGGAGCTCCCTGGGTCGGCGGCCTGATGCGGCGAGAGGCGCTCTGCGCCTCTCGCCGCGTCAGGCCGGGGGGAACTGCGAGCCGCGCTTTGCGCGGCTCGCAGTTGCTGGAGCTGGGAATCGGAGGGACCAATCGGCAGGCGCTTCGCGCCTGCCGATTCGTCCCTCCGATTGTCTGTCGTGAGGAAGGGTCCAATCCGGACCCTTCCTCATCACGGACAAAGCCCACCTCAAGGGGGCTTAACGAATTATATAGTCCGTGGCGCCCGTGGCGCCACGGGCGGTTTAAAGATGATAGTTTACTTCCATCTAAACAAGCATTTCTTGGTGTTAAAAAGCCACTTTCCTAAGCTGCTGGTTTTCAGCCTCTGTTCTGGGAAACCCAGGACTTTCCTAGGTGCTGATTGGTAATGGCTGACCAGTCTCCCTGAAGTGGCTGGTCTGCCACTAGCAATTTTCCATTGCAGTGCAGGTCTGGTGAGGGGTGTTTGAGGGGTGCAAAGTAATGATGAGGCACAACTAGAGTTGGTTCAGAACATTTCAGAAGCTGGGGACATGCCTCAGAATCTTGTGTGAAGGTTGCAGGTTATAAACGAGGCACTGGTGGTGCTTGCTCTGTGTATGAACACTTTAAAAACACTGTTCTGTTAATTATATTTTCTGAGAAATATGAATTTTCAAAACACTGTGACTAGAAAGCAATTACAATGCTGTGCTTATTGCTGCTGCCACTATCACACACACACACCGTGCACAGAAGAACAGAGATTGTGATTATGCTGGGATCATCACAACCTGGCAACCCCCCTCTTTTCCCCACTCATCTGTAGTTTGACTGCGGAGGACAAGCCTTTAAGGATTATTGGGGGAAGGGGAATGCAGAGTTTTTCAACACTTATGGCCTAGATTAAATATATTTTATGAGAAAATTTGTATGCTGTATCTCCAGAGACTTTGCTATAGGTTACATAAGGTGCATTTACAAACATCTGTCTGACTGGGAAAAAATATAGGCATGTGTTGAGTTTAATAGAACACAATGTCACATGGATGCTCCCCGATTTAGCAGGGGCTTCTGGCTGTCTACATGTGTAAAAATCCCTGTGTGAAGGCAGCCTTAGGAGAAAAAAGTGTTATTCACTAATGTAGCTACTCCATATTGGATCTCCTTATCTCATGGGGTTTCTTTTTTCCTTAATTTTTTTTGTCTTTGACTCTTCCCCTTGCTTCTCGAGCTAAACTAGATGTGATGGTGGCGACAGGGCCAACTGATGGCCAACAATGCTACTTTAGAGGAGAATTGCATCATTTTAAAATTGCCATGAGGATGCGATCCTGATTGTGCCAGCAGAATTGTGGCAACAGGTATTGCAACAGGCAGTCTTGCCCCCCCCACCCACTCCAGTGCCTTTTAAAGTGCCACCCATGGGGACCCTGTTTTGATACTTTTAACAGTGTGGAGGCTGGGTTTTAAGCAACACTGATAACTGTAGTGGAATTTTCAGTGGACTCTTCAAGGTATTAGCATAGATTTCTCCAGTACACCTATACAGGGCTGTTGAATTTTCACTCCAGTCTGAGTTTTAATTTGGATTTCTTTCAACCATCGTTGTGGAAGGGGCTGTGACTTCATGGTAGTGAATCTGCTTGGTTTGTGGAAGGGCTGAGGTTAAAGAATCAGGTGCTAGGTGATATGGAAGTTCTAATTCTATGGAGAGCTCCTGCTGGTCTAAACTGGCAGTACTGACTTAGATGGACTTAGAGTGTGATCAGTATGAGGCAGCTTCATGTATTAATGTATTGAATGTGTTCATTCTTCACATTTGGGGTTCTTAAGCTTATGCAGAACAGTTTTTAAACTAACTAATTTATTAGTTTTTCTTTGCCTGTCATGTTAAGGTTTTTTCCCAATAATGCCAAATGTATTTATTACTAGGGACCAAGTAATAAAGGGACTAGGTGTACTTTTGGGGCCAGGGGGAAGGCTTCCTACCTCCCACCCCCGGCAGCAGCGCGGCCTTCCCCCCAGGCCCAGAAGTGCACTGGTGTCCTCCTCGAAGGCTGGACTCTGAGGCATTGTACGATTTTGAAGTCCCACTTCCAACCCAAGGGTAGCCAACCTCCAGGTGGGGCCTGGTGAGCTCCTGGAATTACAGCTCATCTTCATAGTATAAAGGTCACCCCCCCCCAGGCAGAAAGGGCTACTTTGGACAGGATTGTGATAGAGAAGAAACATTTAAGGCCTCCCACACAGGCTGTTGTTGAATTGAAAGACTTGAGGCCTACTGCACAGGGTTGTTGTGCAGATGAAACAGGAGACAAAAGAACCTCCGCAACGGCATCCAGTTTCGTCTGCACGCTGTGCAGTGGCCTCAAATCTGCAGAGAGTTGCAAAGAAGAAAGACACATGGCTTGGTGGTGTCTAACCCCCAGCCAGAGCAGTATTTTAAGTGAGAAAGGGCTGTGGCCTCCCTGTCAGCCATTTGGCAGAAGGAGAAATCCCCCCCCTTCAAAAGGAATGCCCACCCCCATGCCCTGAGGCTCCCCTGCGTTGCTCTCGGAAACGCCTCAGCCAGGGGCTGTTAAAGGCTCCTTCGCAGCAGGCCTGAAAGGGGGGGGGGAGAGCACTCACCAGCCTCCTGCCAGCTTCGCACATTCCAATTGGCCCCTCACCCGACTGGCTGGAATTCTTATCAGTCCTGGCAAGGGGCCAATCAGCGCCTTCTGCTATCCTGGACTGGCCCTGCCCCTTTCTCATCCCACTTAGGCCTTAACCAATTATTTATACCACTTCCAGCGGTTTACAGATTATGAACTGCAAGCCATTATAAGAGTTGTTTTGAGCTGGAAGTATGTTTTGATTTAATTTGATTAATTTTATTATCTCAGCTTTCCTTGTTGCTTACAGCAGCTTAAAAACCAACACTTAAAGTATTTAGGATAAAATGAATATATATGTAAACCAATATATGTAAATTTTAGACCTTTTGGAGAAAAATAGCTTTTTTTTCTGACGCAAATGAGATACACTCTCAGCACAGAATTATATAATAGCGAAGAGTGGTGAGCCTAGGCATATGCCATAGGAGGTGGTCTCCAAAAGGTCTAACATTTACATATATTGGTTGGAGCCATAATTTACAGATCCCATTCAACCACTCAACTACACTTTATAATGAGTTTAGATATTTTATATAGAGTGTATTGTCACAGTTCTGACCACTGAGGAAGACCCAGTAAGGTTGAAATGCGTTTGGTCTTATGTGCTGTTAGTTCTGTATAGTTTTTATGTAGTTTTTATTCTGTTTTAAATTGTGCACTATAATAAATAATTAACATTTTACATCATTTTATTGTACAGCTCAACTTCTGAGTTCCTACAACTTGTAGTGTTGCCAGGTACTGTGCAGCAGCGATGAAAATTCTCAATAGGATGGTCAGTGCCAAATGAACTGCAGAGCTGTGCTTAGAGTAGTTTACTGTCTGTATACATTCTTACTGCATGTTTTATTTTGTATGATACTATATTTTAGGATGTCCTAAATTCTGGTTTTAACAGATGTATCACATCGTTTTGCTGGTCTATGACCGAAATAATGGCTCCTACTACTACTAATTAAAATGGCCATGCAATACCTCCTAAAATTTCTAGAGATGGTTCTCCCTCAGCTGCTCAGGAAATCTGTTCTACAGAGTGGGAGCTAACATTAAAAAGGCATGGACTCTAGATGTTGCCATACAAGCTATCCCATAGGGGGAAAGAGGCAACTACCATGTGGCAACTAGCATCTAACATCCTAACTACTACAACTGGTGCACAGTGGCATATTAGAAGAAAGATCATTTAGATGTGTGGGCCGTAGATAACAAGGTGCCTTAAAAGTCATAGGCAGCACCTTGAATTGATCTAAGGCAGCCTTTGTCAACTTTTTTTTACTGTTGAGAGACCCCTGAAACATTCCTCAGAAACCCCAAAAGTGGTGTGATAGTTCAGAATATGGTTGGGAAGCAAAGCTGTGTGCATGCTCATCCAGTGCCCCTCCCTTTCACACTCCTCTCTGGGCCCAGCTTTAGCCATTTTGGGAGGTGGGGTGGGTCAACATGACCATGTATGGCCATATCACCCAATAAATGTTTAAGAAATTTAAAAAAAATTAAAAAATTAACTCCCACCCATTCAGGACTGTCATGAAATGCCAGGGTTTTATGAAACTCTTGTTGAGAAAGCCTGACCTAAGGATTGGGATTCCAGGTTGCCTCCTAGCACCTTGGGAGGATTTGGAGTGTGGGGGCAGTTATACTGGTGTCAGTGCTGGTCATTTAGATCACTCCTGGTGAAAAAGTAAAATGACATGCCTGGTGCAAGGCTCTAGGATTCACCAAAACTCTGTGTGTGAACTGGTGCACATCACTTCTGGCAAAAAATTAGAAGTGACCTTATGATGTTGCAACATTGTCACACCCACCCCATTTGCCCCCATGCCCTTCCCTCTACCAGCTAGGATGTTTCACACCATAGCAGGATGCCTGGCATCCCTAAATTTACCTGGAAACAAGCTGTCAGCCAGTATAGTTATTTTATGGTAGGTGGAATATGCTTCCATTGGTTAGGCCAGACAATAATAGTGCTGCCTCATACTGAACCAGCTGGATTTCTGTATTATCTTCAAAGGAAATCCATCATAGAACACATTATTATGTTCATGTCAATGCTCTTTAACAAGAAAAGCTAATACAATGAAGTTACTGCTTTTCCAGATGTTATAGGTATTAGATCAGTAGCTTCTTTCATGGTATGCATACTATGACTGCAAGAAAAATTACTTTAAGTCCCACTGCTAAAAAATGCATTATAGAATCATATAAAAAAAGTTAAGGTATCCCCTGTGCAAGCATTGGGTCATGTCTGACCCTTGGGGTGATGCCCTCTAGGGTTTTCATGGCAGACTCAATACAGGGTGGTTTGCCAGTGCCTTCCCCAGTCATTACTGTTTTACTCCCCAGCAAGCTGGGTACTTATTTTACAGACCTTGGAAAGATGGAAGGCTGAGTCAACCTTGAGCTGGCTGCTGGGATTGAACTCCCAGCCTCATGGGCAGAGCTTTCAGACTGCATGTCTGCTGCTTTACCACTCCGCGCCACAAGAGGCTCTTATAGAATCATATACATGTTTGCAAAAACAAAACCACACAACCTTGTGAACCTGAATGAATAGCTTCTGTTGAAGCTTTATTTTATGTCATCATGTAGATATTTATGTGTTGTCAGAGAATCCATAAAAAGAGCATGAGAATATATACATCCATGTATGTATTCAAATACTTGACTATCATTTCTTTGTGCCCTGCATAACAGAGTTTGCAAGTAATTAAAAAAAAAACCCTTGCAGTTTCAATACTTACTTGTCTGGCTTCTAACTTGTTTACATTTTGTGTCTTTTTTGGACAACATCTCTTTAAAGTATTTTGTGTTCTTAATTTCATTGTGGCTTATCTTGGTGATCTCTAGGCTTGTTTTGAGTTGTCCAGTAGCTCATTGTATCATCCAGACAGCATTCATAAATCAACCTAATTACTTTATACTGGGGAGTATATAACATCATACTTGCAAAGAACACTGATATTTATTTATATGTGTCATTTGTATATTGCCTTTCTCCACAAGATACAGGCTGTCTGGTCCATTGTTTTTTTTTTTCAGCACTTATGTTGTAGTCAAATGGGAAAAATTTTTAAATGTAAGTTAGTCTTTCTTATAAGTAGGAAGATTAAGAAACTGTTGCAAGCATAGCACATTTGCCCATAGCATAACACAATTATTTGTGGGACTATCAGGGTCATCCTGCAATAGTGACTATGAAGGGAGAAGCTATCTGTCTCTTTGCTTGGAAGTGGGGACAATCTGAGCAGTTGGCTTGGTCTGGCACTTCAAACTTCTGTTGACTTTCTTATTCTTGTAAGTGGTACTGGAGGATATGTAGGGATATTGTCTCTCTGGTATGTTCATCCGGGGGGGGGGGCAGTGAAGTGTTCTTGCTGTCTGTTGTTAGTTTTGGGTGAGGAGTTGATTATCATAGAACATTGTAGGTTCCATGGTTATTGTACCACTCTTTCTTGGAACCTTCTGTATGGTAGTATAGGGCTTGTGGTAGGTCAAGTGAGTTTAAAGATACGGCAAGGAGTGGCTACTGAAACCCTGGTTAAGATATTAAATAACAGGTTGGAAGATGTTGTCAGTAGAGCTGCTCATATGGTTGCCAACCTCCAAGTGGTACCTGGAGACCTCCTGGAATTGCAACTGATCTTCAGACAACTAAGATCAGTTCACCTGGAGAAAATGGCCACTTTGCAGGTGAATTTTATGGCATTATACTTCACTGAAGTCCCTCTCCTCCCGAACTCCTGCCCTCTTCAGGCTCCACCCCCCAAGTCTTCATATATTTCCCAACTCAGAGCTGATAGCCCTAGTTGCTGCCCAGTGTTCCCCCACCCCTCAGACAGAGCCCTGGTTCCTTGCTTTTCTATGGGAAATGAAGGAACTACAGAGAGTTGTGAGATGCCTTACACTGCTGGTGAAATGCTCATGCTAAATCAAATAGTTTCAGCCCTTTATGAGCTGATGATTATAGAGCCAAATATATCTTTTGTTTTCTCTGTCCATTGTATCTGCTGAAACTTGGCTAGCTTAACAATTAGAGTAATTTATAGAGTTGAGGGCCCTTCAGGAAGTTTCTCAGTTCCGAAGGGCCTGCAAAATGGAGCTCTTCCACTAGGCTTTTGTTTGGGGCCAGTAAACGACTAGCAACACCATCAAATGGCCCTGCCCCAAGACTAACCTAACCCTGGAGATGGAAGGACATAGAAACTAATTATTTTAACTGATGCAGATCATATTTTAACTTGTTTTAAAATTGCTAAATATTTAATATATTATTAATTTTAATGAAGGAAAACCACCACAAGCAGGTACATACCAGGAGAGGTTACTCCTGACATGGAATCAGTCGGATAGAATTTTTGTTGGATTTTTTTGCGGACACAGGCTTAATCCTAAATTCTGGGTAAAGCTATTTAAGATTTCCCCCAAAATGCCTATGATCCAATCAGATTTGGATACTAATCTGACTGCATGTCAGGCAGCAGAGATCTGTGGTACTTGTTAAGGATAGGGACAGGCCAGTCCTGATGGGTGCTGACAGGAAAATTGGAGTTGTGAAAGCAACCTCATAAATAAGATTATTGTCTTTCCTGTCTTGTAAAATCTTAGCAGGAAGATGTTTGGGACCAACTGACTAACATATTAAACCAGTCTCAAACAGATAAAAACATTTTTTCCCTGGCTCATGGAAGCAGGGTGCAATTAGTCCTTTACTAAAAATACCTTTTTTACACAAATGATCCCAACAGCCAGGTGTGTAGATAAGGGTATTTGGGGAAATAACCCACTTTGAAATATACCATGCACTCTCTCTGAATTGACAACATTTAAAAAAAAATGTCTCCAACCCATTTCCTTAGTGGTCCCCAACCTGCGGGCTGCGGCTCCCTCTCCCCGCCCCCCCCCGCAGTAAAAAACTTCCCAGGCCGCAAGTTTGCGGCCCTGGAAGCTACTTACTGCGGGAGGGCGGGGAGAGGGAATCAGGGCTGGGCCGCGCCCGCGGGGACCGCGCCCGCGCGGGCCACGCCCACGTTTCGGCCCGCGCCCGCGGATCAGGCCGCGCAGGCGCGGCCTGATCCGCGGGCGCGGCCCGAAACGTGGGCGTGGCCCGTGCGGGCGCGGTCCCCGCGGGCGCGGCCCGATGCCCTGCCGGTCCCCAGCCTAATAAAGGTTGGGGACCACTGCCTTATAGAGATAAAAGGGGCAGTATGTAAATGGTTCTTCATCAGATTGCCTCATGAAGGACTGAGAGGACAGGCTGCCAGAAAAGGTCTTGTCATGTCAGTTAGTTCAGGGGAAGGAGACGGGAGGAAGATAAAAGTGTGTGTTCCATCTCACTTACCTTGATATCCGTTTTCTGTTATTCATTGTAAGACATTTTGCTGCAGCTTGGCTGAGTATGTACCTATAATGTACAGAGTGCCTTTTACTTACGAAAATACATTCCATATATTCACTTCCCACAACATCTAGAATTTGGAGCCAAAGGACCAAAGAAGGCATTAAGCTCAGACAAACATCACTCTGGAACATCTCACCAGAGCAAAAATGAGAAATATTGTATATGACCAAATAAAGCCCAGAATTTTGTCCAGTTTCACTTCCCTTTGTCTTGTTTGGTATTTTGTCCTGTGTGATATTTTGACCCTCAATGTCAACTTTTTGGTGTCAAGGGGGGTTTCTATGGAAAGAAGGCAGAGAGTATGATTCTTCTGCTTAACCCTAGGTCCTAAATACCCCCCAATCCTGTCATGCAATGAGAACTCCTTGCAGCTGAGGAAAAGTTAGTCTGGATGCCAGCCATTATAATTTAGTCCACCGTGAATTTTCAAGGTGTGATTCATAAACAGAAGTTATTCATAATCTAGTAGTTCATTTGTCCCTGCATTGTATAAGAAATGGCAAGTGCGGTGTGAGGCAAGCAGAGTAGTAAGAAAAAGCCCTTTTCCCATCATTAAAAAAGCAAATACATGGAGAAAGGAGTGGCATTGCACCTATTTACCATGCTCTAGCCTTGATGTACAATTGCCAGCCACAGCTGGCAACTGATGAGGAGAAATCTGGGGTGCAAAACTGGATGTGATATCATGACATTAGAGCAACATCGAGAAGCTCCCATAATTTTCCCCCTGTTGGCCTGTGAATTGATGGCAGAGAACAGGGGAAGACTCCCACTGTAGCAGGATACCTACCCCTCCAAAACTCCATGCCTTAATTCAAAGATTGGAACTGAGCCTAGATACAAAGCCAATGTATACATAAGGACTATCTTCCTTCTTTCACATTAAAGAAGGTAAGGTTAGGGTTAACTGGTGTTATTGTATTCCCCTGTATTGCATTGTATTTTATGGATTGAATCATTCAGATTAAAATCTATAGTCCTTTAGTGGTTAAGTACTGTGATGTAACCCCCTTCAAGGATCGCTGCCTTGTTGTGGCAAGGGGGCTTGCGTAGTTCAGTGAAGCTATGAGCTATACCGTGCAGGGCCACCCAAGACGGACAGGTCATAGCTGAGAGCTCTGACAAAAGGTGATCCACTGGAGAAGGAAATGGCAAACCACTCCAGTATCTTTGCCATGAAAACTCTATGGACAGTTCCAATAGGCATAACGATATGACGCCGGAAGATGAGCCCCTCAGGTCGGAAGGTGTCCAATATGCTACTGGGGATGAGCAGACGGCTAGTACAAGTAGCGCCAGAATGAATGAAGCGACTGGGCCAAAGCCGAAAGGACGCTCAGTTGTGGAAGTAACTGGTGGCGAAAAGACAGTCCGATGCTGTAAAGATTTTTATTCCATAGGAACCTGGAACGTCAGATCCATGAATCAAGGTAAGCTGGACGTGGTCAAACAAGAAATGACAAGACTGAACATCGACATTTTAGGAATCAGTGAACTAAAATGGACAGGAATGGGTGAATTTAATTCAGATGACCATCAGGTATACTACTGTGGACAAGAATCTCGCAGAAGAAATGGAGTAGCCTTCATAATCAATAAGAGAGTAGGAAAAGCAGTCTTGGGATACAATCCCCAAAACGACAGAATGATCTCAGTTCGAATCCAAGGCAAACCATTCAACATCACAGTGATCCAGGTCTATGCCCCAACCACTGCTGCTGAAGAGGATGAAGTTGATCAGTTCTATGAAGCCCTACAACACCTTCTAGAAGCAACGCCAAAAAATGATGTGCTTATCATCATGGGGGATTGGAATGCTAAAGTAGGAAACCAAAAGATAACTGGGATAACAGGCAAGTTTGGCCTTGGAGTACAAAATGAAGCAGGGCACAGGCTGGTAGAATTTTGTCAGGAGAATACAATGGTCATAGCAAACACTCTTTTCCAACAACCCAAGAGACGACTCTACACATGGACATCACCAGACGGTCAACACAGAAATCAGATTGACTATGTGCTCTGCAGCCAAAGATGGAAAAGTTCTATCCAGTCAATAAAAACAAGATCAGGAGCTGATTGTGGTTCAGATCATGAGCTTCTTGTTGCAAAATTTAGGCTTAAATTGAAGAAAGTAGGGAAAAGCACTAGGCCACTCAGGTATGAACTAAATCATATCCCCAACGAATACACAGTAGAGGTGACAAATAGATTTAAGGAATTAGATCTGATAGACAGAGTGCCTGAAGAACTATGGACGGAGGTTCGCGACATTGTACAAGAGGTAGCAACTAAAACCATCCCAAAGAAAAAGAAATGCAAGAAATCAAAATGGCTGTCTGAGGAAGCTTTACAAATAGCTAAGGAGAGAAGGGAAGTGAAAGGCAAGGGAGAAAGAGAAAGATACACCCAACTGAATGCAGAATTCCAGAGAAAAGCTAGAAGAGATAAGAATGCCTTCTTAAATGAACAGTGCAAACAAATAGAAGAAAACAATAGAATGGGGAGGACCAGAGATCTTTTCAAGAAAATTGGAGATATGAAGAGAACGTTTCATGCAAAGTTGGGTATGATAAGGGACCAAAATGGTAGGGACCTCACAGAAGCAGAAGAGATTAAACAAAGGTGGCAAAATTATACAGAACAACTATACAAGAGCGAGCTTAACATCCCTGATGACCACAGTGGGGTAGTTACTGACCTGGAGCCAGACATCCTGGAATGTGAAGTTAAATGGGCCTTAGGAAGTCTGAGCAATAATAAAGCTAGTGGTGGTGACAGCATTCCAGTTGAACTATTCAAAATCTTAAAGGATGATGCAGTAAAAGTGCTACACTCAATATGCCAGCAAATTTGGAAAACTCAACAATGGCCACAGGATTGGAAAAGGTCAGTTTACATTCCAATCCCAAAGAAGGGCAATGCCAAAGAATGTTCAAACTACCGCACCATTGCACTAATTTCTCATGCTAGCAAAGTTATGCTCAAAATCCTACAAGCTAGGCTCCAGCAATATGTGGACCGAGAACTTCCAGAAGTACAGGCAGGATTTCGAAGAGGCAGAGGAACTAGAGATCAAATTGCCAACATACGCTGGATCATGGAAAAAGCTAGGGAGTACCAGAAGAACGTATACTTCTGCTTCATTGACTATGCTAAAGCCTTTGATTGTGTGGAGCACAACAAATTGTGGCAAGTTCTTAAAGAGATGGGAATACCAGAGCATCTTATTTGTCTCTTGAGAAATTTATATGCAGGTCAAGAAGCAACAGTGAGAACTGAACATGGGATCACTGACTGGTTCAAAATTGAGAAAGGAGTTCGGCAAGGCTGTATACTGTCGCCTTGCCTATTTAACTTGTATGCAGAGCACATCATGAGAAATGCGGGATTAGAGGAGTCACAAATTGGGATCAAGATCGCAGGGAGAAATATCAACAACCTCAGATACGCAGATGATACCACTCTAATGGCAGAAAGTGAAGAGGAACTAAAGAGTCTGTTGATGCGGGTGAAGGAGGAGAGTGCAAAAGTTGGCTTGAAACTCAACATCAAGAAAACAAAGATCATGGCATCCGGCCCTCTCAATTCCTGGCAAATAGATGGGGAAGAAATGGAGATAGTGACAGATTTTATTTTCCTGGGCTCCAAGATCACTGCAGATGGGGACTGCAGCAAAGAAATTAAAAGACGCTTGCTCCTGGGGAGGAAAGCTATGGCAAATCTAGACAGCATCCTAAAAAGCAGAGACATCACCCTGCCAACAATAGTGCGTTTAGTCAAGGCTATGGTATTCCCAGTTGCAATGTATGGCTGTGAAAGTTGGACCATAAGGAAGGCCGAGCGTCAAAGAATTGAGGCTTTTGAACTCTGGTGCTGGAGAAGACTCTTGCGAGTCCCTTGGACTGCAAGGCGAACAAACCGGTCAGTCCTAGAGGAGATCAACCCTGACTGCTCTTTAGAAGGCCAGATCCTGAAGATGAAACTCAAATACTTTGGCCACCTCATGAGAAGGAAGGACTCCCTGGAGAAGAGCCTAATGCTGGGAGCGATCGAGGGCAAAAGAAGAAGGGGACGACAGAGAATGAGGTGGCTGGATGGAGTCACTGAAGCAGTAGGTGCAAACTTAAAAGGACTCCAGGGAATGGTAGAGGACAGGAAGGCCTGGAGGATCATTGTCCATGGGGTCGCGATGGGTCGGACACGACTTCGCACATAACAACAACAACAACTGTGATGTAAACTAACAGTGCAGCATAAAATGATACTAGAAAAAAAATATTTTCACATGTTCTGTAACAGATTTCTTATCTTTAGGTCTCAACCATAGATCTTGCAGAACAGTTTTATTTGTTTTTGCAAGCTCTGCAGAACAATTTGAGG
This sequence comes from Paroedura picta, assembly GCF_049243985.1. Taxonomy (NCBI): domain Eukaryota; kingdom Metazoa; phylum Chordata; class Lepidosauria; order Squamata; family Gekkonidae; genus Paroedura; species Paroedura picta. The sequence continues at coordinate 135,935,103 of NC_135370.1, forward strand.
TCCTGTAGGGCTCTGATCTCATTAGGCAGAGTTACACCAGGCCAAGGTCAAGGCCAAAAAGTCCCTGCCCCTAGTTGAGGTAATTTCTATTTCTTTAGGGCCAGAGATACTAAGTAGATTTTGGTTACTTGACTGTAACTACATCTCAGGGGGATGAAGTGTGAGAGGTGGCCCTGTAGATACGATGGTCCCACACCATTTTAGGGCTTTTAAGACCTTGAATCTGTTCTGGTCTTCAATCTGGAACAAATTCAGCTGGTAGAACGCTGGTGATATATGCACTCTCCATTGGGTCCCAGTTAGGACCTGCCTTGCTGCATTTATAGTACTTATGGCCTGTCATGACAAAATAGCATTTATATCAGACCCAGTTCAACACCACTGAGTTAGCTGTTCAGTATATAGAATGAATTACTGTTTCAAAAGGGCCATTCACTCTTGAGGCTCTGTGGGTTGGTGCCAGATTAGATACGTTTACATACATACATGAGATAAGGTTACAGACAGTGTGAGGAGTTGAGAGAAAATGGGACAAAGCTATTAAATTTGTCTGTCTGACTGGTAACCTTCTCTAATGGTTCTTTCCCATAATATGCATATATATGCTTTAGGGGACAGTGATAGAACTTCCCATATGAGGAATGGCTGAGGGATTTGGGAATGTTCAGCTTGAAGAATAGGAAGTTAAGAGAGGACATGATTGTTTTCTTTAAGTATTTGAAAGGTTGTCATGTAGAGGGGGGCCAGGGAAAAGTTCCTGTTGACAGCAGAGAATAGGAACTGCAGTAATAGGTTTAAACTACACGTAGAATGATATTGGCTAGATATCAGGAAAAAAAGTTCAGCAGTGGAATTGATTGCCTAGGGATGTGGTGATTCTACATTGAGCAGGGAGTTGGACCTAGATGCCCTCTATGGCCCCTTCCAGCACCACGATTCTATGATCTGTGCTTCTCAGTTTTCAGGCTATCATGCAACCCCCACCCCCAAACTACTGCCCCATCTCTGTGCCATGAGTATGGCACAGACTCTTAGCTCAACATAATACTTGGATAATTATTCAGCCCCAGTGGTGTTGCATGTGGTAAACTCTATGTCTGATCATTGAGTAACTGCTTTAGTTCAAAAAGGGTTATCCCTAAATCCCCCAAATTCCTTGTGCAGCTGTTATATTAGGGTAGCATCTGGATAATTTCAGATGAGAGGAGTTTGCTGGGAAATGACTAGTAATGGCAATCACTGGAAATAGAGGTAAGCCATGATCTTTATATGTTATTTAATCATCTTCCATAAACTCATATTAAATGTTTGTAGCTTATTCCAGTGTTTTAAAGTTATGTAAAGGTAGCAGAACAGTGTGCTTTTTGAACAAAAAGCACAGTGTACTTTGAACTGAAGTAGAGCTGGAATGGAATATGTCACTTGGAGAAATTAAATTAGAAAGAAGCATAATGTAATTACTGTGTTGTTAGCTTCCACAATGCTGTTAGCACACACTCATACATCATATCATATCATACCTTATGAATAAAATGTTTAACCAGATAGTTTCCATGTGTGTACTGTAACCAAGAGAGCCTACGATTGTCTGGCAGTCAAAAGGTCCTGCTATTTAGCATTATCCAGGGTGTACCATGAGGATGCAAGTTATAATTTGTTTGTGCAGTTAAGAATATCTTTGTTTTAATTAACTTTAAAAAATCCATTTCATTTTTGATGTGGGACACATCTTCTGGCATGCCTCTCCCCGCCCATAAAGCATTCCAGAAGCTGGAGGGCCCAGCCAGTGGCCACACTGGACCCTGGGGCCAGGGCAGCCCTTGCGTGACGGGCTGGGACTGAGGCAGCAGCTTCCCTGCCCCCAAAATCAAGGCAGCGGCCACACTAGCTCTCAGGATCATGGCACACTCTGCCCCACTCCCAAGATATTTGTAGCAGCTGCACTGCCCCCTGGGCATTTGCTGCACAAGCTGTGGGCCCGAGACAGCAGAGAAGGAGCAGGTAAGTGGGAGGGGGGAAGGAAGTGAGTGAATGCACACATGCATACTTGCATGTGTGCATATGTGACCCATGGGGGTCAAGGCAGCAGCGGAGGACCAGGTAAGCAGGGGGGGAGGGAGGGAGTGTGTGCGCATGTATGTTTGATTGCCTGGAGGGAGGGAGTTTGGAAAACCCATAGGTAAAGGAGTAAACGGGAGGGGGGAGGGGGAGTCTCTCTCTGTGTATCCTTGTGAGTGAGAGAGTAGAGAAGAGGCAGGGATGAGGTTGGGAAAACAACAGGTAAGGGGGAAACTGGGTGGGGAAGGAAAGGTAGTCTCTGTATGTCTGTATGTGTTTGTTTGCGAGGGAGGGAGGGAGGGGGCCCTGAAAAAGTCGCGTCAGGGAAGATATGTGTCTCACGTACCCTCTGAAAGTCAGACTGTCAGGGCAAATTTTTTTTATAATACTTGTGCAAGTTGGGATGACAAATATCTATCACAGTGGGACTTGTCTTTTTCAGTAGAAGACCGTGGTGATTCCATCTTTCATAGAAAACTTTACAGAGAAAGCTATACCAAATTCCTGAGATCAGTATTTTCATTAAAAATATAAAATGAGGATAGTGGCCTTGTTTAGGCTCTGTTGTCACGTAAATCCTTGGGATGATGTCAGCTGCACTCATAAATATACCATTAGCAATATTTTCCCAGCACCACTGCATCCACACATTGTAGGCCTGCAGAACTCTTCTAGGTGGGCAGGGGCCTATTGGGTTTTGGCCAACAGGAGGAGGTGGATTGCTCTGCAGAAAAAGTCCCTTGCATCCATTCTGACTTGCATGTATATTAGCAGGAACAGGATTGAGTGGTTGGTGTTGTGGTAAGAGTGGCGGCTTCTAATCTGGTGAGCCAGGTTTGACTCCCCACTCCTCCACATGCAGCCAGCAGTGTGAACTTGGGCTTGTCACAGCCCTGATAGTGTTGCTCTCACAGAGCAGTAATATTAGGGCTCTTCCATCCCCACCTACTTCACAGAGTGCCTGTTGTGGGGAGAGGAATAGAAGTTTATAAGCCACTTTGAGACTTCTTTGGGTAGAGAAAATCAGGGTATAAAAACCCATTCTTCTTTTTCTTCTAGCCAAAGCAGCCTCTCCTAAGGATACTTAAATCTACTGACTGAAGCTATGAATGGGCAAGGCAGATCTTTCTACAAACCTGAAAAATGCCCTAAGTTTGAAGGGAAATTTGAAATCTTAAAAAAAAAACATTGAGAGGTAAAACCCCAAAATAATAAATGGAACATCTACAGATTTAAGCAGATTTAAGCAACAGATTAATTTGCTAGGCAGCCACAGATTCCAGGTTTGATTCTGGCAGGCAGGCAGAGGGGACAGGGCCCTTTCCAGTCCTAATTTAGTCGTTGAGGGAGGACTCATTGGAGTCGGGCCTGGTTAGAGTTGCCAGTTCCAGTATTGAAATTTCTGAAGATTTTCTGGGGGAGTCTGAGGAGAACAGGGTTGGTGGTAGGAAGAGGCTTCAGGCAGATATAGTGCCAAGGAGTCCACCTTCCAAAACAGCATTTTCTACAGGGGGACAGATCATTGTTTTCTGAAGTTCAGTTGTAATTCTGGGAGATCTCCAGGTATACCTGCACGTTTGCCAGACCTAGACCTAGCAGCAGCTTTTGGGTGATTAAATGCCACTGGACTTGCTAGCTGCTTGCTACAGTTCAGCAGCAGCCACCCTATGAAAGCCAGCATGGTATAGTGGTTAGAGCTTAGATGCATGAAGGGCAGTTCTATCTAAGCCTATGGTTTCTGTCCATTTAGCAGCCCCTAGGTTGCACTACTGATGTCATCAGTGAAAGCTATTCCCTTCAACAATCTTATGCTTTCACAGAGCTGTCTGTGATTATCCTGTCTCTACTGCCTCCACCCCACCATTACTGATAGAAATGGAAATTCCTCTTCCTCCTCAATCACCCCACTGTGATTTCCATTAGCAAGCCATTCTCCCACTACCACTGATTATTAGGCACAAGTCAATGTGACTTGTGTGCTTGATTTTCTCAAGCATTCATTATAAGCTGAATACCCGGTGCTGGAAGTCTGATAAATAGTCTCATTACAATCAGTCAAAGCAGGCAGCTGGTACATATCTAAATCAAAATTGCTTTTTATTCTATTTATTCTATTCTATTTGCATGGATTTGCGCTTTACCTTAGATTCTGATCTCAATAGTAATCTATTGTTTAGGAAAGGTTAAGTAGAGTTAAATGGTGTTGGAAAGCTATGCCACAAAAATGGGTGAACTTTTATTCAGTCTTCCTTCATTGACTGGAATATTAATGTTCAGCAAAGTAGCTGAAATGTTCAGGAGCTATGATGATAATGATTTGCGATGTGGAAGGTAGTGGAGTTTTCTATAGAAACGTGACTGATATTCTGGAATTGTTTCCACATGGAAACTTGTCTGTCCCCTTCTGTTGCTGACTTCCTCCAGCGACTAGACTTTCTCTCATTCCATCTGGTGTTCCTAAGTGAACACTGCCTTCTGCCTTCTGTTTTAATTGTTGTTTTATTTTCATGTATACTTAGCTTTGGCTTGATTGTTTTAACAATGTGTTTTTGTTTGGTTTCAGTTGCTTTAATATGTGATTTTATTGTGTGTGCTTTTAATTTGTCATCTGATCAATGCAGAAAAATGACTATAAATTATCTTGACGATAATAATTACACGAAATGACAATAGCATCACAGTTCTTGTGACAAAAGCCATTAGCTTGTATTAAAGAAGCCGTGTATTTTATTTTTATTGGGGGGGGGAGTTAGGGAGGCCAGTCATAGTTGATTTTGACAAGCTTCTCTTTTCCCTTTTAACAGGAAATATTACCATAGAAGATTAGTCAGATGCCTCCTTTATTTTCCTTGCATCACATGGTGTGTCATGCAAGGCTAGAAATACTGGCCACATAACTTAAATGCATGAAAAAATTAGGCAAATACAATGGAAGGCACTCATACTGTACTCCAGTTGCACAGACCCATTATGGAGCTTTGCTACGTCAGTTTCTGTCTCCCAAAGGGAAAAATCAGAGGATTTACGTACAAGGGCTGCGTTACTCTAGACAGATCCAATAAACGTTTTCATAATTGCTATCAAGTGAGGGAAGACTCACAGGCAGCAGGAGCAAGTGGGCAATCCTATGAAAACATTGGAGACATCTTCTTCAAGCAAACTCCTACTAAGGAAATTCTCGCTGAGCTGTACAAGCTAAATGCTGAAAAGGAGAAGCTATTAGCCACTTTGCTTAGTTCCAGCCACATCCTGGGAGTTACAATGGGAAATCAGGACGGAAAGCTGGAAGGAGTGTCTCAGAGCCTTGCATATAAAGATGAAGATAACCTGGGTAACAGGAATCAACTAGAAGCTTTTGGGGGCTCTGTGGAAATTAAGCCAACCTTGAAAAACAAAAAGGCAAGGAAATTTAGCAAACGGAGAGAGAGCATAGAAGATTTTATAAACAAAAAAATCAAAAGAAAGGTCCCTGTAGTTTTGGATCATTCAGCACTGGAAAGAAAAGACATTCTCTTGGGATGTGACAAACTGACTTCTGCCAAACATCCTGGTGATATTTCTTCCAGTTCTCTTCAGGCAAAGACAGAAGGCAAAGATGATTTATTAGCAAATAAGAAAAAAACACTGGAAAGATCAAGAAGAGATTGGCATTTGTGTGAGGACAGTCGGTCCTTGGGCTCTGATACAGAACCCTCTGTTTCTTTTTCTGAATATGACAATGATGTACTGGGACACTGTTTTGCACATTCCAGCCATAGTCTTCTTGACGATGTAGAGGATACTCTTAATGTCATGCAGGAGCAGGCAAGCCACCTTAGAATGCACCCTTGCCAAGAAATAGCACCCAACGAATCTGAGGCCTTTGATATGGCTGCGGCATCAGAAAGACTGCACAGTAAGAATCATATTGCAGAGATTGGTAACATCAAACCTGTCAGAGACCTGCCAAAAGTACTAGATTCAGAACACTTACAGAGAGCTTTAAAAAACACTGTAGAGTGTGGTCAAAGAATGTACAGCAGCAAAGAATGTATTAATAGTGTAGTTGCCACTGAGATTCAAGAGAAGGAGTACGAAGGCTCTATTCAACAATATAAAAGAGAACAACAACATGTTATTGATGAATCATGCAAGCTAGCGGGTGCAGTCAATAAAGCCCTACTGAAAGTTATACAGAATGACAGGTTGGATGAAACCGTAGAATGGAAGAGATTGCCACATATTACAAAAGCAGAAAGGAGCCCACCAAGCTTGGGATATGAAAAAAAACCTGCATTCCCCCAAGAGAGCAGCAAACCTTTGTCCTTAAGCTTGCCAATAGGTTTGTATCCTGATATTTATCAGGCAAGGACTAATGTTAAACAAGAAGATAAAAGGCAGCCATCTCCTCCTTTAGCAGCAGTTAGTAATGTTTTTAATAATTCATATCCAGCATCAAATACACACAAACAGATGTCTCCTCCTTTGTCCTCGAGACTGCCTAGCCCACAGCTCCACCACAGAATACTTCCATTGCCTACGCCAGACACTGCAGAAGAATCTGGGCTTAGCAGCCCTCAAAGTTCAAACTATTATATTACAAATCTCCCTTTGGATAGAGATTTGGAAGCACACCCTCCCAAGTGTTTTGAACCTGAACATTCCGGATTCTTTATGAGGCAACCGAGCCTACGTCAAGGTGCTCCAGAGGACCTTTCTGGAAAAAGCATTCGTACAGAAAAAAATAGTATCCAACTACATTCAGGTTAGTAAGATTTGAAATACTTTAAAGTATCTGGTAAAACAAAGCCAATTTTTATCACTAAGTTTTCTTGTGTGAATCCTATTGAAATGAATAGGACCTGTACAGGACAAGCTTGTCTTAAGTCATAAAACATGTGCCTCAAGAGTTATTTTTAATCGGGACTAATTATTTATTTGGGATGAAATGGATATTTTGAAATATTTTATGAATGGATTAAATTAAAAGGTCATTATTATGCTTAGAGGTTAAGCTGGTTTGCATTGGTGGAGTTTATGAGCCAGGATGACAACAGCAAAATGTAAGTGAAGGTACAACTGTGACATAGCATCTTTGTGACGAACTTGAAAAATCACACACAAATCATTCTCTGGAAGTACTCACTGTCTCAAGCACACTTCCAGATTCTAGCGGTCAGTCAACAAATCTATGTTTATGGCACCAGTGTTATATAATACCCAAACTTTGAACCCAAATGTTAGAAAACTAATGAACTGTCTATCTCTAGCATCTGTCTATATAGTGAGGAAAATGCTCTCTGGTGAAGATTACACCAGATTATAATACTTCAGTGCTTCTCTATATAAATTCCCAATATAATGCACTGACTAGGACAAATCAGACTAGGACTACACCCTAGATTGTAAAATCAGAGGTTGCTTTATGCTCTGCATGCTTTTAGAGAAAGAAAACTGAAGTTACTGTATTTTAGGAGCCATTGTTCACAAATGTTCAAGTGACAGTGTCCTAAAAGGAGAAAGTTCTAAATCCACTTCTCTATGCATTCTTCCTCCCAAGGGTTATATCCAAGAGTGGTTATAAATATGTTTGGTTATGTTAGCCCTTATAGCAAATTTGCTCTTATGATATTGATAGCATATTTGACATTTTAATGACATATTAAACAATTCAAAGCTTGACTGGAATGGTAGCCACAAGCATGACATTGTGAATCACCAAGATTTCACAAAGCTGGTCCCTAACTTCCAGATGAGAGGAAATGTAACTGTTTGTTTCTTCTTCTAAAGAGCAAAAGTGCAAATAGCAATTAAAGCAACTGATATAAACAGAACTTAATATTCAAGTCTATAAAATAGCTTCAAAATCACATAAAATAATATTTATTTATTTATTTATAATTGTATTTGTTGACTGCCACTCGCGGCCCGGCGGCTCATGGCGATTTACAATAAAAACATTAAAGCCCGCATAAAACCCAATACATATTACCAATTTTCCTTTACACAAGGACTTGAGGAAAATTCAGTAAGGTAGACTGTAGTGTGAACCCTTTGCTATGACTCTAAGAGGAGCAGTATTGTCCTAATCAAAGTTGCACTAAAATTAGATCTATTGAAGTTGATGGGATTAGAATGAACTAACTCTTTTTAGGATAGCCTTGCATGGGCACTTGTGTCTATGCACAAGATTTTACAGATGCTTTATTGGTGATTAGCAATACAGTTCATAGTGCATAAAATACAACGGGCTCTAGAAAACTGGGGTTGGTTATTTCTATATTTTTTCATGAAACTAAAATACAAAATGCGGAAGTGTTTGCAGGATGATAATCCTCCCAGGGCAAGAGATGTGGACCCCTTCCACATGTTGGCCCACAGTGATTATAGTCTTTTTGGTTGTTCTGGTTTTAGAATTTGTGAAGTTTTTAATGGTGTTATTAGGGTGGGGGTCTGGTTTTTAAATTTTTGGAGGTTGTAATCATCCATTATATAATACCACACATTGTATTTGGATTTATATTGATATGCAAATAAATTAACAAAGAAAGGTGGGACACGCTGTCTGGACAGTGATGCTCTGTCTTCTTGTTTTTCTGGAATTCTGGTCTGCTGGTGGACCTTCTGACAGCACCTGGGTTTGGGCCAATGTATGATACAGAGTGTTGTACCAGATGGGCCATTGATTTGATCCAACATGACTTCTCTTATGTCCTTATGTTTGGGGCAGTGACGCTCTGTCTTCTTGGTGCTTAGGAGGCCATAGTGGGAGGGCTTCTAGAGTTCTGGCCTGCTGGTTGACCACCACAGCTTGCATTTTATGTATATGGAATGATAATTTTACAACTCTTATTAATATCAATTAAAAATATGCATGCAGGAGAACAGTATCCTTGGTTGTATTTAAAGTTGCCAGGTTCCTGTTAGGAGTGGATATCTCCAGCTTCCAGCTCCAGTTTCCAACCACCACTCCAGAAGTTATCAGAAGAAAATATACTAAAAAAAAATCACTGTCAGCATGTAGGGAAAATCCAGGTTAGCTCAGACCTCCCTAGGAATTGCTGGAAATTCTATAGTAAAGCCATAAGAGTTCCAGTAATTCCTACAGAATTCAGTAATTTCTCTATAAATACAGTAATTCCCCAGAAAGTGACATAACACTATTGTGTTGATGCATCCTGTGCCCCTTTCCCCCTACAACTCCTGCCAGTTGCTGACTTGCTTCTAGTTACATTGTATTCACTGTTGAATTAGGTGTTGTTTTTAGTTTTAAAACTGTAATTTTATTGAGTTTACTGTACTATAATATTTATAATTTTTAAAATTGGTCAGATACATGGAAGCTCTCTGCTTAATCACTTAAATTCTTGCATATCTTAATTAGATTAAGGATAAAAAATGTTTAGCTGCATAACTGATAATTTCTTTTTACAAATTAGGCAGTCATCTGAAATAGAAAAACAACAACATCAGTATATTTGCCACTATTTAATATTTATCCCACAACAAAAATAGCTTCCTTGTTATTTAACCGGTCATAAAACAGAAATTGTGAACCAGACTTTCACACACTGATCGATGTGTTTACTTAAATAATTATTGTCATTCTGGCAGATATGCCTCAGGAATTCTTAGATCAATTCCACAGGGCAAAAATCGCGCTGCCTCCTGCTTGCAAATGCATGGTTGTGAGCTGCGCATTTGCAAGCCTCAGAGGAGACCCCCTCCCGCATTTCCCCTCTGCCTCATCGCAGCTTTTTGCTTAACGTTGAGGCAGTAAGGGAAAACAAGGTGAACTTCTCCCCCTACTCCTTGGCTCGTCAATCACAGCAAGCCACCAATCAAAGCACAGTGGTTGTCTCAGGGACTCAAACTTCTGCTTCCCCCGAGCCCCGAATTTTTTAAAGCGCATTTCCGCATTGCTATGCAGTAATGCCACAATGTAAATGCATTTGAAATAAAAAAATCAACGCTTACATGTTGCTATGGAGAAATGACACAATGATAAGGCACCCCCCCCTTTTTTGGGGGGGATTCATGGTGTTTCAGACTCTGTTTATGTTCGGGTAGAGTTGTGAGAGCCTGGATATGTTAACTGGACCCTGCATAGTGATTGTGTGTAAACAATAGGCTTAAAAACAAAGAGCATAGACACCTAGCTGATTGGGAAAAGCCTGCTTCATCACGCCCCCCCTCTTCCCTATTCATTCACCTCTGCTAGAAAACACAAAAATTTGTGCTTTGCCTGCCCAATCCCCAAAAGACCGTGGACACTTTAGAGAAAATTTTACTTTGATTTAGGCAAAGTAGCAGAGTTGGATGAAATTTAATTCAGCCAAGATTGAAGTCTTCTGTCTGGGTCAACGTGTAGAGACAGGTGATACAGTTTCCAGTACTTGATAGAGCCCATAAAATATGGTGATAAAATATCTCATTCCAACAAAACACTCTTAAGGAAAATGTATACTGTTCTTGCTACATACATGTGACTTCCTAGTAAAAGCCAATCATTGAAACGTAGCCAATTGAGTTAAATTACTCAGTGAAAGCTTAGAAGCAGCTTAGTGTAACATCCTGATCACAGATTAACAACTCTGTCTTCTGTGGGTCAAATGGATCATGCGTTCTTACCAATTTCATGTTCCATGAAACATTTTTAAAAAGCTTACTTTGACAGTTTTCTACAAGAATTTGAAAACAAGGGAAGAAAGATATAAAAATTATATTCCTGCAATCAGGTATATAATATAAATCAAATTGAGAAATGATTTATTAAACTAAAATTACCATTGTGCAATCAAAATATTTTGTTGGAATGGAGAAAGGAATATATTATGGAATTTTATGTAAAGGTAAAGGTATCCCCTGTGCAAGCACCGGGTCATGTCTGACCCTTGGGGTGACGCCCTCTAGCGTTTCAATATGGGTTGGTTTGCCAGTGCCTTCCCCAGTCATTACCGTCTACCCCCCAGCAAGCTGGGTATCATTTTACCGACCTCGGAAGGATGGAAGGCTGAGTCAACCTTGAGCCGGCTGCTGGGATTGAACTCCCAGCCTCACAGGCAGAGCTTCAGACAGCATGTCTGCTGCCTTACCACTCTGCGCCACAAGAGGAATATTATATAGCCAGTTACAAATGTTAATTTTTCATACATAATATGAAATGCTACATAATACAGGGTTGTTTTTTTATTTCTATATTTTACTTTCATGTGTTTGGTACTTGGATATATATCTGGTAATGTAATTTGGAATATTTAATACCTCTTTTAACAAATTGTGAGTCAGAAATAAACTTTTTGTTCTAAAAATGCAGGATTGGAAAGAAACAAATGAATTATAACTAGCTAACATAATCAAAGCTTTATCTCCTAAAAAGAATTGGTATACTAGATTATAATGATTATGTAAGATGTCAGTACTGTAATGTGTTAAGGGATGTTTTTGGCAGCAGCTGTACAGAAGTCTGGCTTCTACTGACTAAACTGATGGGCTGTCTTGAAATGCTCACACACATTATATATTAAGAGTAAGGTTGCCAGATTTGGTTTGGGGAATTCCTGGAGCCTGGGGGAGCTGGGCTTGGAGAGGGCATGGAGGTCATTGTGGTATTATGCAATAGAATCCAACCTCCAAAGTAGCCATTTCGTCTAAAGTTAGGTGACCAGATGGTCCCAATTTTGGAGGGACATATGGGGGCAAATTGTACTTACGTTGAAATTAAAATATATATATTACAGTACTATTTTTGCGTTCTATGAAACTTTTTGTTGCTCCATATAGACCAAATTTTTAATCAAGAACTGCCCCCCCCCCCCCCGGTCAATGGTATCCCGCTTTACCAATGTTAAAATCTGGTCACCTTAGTTTAAAGGAACTAATCTGTCATCTTGAGGTCAGATGTTATTCCAGGAGATCTCTAGGCCTTATCTGGAGGTTGACAACCCCATTCTACAAATAAACAGCTAGGGAGACTATATTGTTTACTAGCACTTTCTTCCAAGGAAAGTGAAAGATCATTTTGACTGGAATTTGTGACAGTAGTCTCTCTCTAGGTAGCACTGTTGCTGAAGGAGAGTAGCCAGATAAAGATGGCTAGCTTCCTCTTTCTGAGCTATTGGTTAACCAGTACAATGGAGGTCTTGGGCCTGAAGATCCCCCAGAATCACAGCTGATCTCCAAGCAATAGAGATCAGATTCCTGGCAGAAAATGACTGCTTTTGGAAGTAGAATCTATGGCTTCACACTCCACTGAGGTTCCTCCCCAAATCTCCAGGAGTTTCCCAATCCAGAGTTTTCCCAAGTCTAACAATAACAGAGCTACACTAGTATGAAAACTTGGTGAATTGTGACTTTTAATTAAGGTCATTCTTGTGACTGGTACAGGATTGAATCCTGTTTTAAAATGGTACTATCTGAATAATTATATTCCTAACTGATAATTTTTATGTTTGTATTAAAATATTTGCACTTCATAGTTGATTGCCTGCAATCTTTCTTTAATAGGATGTCTTTTGTATAATAAGAAGCAAGAATGACACAGAGAAGCAATTTAAATGAGTATTTTAGAACCCCTTAATCTAGTTAACTTTGAATTTAAGAAGTCAATAGACCATGTGAGAATTTTCTGGAAAAATGACTTTAAATGTCCTTGTTCTCAGGGAACAATTTCCTCTTTATCCTGACAGAAAAAGTGATGAAGTGTAACTAATTACACTCATTTGATGGAAGGAAAGTATGTGGTTCAGAAGATTGAGCAACTTTTGACTTCATACATGAGTGAAAGTGAATATGGGTAAATGTTTAGTAAACTTGCTGTTGCACAGAGAAGAGGAAATGAACTAATAATGGGGGGAAAGGTATCCTTTTTATTACTTCAGCCTGGAGAAAATGAAGCAGGAATGAAAAATCAAGCTGATATAAATTATTTTAATGAAATGATGCTATTTTAAAAAACCCTACCTTTCTTTTTGGCTCAGGAATATATGTACTTGCCAAAGAATATGCATAATTTAGGACTGAGGCTTTCAGGTGCAATCTTCCCACCACATACATATGTTGAGAGCCAGCTTGGTGTAGTGGTTAGGAGTGCGGACTTCTAATCTGGAGAGCCGAATTTGATTCCATGCTCCCCAAATACAACCAGCTGGGTAACCTTGGGCTCGCCACAGCACTGATAAAGCTGTTCTAACTGAACTGTAATATTAGGGCCCTCTCAGCCTCACCCACCTCACAGGGTGTCTGTTGTGGGGAGAGGAAAGGGAAGGCGACTGTAAGCCACTTTGGGACTCCTTTGGGTAGAGAAAAACGGCATATAAAAACCACTTCTTTTTCCTCTTCTTCTGAAAAAAGGAAACTTTTGTGGTCTATTGACATATGGTCATCAAATTATGTTGCCTTGAAAGTTACTCTTAGGGTTTCCAATTCCAGCTTTAGAAATTCCTGGATATTTGGGACCAATGCCTGGGAAAGAGACTGTTTGGGAATTATAGGAAGCTTAATAGAGAATTATAGTGAGTTTTTGACTGGTAAAATGTTGCTTTTTCTTTGGTATGTTAGCTGAGATGACAGAAGGTTGACAATTGTATAATAGTAACTTATGCTTTGCTAGTGTTTTTGCACTTCCTGTCAGGAAAGGTAATCTTACGTAATGAACATTTGATCATGTAATGAATTCCTTTATCAGAAGTCCTTGAACTTTCAAAGATGACGGTTATGCCTCCATTAATAATGCAATATGATTGCACAGCTGCAAAAAAAGAACCATATGAAAAATATATCAAAAGACATTTGAATATGCTACTTCCTAGGCAGTTAGAAATCTACAGCTTTGTTTTGTTATGCAGAATTGATGAAAGTTAGTAAAACTAGAGTTTCATAATTTTGCCATCCCTAAAATGAGCTATGGGATTCCTGCAGAAAGCTTGTGTAAAGTATTGATTAGAGTATTGGACTGGAATCTGGGAGACCTGTGCTTGAATCCCCAGACTGCCATAAATGCTTGCTGATTCCTTTGGGCCAGGTATTTTCTTTCTGCCTCACCTACTACACAGAGTGGTTCTTGTGAGGATAGTTGAGGAGGGGATAGTGATGCTACAAACTGTGTTGGGTCCCTCAGAGCAATTCTCTCCCTCTTTCTTCTTTACAAAATATGTTAATATTTTTGTTTTGTTCCCCATAGCTTCCATTGCTTCATTTTTTAATCTTGCTGTGTGTGTGTTATGTTTTTGCAGCTTGTTTGTTGGATTGGTCTTAATTGATGTTACAGTGTTCTGGTTTTTATGGCATTCACCTTTTTAAGATGGAAAGACAGGATATAAATCTTTAAAATAACTGCTTTATCAGCCACCTCTCTGGTTTCTCAAATTTAAGTGGGCATCGCCCACACCTTTTTGAGCAAGGGTTAGAAATATATTTTAAATAAAAGCAGGAGGATCAAGAAGGTGAACTCTGCATTGAGGAGTATGCTTTGTATGTGCTCAGTGTGAAAAGCAATATTTTCTCTACTATCTTCTTCATGCTGTAGGGAATTTAAAGAATAGCCTTTCATATGACAACTGAGCTCACTGTGTGACCATCTGAATTTAAAATTTATTTATATTTTGATTTGTATGCCATCCGTCTCCAGAAGGGACACTGGGATGCCGTGACCTGAGTGGCCTAGGCTAGCCTGATCTCAGAAGCTTAGCAGGGTCAGCTTTGGCTAGTATTTGGATGGGAGACCTCCCAATAAATTCAGGTTTGTGATGTGGCAGTAGGTAATGGCAAATCACTGTAGGCAATGGCAAACCACTTCTGGAAAACTATGGGTTTGCCAGAAGTCAGATGTGATTTAGTGGCACTTTCCATCACTGCTGATGTTGGGTTTCTCCACTGTCTCCACTGATTATGGGTTGCAGTGGAGAAACTGGCTGTCATAATGTTTCTGGAGCTAGCAGAAAGCCTTTTCCCAAGTGATTTCTGCAGAGGGAGTAACATCACAAACAAAGTTTTATATATACTGTTGTGAGTATCCACCCAGGACTCCTCTGGGAACAGAAGCATTTCTGGGCAGGGAGCCCTTGTTACCTTGCCAGTTAATCCATTTGGAAATGGTTATTCATCCGATTTTCTTCAGAGACTGGAACTCAGTTGCATTTTATAATTAGCAAAATGTGTTGTTTCGCCCACCGCAAACCGTATTTCTTTTGTAAAAAAAAACAAAAAAACCCCCTAAATACGTGATTTTAGAAGACTCAAGGATTCTGATAGTTTTGTGTGATAAATAAAAGTATATTTATAGTTCAGGGCTGCACTGTTATTTATTATTCATAAACTCTCATTCAGTGCTGTGCAATCTAGAACTACTGTGGTTGGTTATGTCTTTGACAAAGTAAAGTTGTGGTCAGTGAACCTGAAATACTGTAAGACTGAGATCTTAAAGACAGTGGCCATAATCCAAGAGATTGGTTGCAATTCTGCAGAGATTTCTTAAAATCTGTCATAGTTAGTGGATTTTAGCAGTCTGACAGGATGTAGGATTTATATTAATTATTATTTGCAGTCATTAATCTCAAGAATCACAGCCAGATTTGAATGCATAAAGTTTATGATTGAGCCACCTCAGTTGTATTGAAGTGGGTCCTGTTGGTCTAGTTTGGCCTGTGTGTCCTATTCATAAGGTCTACTGCTGTTCACTTTTCACTTAAAAAAAAGAAATTGCCAAGATAGGAGGGGAAAGGCAGGAGAAAAGAGTCCTGGTGACCCCCCCCCCCCGCCCCTATGAAGCAAAACTGAATTAAACTGAATGCAGAAAGCACCCCTGTTCTCCAGAAGACAGAGATCAGTTCAGCTGGAGAAGATGGCCACTTTGGAAAGTAGACACAATGTCCTTACACACTGCTGAGGTTCCTCCCTTCCAAAACCCACTATCCTCAGGCTCCACCACCAAAATCTCCAGATATTTCCCAACCTGGATCTGGCAACCCTAGAGAACTGTCTTAGGGATGCTGTATTCTTACTGGGATGGGAGATCTCCCACCTCCAGTAGATTTTTCTTGTTGCCTCTCAACTGCGTAGTGAGCGAAAAATGAGAGGGATGGGGGGACCAGTGATCAGTACCCTGATGTGCTTATGTCATATATGGTGTGACAAGAAGTGATGTCATCATGTTGCCAGTGACACTCCAGCATTTAGTGAAAATTCTATGGTTAAGTCATGGAGTTTTGGCTGAGTGCTCATGCTCATGTCATTACATCACTTCCAATTATGCCAGAAGTCATGTCAGAAAATTTTCATTATGTCACTTGTGACGGCTTCTCCACAACTGTGAGTCTCCCACTGGTTGCAGCCCTGTGCTGGGAAAGTGTGGAATGCATTGTGGTCGTGGACCAATTCTCCCCTCCTTGTAAAGTTTTAAAATAATTACAGTGCAATCCTAAACAAATATGCAGCCTCCTAAACCCATTTACCAATAGGATTAGAAGGGTATTGCGCTGTTTAATATTGTACTCTCTGAGCTCTAGTTACAAGTGTCACATCTAGTTTTGCCTCAGATATCACAGCTTAATCACCACAGACAGATCTTCCAGATCGTGTGATACCAGATCAAGCACAGTGCCTTCAACCTAGATTCTTAAATTCTTCTTTGGACCATGTTATACATGTTGATTTTTCAACTAACATAAAAGGATAGTGAGTGTGAGTGCACTGTTCCTGCCCCAGTTGGTGCATGATTGCCAGATTGCGCTCGTGGGGGTCTTCATATGCACCACGTGCATATACGTAAGCTCTTTCTTTATGATTGGGGACATTAGAAAAAGCTGCGCTCCTAGGTATATAGAACCTGAACGGGTATGTTTTATGTCCAAGTAGACACCATGCTTATGACGTAGTGATCACAAAAAAAGACTGAGAATATATGAAATACAAAAATGTCATTGTGTATCTTAAATAGCCTTTGAACTACTGTCTAAAACCATAGCTGGTTTCCCTCAAACTTTACTAAGTCATCGTCATAGAAGAATAAAGAGCTATTTCTGTATAACAATCTATTTGACACCGAAGTATAGGAAACAAAAGCTATAAAGACTGGGTGTGACTTGGTTTGGAATGTAAAGGTTGTATGCTATGATGGTGATTCACTATTGAGTTCAAGAAGAGTATGGATAAGTGTGTTGCTAAGGCTAGTGTGAATAATATTCAGTTTAACCAAACTAGTTAAAACAACTCTTGAGGAGAGATGAGTTCTTTCCCAAGATGCTCCCTTTCAAAAGAAGGTGAACAGCTGAAAACATGTTTGGAATGGAGAAAGAGCCGTTCCAGTCAGAGAAGACATGGCATATGTTTCTGCAGTGCCATAAAGAATCCTGGATTTCACAAAGGTAACCCTGTTTTAGAAGGTAAGCTGCTCTTACTGAGTATAATTGAAGATGCTAGCTTGCTAACCCTTTAACATAATAAGAACTGAGATTTTTTTACAGTGTAGACCTATAAAGAGTCTAAACCTGTCAAATTCCTGTCAAAACCAGTTGGAGTCAGTGGGTTTAGAGTGACTCTGTATAGGATTGAACTGCCAGTTATCTATTGTTGTCTTCCATCATCAGGTGAAGACATTTTTTTTGTTTGTTTGGCATAACACCAATGACTGTTTTTCTCTATCCTCCCTAGTTTTGATGTTATGTGTGTTTATTTAAATCTTTTGATGTTAATATGTTTTAATAATTTTATGTTCATCTTGGGGACTGCATTTGGGTGGGAAGGTGGCATAGAAATATTTTAAATAAAATATATAAGTAATGGGAAAGTATTGACAGAAACAGGTTGGCTATAGGAAATTGTAGTAATGTGTAGCTTTGTAGTAATGTAAAGATTATTTTGGTTTTGTAAACTGGAAATTTAAGGGATAGAGCATTTATTGTTGCATTTTTTCTGCTATTAAATTGTTGGTTGCCCAGAATATTGAGCTGTCAACCTTTCCACTTGGACATCCAAAGAGAGATACTGTACCTTTTCATTCTACAGGATATTGCATCACTCTGTTGAAAGATCTGAGAACAAAGGGGTTGGATCTAGTAATGTATGAACAAAACATGGAACCAATGGAATATAGCTATTCTACTGCTCCCTTCCCACTGCAGGCTCTCATATTCCTTCACAGAAACCATTTCTGATCTTTGAGATGTAGTGGGGGAGGGTTGTGTCAGGAAGGAGGAATCAGCGAAAACTGCCCATATGCATGCGGCAGGTTTGGTTCTAGGCCATTTGCTTTTCTGGTATCTTGGCTCAGGTTCTTCAATGCCCAGAGAAACACTGAAGTGGGAAGATATTTTATTTCTGCATTAATTAAATTTCTTCACCTCCTTTCCGTTCATAATATTTAGTGCACAGATAAGTGTTTATGTAGTCAACTTCTTAATATTCACAGTGTGATGAATGTGTGATGCTTTTCCAGAATTCCCTTGAAAAAAGAAATCCCAAATTAGTGGTGCTCACGAAAGAACTGAGGGTAGAGATTAGAGAACAGGTAGATTCTTTTTAAAGGACAATATGAATTGCTTGTAGAACTTTTTAGAACTGTGTGGACTTATCAGAAGAAACCCAATTAACTAACATGTGTATGTTAGAGCATGTAGATTTCAGTGTCAGCCTAAGATTTGAGAGGCCATATTTAAATCTTCTTTCTGCCTTGAAGGATACTGGGTGACCTTTGCCCATCCTCACCCGTGTCCTCCCCTAACCTATATCAAAGGATGGTTCATAAAATGGAAAAGGGGGTAATTATGCATTCTACCCTGGATTCTTTGAAGGAAGAGCAAGATAAAAATATAATCAATACCTAGATGTTTGTATAAAGGATACTGCTCCTCAGTTAGAAATTAATTTGTGGTAATGTAAGGGAAGGAATGTACTTATTGATGAGATAATCATCCTATTGGTTTTGGATCACATGCCAATATGTATTGGGACAGAACATGTGGCTCATTTTCAGGTTGGCTACCTGCTGTTTGAACAGTACTTTAGCTTAACCCATATGTTTGCACAGTAATTAAATCCAACACATCTGTTTTAATGACTGTCTATTAATAGCTTTGTTTCTAGAAGGAATATCTGAGGGAACTTCTGCAGCTGCTACCTAGTAAAACAGGTTTTGCAAGCTTTAATAAGGACAGGTTTGTTTAAAGTGCTTTGATTCCAATCCTTCCATGCTGTTGTTTTTAAACAGAAAGAGCATGTATAGTGTATTTTTCAGATCGTCTTCTGATAATCATTGTTATAAGGATATATCAGCACATTGATATTAACACATGGTTTTTACGCCACTCTCTTCCTGCACACATAGTAAGAACTGGGCTTACTTGTACAAATAAATAGTCGTTCAAATGAGCAGTGATTGTGAGCAGTGAAGTGCCAAAAAAGTGGGTCTATTGAGAGAGATTACTCCTACACTCTTTCATGAATTGATGCATGTTACGTTCAATCAGATGTGTGGTACATTTCATATGTAGGCTTGTCAGACACAAAGGATATAGTCTAACAAGACCACCATTTACAATATTCTTATTGATATGGAAACACAATTTATGGCACGTTCAGGAGGGTGAAAGGGACGGAAATTACTATGAATGTAACACATGCTGAGTCCTACCCCTCCCTGCCAGCATATGCAGGGGGGTCCAGGCACAGCAGGTACCTGCCTTCCCACTGCCTGGGCCAGAGTGCAGGAGGGGAAAGAGTGCAGTCGGTTGCAGAGCGTGTGCCTGGCTTTCTACTGCCTGGGCCAGAGTGTAGTTCAGCTCCCGGGTGTTGATGCCGCATTCCCTCCTCTGCTGCATTCTGGCCCAGGTGGTGGGAAGCCAAGCACCTGCTTTGCCCTGGGCCTGGCTTTATACGCTGGCCTCCTGTACTTTGGGACTGGCAGCAGGTGACCAGGCACAGCTGGGAGGGCCTGGCTCGGAAGATGCCATGTTTACTGCAGGCATCTCTGCCACAGCCACAGTCCTCTTGGAGGTCTACCAGAAGTGGACTGGAGGCTGGGTGCGGTGACCCCAACAGCCCTGGGACTATGTTGAAACTTCACCTTCGCCCAAGACAGCAGGAGTACAGGGCCACCAGCAAGAATCAGATTGCCACAGATTATGTGTTTCCACATAATCTGTGACAATCTGTTTTTCATCGAATATTTGTAAAAACGGCTTTATGGAAGAAATGAAGAAATTTTTTATTCTAACCTGTGGGTAAACTTGGTGATTAAATGGTTCATTTTATCATTCAGCCTCATTTGGAACATCACTCCCAACCATCTGCCTTGGGGCAGATGGCCTGGTCCTGTGACCTCACAGTGTGGGAAGCTTCCATTTACAGTTTCCATGTGACTGTCTCCTGGAATAAACATGATAAACAACACACAAAAGTGGTATTATACATTTATCCATTCCCCTTCTCTATTTACCTTGAGGTCAATAGCCTAGATAATTATTCAGTGATCCAAGAAAGACTTAGTAGAAATAAATAAGCATATAGGGGGATTAAAAGAGAAAGGCAAATGTTTGGGAGTAGTTCCAAACAAACTTCTGTACTGCACATAAAGGCAAGACAATAGGAATGGAAGGCAGATGATATTGTACAAATGGGTTCAGTTCAAAGGAAAACAATACAGAAACTGGAACTACCTCTCTTTGAATAGACACACTCACCAACTTCACCTGGCCTATTGTTTTGCTGGGAGTGCTTGTTATGATGGGGGTGTCTGAGATGCCTTAAATTATCCAGGAGACCCTAATCTCAGGAAAGAACATTTTTTTTGCCAGGGTAAAGAGTAATAAACTGTTTAAATAAACCAAATGGAGATAAATTTCCTGCAAAGAGTTAACCACTGGCTCAGCTGTTTGAAAGGGGCAAAATAGATGTATATTATGATGCCTTGAGTTGGGCCATAAAGCTTGGAGAAGTGCGCTCTAAGCTGAATGAGGGGAAAGATGCTCAGTTGTCCACATGGGGTGTCACTCCAGAAACACAGGACTGGGCAAAGGGACACCTTGTTAATGGAACTCATGTTGAAATGAGGAACAAGGGAAGGAAATGGAGTTGCATCTGCCCTGTTTTCAATGTTCCAGCAGACTTGTGTCTGGAGAAAATGGCATAACTGGAGAATGGAGTCTATGATGTCACATCCCTGCTGAACTTCTTCTCCCCCTATATCCAGGAATTTCACAACCTGTATATGGCAGCTCTAGATATAGGTCTGTTGACACTGAAAGTGATGTTGTGGCATCAGCCATTCTCTGTCCCCATTTTCCTTGTGCTACTCAAGTGACAGTGGACAACCAGGGCTGCTGGTGCAAAGTCTCCTGCTGTAGCAAGAGATCTGGAGCTTTAGTCCTGAAACATGAATGCCCTGCTCTGTACTGACGTTTTGTTTGTTCCCTTCTAGGTATCATAGATCGAACTCTTCAGCTTCATTTATATATTTGAGGACATTTTGTGATTTAAAATCATTACACCTTTCAAACTGTAGAGGGCACTTGATCTCAGTTTTTTTGAAAATGGGCAATCTCATTCTTTTTTGTTCGTTTTCATTTCTTCTTTAACTGGAGTTTGTATAACAAGAGCAAACACGAATGGCCATAGAGAATGTGATTGCATGTGGCAGAGAAATATTTCCTTGTACTGTACTTAGATGCTCTGGGATTATATCCGGGTAGTGTTCAGATGAACGGTTTTGGCATACAAAAACGGAGAGTAGTAACTGCAATTTAGCCGCGTGGTAGATTCAACTCAACAAAGATACAAGATTTACTAAGAACAGCTCACAGATATAACTCCAACTGAATCAGCAGAGAGTGGTGGAGTGTTTAGACCAAGGGTAGTCAAACTGCGGCCCTCCAGATGTCCATGGACTACAATTCCCATGAGCCTCTGCCAGCATTATCTGGCAGGTGCTCATGGGAATTGTAGTCCATGGACATCTGGAGGGCCGCAGTTTGACTACCCCTGGTTTAGACTATCAGATAAACTAGCAAGATGGACTGAGGCATAATCTTTGTAGGAAGACAGTTACCATTCCTCTGGAGTTTCTCTTTGGAGCAACAGCTGTCTGAGCGGGAAAGCTAAATAGTATAGCTGGTTTCCTAATTGTTGCAGATTCAGTTTAGGATGTTATGTAACATAATAAACATATTGGGATAAACCACAGGCATATAATGGTATTCTGTCTCTCTGGAGCCATTTCTTCATGTTACAGTACTTTACCCATTGCCTTAGTGGTTTTGGAAACCTACATAACAGCTTTTGCTGTGTTGTTTCTCTCTAAGAAGATGCATTTTTGCTTTATGAGATGGTTTGTTTTGCACCATAATGTAGTTTTTATCGAACATGACAAAAGGCTATTACAAGATTAGTAAATGATTGTTAAAATCTCTTTGCTGACAAAATTCTGAATTAGCATGTATGTTTTACAAAATTTGCCAGGAACGAATTAAGCAGATGGCAAAGCATTTATGCCTTGAAACATTACAATCCTTTGAATTTCATATACTGTACTCAACAGGTTCTATTTGCTTTCCCCCCTATTATTTCTGAGCTCTAAGACTGTTGGCACTTTTTGGCACTTTTTAAAAGGAAACATTAATTTCATTTATATCCCATTAATTTGCCAAGGAATACTGAGCAACCTTTTTGTCGTAAACCCCCCATAGAGCAACTTCAGTACAAATAGTGTCTGATTCATGGCTGATTGGGAGTTAAACCAATGTTTCCTCTATCCAACTCCAGCACTCAAGGGTTGTGTATGTTCTCCACTGAATGTTAAATAGAGAAAGAACGAACATTACCTCCCCAGGCTCCAGGCTCTATTCCTGACCTGATTTCTTCTTCTCCATGCCCCAGAGAAGCTCTAAATTGAGAGAGGGGGCAATCTGATCTCCTATACCATGTTTAATTTGGCCTAAAGATGCAGGACAATGATTCTCAGAAATAAGATGTGCATAATAAGGAGTTGTCTTTTAGGCTAAGAGCTTCTTGGAATGTCAAATAATAAATGGGATTAAATAGATTTATGGGAAATAGGGCTATAAGTGGCACTGAGTCTTGGTGACTAAAGGGAACTTCCATGTTTAAAAGCAGTCAACCTCTGAATCCCAGAGCCAGGAGGCAATGTCACAGGAAGACCTCAACCTTTATGCCCTGATGTTCACCATCCAAAGGAATTGGCTGGCCACTGTATGTAATAGGATGTTTTACTAGATGAACCATTGGTCTGATCCAGCAGGGCTCTTCTTATGTTCTTCACTGCCTTTGGTCTGTTTCTATTTGCATGTCTGTGTCTAACTACTCCATCACAGGGGGTTTAAATAATGTCTTGATTTATTTTATAGAAGTTATATTCCACTATTCATCTTAATGCTAAAAAAATTACAAAACGATAGTACAAATAAGCCATTATTTGTTTCCCATCGTCCATTGCCCTGGGGGAATCCAACTAAGTATTTCCCTGTGTGAAAGGTCTTCTGCCTGGGGAATATAACTTCTCAGGCTGTCCCCTTACATAGTGATCCTGAATGTTCCCCAAAATCTTATTTCTGAGGGTTCTATCTCTCCCAGGAGCAGGATTTTGGAAGGTGTTCTCAGCTGCCTCAGAAGTCACAGTCTGTAGGGAGAATTCTGCGTTGGATCCACCCCACTGACTAATTACCAGTCAATAATAACTAAAAAGTACATTCAGAACCTCTGCATCACAGAGCTGATTGACTCTGTACAAGGCTGGGGCATTCCTTACATCCTCAGGGACTCCATTCCATAGGACAGGTATGACCCTTGGAAAGCCTGAGCAGAATCAGTTCTTACTGTCCTAAGGGAAGGAACAGAATAATTGCTGGTCTGGTCATGAACAGAATGTGTCCCAAAAGGGGGCTTTCTGCTACCAGCCTTCTCTGCTCTGTACTGACTTTCTTCTCTCCCCCCTCCTTTTCTAATGACTAGTTCTGTAAAATGGATTCTACTTCCAAGTCCATTCTACACAATCACTTATAAATCTATTGCTGAAATAGATCAGAGCTGTGTATGCTAAAGAGCTGTGAACTAGGGGCCCGTTTGAGATTATTTTGTGAATTATTCTTTTTTTGTGTGTGGCCTGAATTGGTTTCAGAAATGCCCAGATAAATCCTTTCATTTGAGGGAAGGCAGTTTCTATTGTGATACTGTACTGTAAACCAGCGGTCCCCAACCTTCATCTGGTCGGGGACCGCCTCCGGGGGTGGGGGAGAGCCAGCGGCCCTGCTGCCGCAGTTGCTCAAAAATGCGCACGCGCGGAACTGCCGCGCATGCGCGTTTTGGCCACCAGGTGGCAGTAACACGCATGCGCAGAGTTGCCGTGCATGCACATTTTGGCCACCAGGGGGCGCAAACGCGCATGTGCGGCAGTTCCGCGTGTGCGCGTTAGCGTCGTTGCTGCACCGGCTGCCGCGCCGGCCTCTTTCCCCCCCTCTTGCTGCAGGGGGGGGAAGGCAGGTGCGGCCGCTGGCGGCCCGGTACAGTGGCCTTTGCTGCCTAGTACCGGGCCACGGACCGGGGGTTGGGGACCCCTGCTGTAAACCTTTTAGTGGCATACTGGAATACTACTACAGTTTCATAGTCCTCATTGTTGGGAATAATTTTCTTCTTCTTCCTTGTTAAAATCATGTAGGTATTCCAACAGAGGCTGATTTGAAGAATGGCTTCTCAGAACAGGCATCTAATGTACATGTCACAAATAGAGATGAGGATGCCTGGGTTTTAAGTTACAGGTTGGGACAGTCTAATCCACCAACTTGTTGCAATGAGTCAGAAAGAGCCGAAAGACATTTACTGCACCTAGACTTAAACGTAAGTAGTTCTATAAATGATATCAACTTCTGTTTATCCAGTCTGTTATTTAGTGTAAGAACCTATTATTTACTAGACAGATTGACTTTCACAGACAGGAAATGGAGTTTTTACTATTCTGGTACTCTTAAACTGGCTGTATAGGATCATGGAATAATTTTCAGCCAAACTGTCTGCACCAGAGAAAGTGATTCTTGAAAGTGAACCACAGTGGATAACACTGGTGTCTATTGATGCAGCCACAAGAATGGATTTGTAATTAATTTATTTTAAAGACTTTTTTTAAAGACAGTTAAAGACAGTTTGGTGTAGTGGTTAGGAGTGTGGACTTCTACTCTGGCATGCCTGGTTTGATTCTGCACTCCCCCACATGCAGCCAGCTGGGTGACCTTGGGCTCGTCACGGCACTGATAAAACTGTTCTGACTGAGCAGTGATATCAGGGCTCTCTCAGCCTCACCCACCCCACGGGGTGTCTGTTGTGGGGAGAGGAATGGGAAGGCGACTGTAAGCCGCTTTGAGCCTCCTTCGGGTAGGGAAAAGCGACATATAAGAACCAACTCTTCTTCTTCTTAAAATTCTGATTTTGTACCTATTTACTTAATAAAATAATCACATTATTTGTGACATATTGTGGCTGTACATGTATAGAGCATTATTAATGGATAAATCACTGTGGTAGAAACCAATAATAGATCCGTAAAATTGCTATCTTCAACAAATCACTGGGTTGATACACTGGTCCCCCCCACTCCTTCACTTTTGATCCCCAAGTGGTGCCTATCCACCTCAAAGCTAGGCAGGTCCCTTTCACACTAAAGACCAAGGCTGATGCAGAGCTGGATTGCTTCCTGGAATACGGTGCCCTGTTATCTATTCCTAACGCTTGTTGGGAGACTCTGATCATCATCCTATTTAAGCCCAATGGGGATGTGCACATTTGCACAGATTACAAATATACACTCAACAAGGCACAACAGCAGAATTTGTACCCAGTGCCTGTCATGAGCCATCTTGCATCCCTGATTGGTGGAAAGGTTTTTGTGAAGCTAGACCTTGCCCAAGCATACCAGGAACTACCAGTGGATGACACATTAGCCAAAGCCTAGATCATCATCACCCATCATGGTCCCTTCAGCATGAAGTGGCTACAGTTCGGCATCAGCATTGCACCAGGTATCTTTCAGAACCTTATGGAAGATCTCCTCAGAGGTATCCCCAGCATCATTCCTTACTTTGACAACGTCCTCCTCACCAGAATTATAGAGCAAGAGCTCCCCATCTGCCTTCAAGAAGTCTTTTACCACTTCCAGACCACTGGCCTCAAGGTGAAAAATGAAAAGTGTTGCCTATCCATAGAGTTCCTGGGATTCCAGATCGACACTGCTGAAATCCAGCCTACTCTGGACAAGGTACAGACCATCAAAACTACTCCTCCACCACAGACCAAACACAACCTATAAACCTTTATGGGCTTCCTGAACTTTTATCACTTGTTTCTGCCCAACAAGGCCACAGTTGCTGCATCAGCTCCTTGCCAAGAAGACTGTCATGAACCATGACTAGCGCTCAGGATGGCTAAAACCAACAAAGCCAAGGAGATTTGAAGCTTTATTGTAAATCCACACAGGAGCTAGACGAGAATACATGAGCAGGGGGTTTTATGTCAGACAGAAGTTAATTCAAGAGTATTTATAGGTAAATACACGAGTATTTATAACCCAGGGATTAAGATCGGGTTTGCCTCTCCTCTTAGGGTCTGGTCCCATATTAGATTGGCCTGACTTGACAAGTCCCCAGTGACAACATGCCAAATGCCATTGGCCATCTTTGGTCCATCCACTGGGCTTGTGGGATATAAATTAAATTGTACTTTGCCATTGCTTGGGGTTGAGTTTTAGAATGTTTTTAGTGGGTTTAATGGGGGTTTATTTTATTATGCGGATTGTATACTAAAAATTGTAAACGGCCAGGAGCCAGTGGCGGTCATACAAATTCAATTATAAATAAATTAAATAAATAAACTTCACTGACTCCACCTCAGAACGGGTCAATTGACACAGGTACACGTCAGAGTGACAGTCGGGGGTGGGGCAAGCCACCTCTGCGCCATTTATGCAAATGAATCTGAACAAAACCTGGCATGAATTATCTACTTCTAGCATAGAGGATGCTGTCTTTGAACAAAGGCAAAAAACAAACAGGTGATCATGCCCTGGGGGCATGATTTACAATGAGCAGGCAGATTCCAGGAAAGGGATTAATTCACACTTTCTGCAAACAATGGCTCTTGAGTCATAACAGGCCTTGGGAACCATGGTAGAGACTAATCACATACAAGACCATTTTAGTTTCAAACAGACAGCTGGTGTTCCTGGGGGAAAACGGGCTATGGCAAAGGTTTTTCCAAACATTATAAACAGGGTAACAATCTAAGCATTGTGACAGTAATACAATCGGTATTATCAAAAGAACCAAAGGAATGGATTACATTTCAAAAGTTATAACGTTCAATATCTGAGACCTCCAGGTGAGAACTGGAGATTCCAAGAATTATCTACTTCTAGCATGGAGGATGCTGTCTTTGAACAAATTAGCTATTTATTTATGCATTATAATGCCTTGGCCTTTATAAATGCAGGATACACTTAACTATAATTATATCCTTGGCTTTGATGTCTGAAACAATTTCAAAAGTTGTCTTACCAGTTTGTCTTATAATTCCTTCAGGACATGTAGTTGCAAACATACTAGCTGGTGGAATGAGCTCCCGGAGGAGCTGCGGGCCCTTGGAAATCTTTCCACTTTCTGTAGGGCCTGCTAAACAGAGCTCTTCCGCCAGGTCTTCGTTCCCCCCCCCCCATGCTGCCTTCATAGACCATCCTGTTTTAAATAGGGCTACAGTTTTCTTTGTCATCTGCTGAATTCTTGTTATATTTATGGTAATTGGGGTTTTAACTGGGGTTGTTATTGGATTTTTTATTGTATAGATTGTTTCTATGTGACTGGTTGCAATCCGGTTTCCAAGAGCAGCAGACTATAACAATAAATAAATAAATATTTTGTAATGAAATATTTTTACATACAAAACTATCCACTGTGTGCAATCAATATCTCACTGAAATTAGTGGCAAGACGTGTATGTGTGTGAGTGTATGAATATAAGGAGAAAATTGAGATGGTAATGCTTTTTTTTAATTAGTTGAGTTCCATAGTTAAGGAAGAACAAAATCTTGCACTATATCTTCTTCAGCTACAGATTCCAGTTAGTGGTATTATTCCCTTACCATCGCTATTTCATTACATTACCATTGCTTTACATTACAATAGTCTCTTTAGGTAATCATATACTCCTGTTCTTAAAATAGCCTTATCATACACACAAACACAGAGGTGGTTTTATATATACCATGTAGCACTAATCTATCATTGTAAGAGCTGCATTCTCAGGTAATATAAGGTATGTTTCACAATGTGGATTTTAAATTTAACTGTTTGTTGTGACCTGCTTATTCAAAATAAATAAAATCCCATCGCTTTCTTCCTGGATATTCTGTTTTGGACATCACATAGCTGTTCCAAATATCAAAGCGCTGAACATTATTAGATGGTTGTTATAATTTGTAATTTGAATGTGTTATGTCTGTCAAGATGAAATGGCTCTGAAATGGTTGGTGAAAGGGCCCTGATGCATATCAATGAACATCACAAAGTGGCAATTCACTTAAAGTAGAACAGGGAATTTTTTGCATGTGCAAGAAATGATAGGACCCCCCCCCCCCCAAATTCAGATCCCGAGTGAAAGATAATAGTCAGTCTGGAAACCAACACTCAGTTGCTAATAAAAGGGCTATTACAGTCCCTTCAGGACTTTTAAAGAGAGTTTTAAAACCAAACAATCAGAGTATTCAGTATCTAATGGTAATGGGTGCCTGTAGGCAGTTAATGCAATTATACATCTTAAATAAGGGTTAGGTGCATGTGGAAGCACTAGTTGTATTAATTATTGATAGTCTGTACACAAGTGCCCTATGTGCCGTGATGTCAACAGCTTGCTTAGAATTTCTCTCTATTATCACATGAATATAGTTTGAGTCCAGTAGCACCTTTAAGACCAACAAAGCTTTATTCAGGATGTGAGCTTTCACGTGCATGCTCACTTCCTCAGACTATGAAATAGAAATCATCATAGTACATATGTAAGGAAGAGTATAAATTAGCAGTAAATTACTAAACAGCATCATTAAGATAGCCAACAAATATGCAGCATAAGATATTTAGCAGAATCAGATGCCTTGCTTCTCTACATAGAGAAAACAGGTCAAACCCTCTGCCAAAGAATAAATGGACACGTCTGACATTTAAAAAATCACAGGATTGAGAAACTTTTAGGAGAAACTTTCGACTTCCAGGACATTCAATGAGCAACCTCAAAACAGCTATTTTATTTCAAAGAAATATCAAGAACAGACTGGAAAGGGAAACTGCTGAGATGCAAGTTATTACAACACTCAAAACAATGGAAATCCTAGGACTTGACGGGGATATTGGTTTCTTATCTCACTATTGGATTTTCACATGTTTTGGTGGCTAGGGAACTGGCTAGAAAACTGCATCCGAAGAGTGGTTGTCAATGGTATTTTATCAAAGTGGAGGGAGGTGAGCAGCGGAGTGCCGTAGGGTTCAGTACTGGGTCCGGTGCTTTTCAACATTTTTATCAATGGTCTGGATGAAGGGATGGGGGGGGGGTTAAATTTGCAGATGACACCAAATTGAGAGGAGTGAACACCCAGAAGATAGAGTTCAACGAGATCTGAACATGCTGAAAAATTGGGCAAATGAGAACAAGATGCAATTCAATAAGGAGAATTATAGAGTTCTACATCTGGAACATAAAAATGAGAAGGATGCATACAGCATGGGAGATACACTTCTCGATAGCAGTGTGTGTGAATGTGATCTTGGGTCACTTGTGGAGTGTAAGGTAAATATGAGCAGACAGTGTGATGTGGCAGTAAAGAAGGCGAATGCAGTCCTGGGATGTATCAACAGAGACATCTCATCAAAATCACAACGTGTCATATTCCCACTGTATACCCTGTTGGTCATACCCCACCTGGAGTACTGTGTACAGTTCTGAAGGCCTCACTTCATAAAGGATGTGGACAAAATTGAGAGGGTGCAGAAGAGAGTGACAAGAATAATCTGGGGCCTGAAGACCAAGACATATGAGGAAAGGCTGAGGGACTTGGGAATGTTCAGCCTGGAGAAGAGAAGGTTAAGAGGGGACGTGATTGCTGTCTCTTAGGTATTTGAAAAGTTGTCATTTAGAGGAGGGCAGGGAAATGTTACAGTCGGCAGCAGAGGATAGGACCCACAGTAATGGGTTTAAACTACGTGGAGAACAAAATCAGCTAGGTATCAGGAAAAGTTTTTTCACAGTTAGAGTAGTTCAATAGTGGAATTGACTGCCTAAGAAGGTGGTGAGTTCCCCCTCACTGGCAGTCTTCAAGCAACAGCTGGACAGATAGCTGATCCTGCACTGAACAGGGGATTGGACTAGATCACCTGTATGGCCCCTTCCAACTCTGTGATTCTACATATCCTAACCTCATTCAGCTCTTATATCTGCACTACTTACAATCCCCTCTTCATTTTATTTCAGTTTGGACAATGGAATTGTACGGTGGATTGTAATGTTATATAGTGAATAGTAGTATATGTAATGTAATTTAAAATCGAACTTTCTGATCTTAGGACAGGAAACTGAACTCACCATGGCTTGTCACTTGTGGGATGCTTTCATGCTTAAGTGGAGATAAATGACGCAAATGGATAAGAGAATGCTTAAGTGGAAATACATGGGGCTAGCAGGAGGTCTCTTTTAATTCTTTTCACAATTGGGAAAGCATCTGCCATTCATCACTAACCTTAACATTTTTATTCCCCTTATGGTTTTGTGAATGGGAATTGAACCCAAAGGACTAATGAACTCAGTCTGTTATTCTAGCATGGCATTTGATTGTGCTAAACATCGTTATGATGTATATTTGATAACTTGATGCTGTTTACTAATATCATTGTACTGTTTATTAATTTACTGCTAATTTACTTCTCCTTATATATGTAATCTGATGATTTCTATTTCATTGTTTGAGGAAGTGTGCATGCACATGAAAGCTCATCACTAAACATTATAAAGCTGAATTTGCATGCAGCCAACTCATTCCCAACTCACTCCCTACCCTTAGAGCAGTGGTCCCCAACCTTTTTATCACTGGGGACCACTCAGTGCTTGACAATTTTATGGAGGCCTGGGGGGGGGTAGTTTACTCCTCTGTTCTCAACAACTGCCCTAACACTCTCTGATCACTATGGTAATGTTTAAACATCCCTTCAAAATAAGATACAGACACACCACAACAATGAACATAAGGAACATTTTATTTTCATGGAAATTTTAACTCATGACAATGACAAATCAATGGGAACCCTGAGCTTGTTTCTCTGCAATGAGATAGTCCCATCTGGGAGTGATGGGAGACAATGACACCCGAAGTGTGTTGTAAAGGGCCGGGGGGGATTAAGTAAAAGGCCAGGGGAGGGGGGAGAAGCAATATGTGGACCATGAACTTCCAGAAGTACAGGCAGAATTTCAAAGAGGCAGAGGAACTAGAGATCAAATTGCCAACCTACGCTGGATCATGGAGAAAGCTAGGGAGTTCCAGAAGAATATCTACTTCTGCTTCATTAACTATGCTAAAGCCTTTGATTGTGTGGAGCACAACAAATTGTGGCAAGTTCTTAAAGAGATGGGAATACCAGAGCATCTTATCTGTCTCTTGAGAAACCTATATGCAGGTCAAGAAGCAACAGTGAGAAACGGGCGTGGAATCACTGATTGGTTCAAAATTGAGAAAGGAGTTCAGCAAGGCTGTATACTGTCGCCTTGCCTATTTAACTTGTATGTGGAGCACATCATGAGAAAGGCGGGGTTAGATGAGTCACAAATTGGGATCAAGATTGCAGGGAGAAATATCAACAACCTCAGATATGCAGATGATGCCACTCTAATGGCAGAAAGCGAAGAGGAACTAAAGAGCCTGTTGATGCGGGTGAAGGAGGAGAGTGCAAAAGTTGGCTTGAAACTCAACACCAAGAAAACGAAGATCATGGCATCCGACCCTTTCAATTCCTGGCAAATAGATGGGGAAGAAATGGAGGTAGTGACAGATTTTATTTTCCTGGGCTCCGAGATCCCTGCAGATGGGGACTGCAGCAAAGAAATTAAAAGATGCTTGCTCCTGGGGAGGAAAGCTATGGTAAATCTAGATAGCATCCTAAAAAGCAGAGACATCATCCTGCCAACAAAAGTGTGTCTAATCAAGGCTATGGTCTTCCCAGCTGCAATGTATGGCTGTAAAAGTTGGACCATAAGGAAGGCCGAGCGTCAAAGAATTGAGGCTTTTGAACTCTGGTGCTGGAGAAGAGTCTTGCGAGTCCCTTGAACAAACCATTCAGTCCTAGAGGAGATCGGCCCAGCCTGCTCCTTAGAAGGCCAGATCCTGAAGATGAAACGCAAATACTTTGGCCACCTCATGAGAAGGAAGGACTCCCTGGAGAAGAGCCTAATGCTGGGGGCAATTGAGGGCAAAAGAAGAAGGGGATGACAGAGAATGAGGTGGCTGGATGGAGTCACTCAAGCAGTCGGTGCAAACTTAAATGGAGTTTGAGGAATGGTAGAGGACAGGAAGGCCTGGAGGATCATTGTCCATGGGGTCGCGATGGGTCGGACAAGACTTTGTACCTAACAACAACAACAACTACCAGTTAGGGCCAATCAAGTCAAATTGTATGCAGACAGTAAGGAAAAGCCTATACCCTTGGAATGTTTACTCATGAGTGACCAATCAGTACAAATTGCACTTTAACACTGAGGACAAATCAGATCAAATTGCATGCAGACAGCCAGGAAAAGCCTCTACAATGGGAATGTTTACTCATGAGTAAGTCATGGCCCTTAGCCAGGACACTTTAGCTTCAATCAAGAAAGAACAGTCAGCCAGAAAAGGCTAATAAGGATGGAACTTTACCAGGCAGTAAAGTTCTTGATTTCTGTGGACCATCAAAATAGCAAAACCAGCTCAACACAGGTCTACTAAGGGTTCAATGTATAAAAGGGGACCCATAGAGATGTGTAGTAAATATAACATTTCAAATTAACAAGAAAATGGGGAAGACTTTAATGAAGAGTGAATATTCTTCAGGACACCACTACATTGACAGTATGTTAAAGGAGAAAGGGGCGGGGAAGAAAAGATCTGCCTGCTCAGACTCCTAAGAGTATAAATACTTTTTTAGTTTTGGGAATGGGGTGATGCAAAATGATTTCCTCTTCCCTGAGAGTCCTCACAGGTTCCTGCCTTGTAGAGCCTTTGTCTCCATTAAACCAGCTTGGGAGCTTCTAGCCATCTGACTGGACACCAATGGATTGGATGATTTCTGGTCTGATTCAGTATGGCAATTATTATGTTCTTAGTTTCCCTGTCCTGACCTGGATAGCTTAGACCAGGGTTAGTCAAACTGCGGCCCTCCAGATGTCCATGGACTACAATTTCCAGGAGCCTGGGAATTGTAGTCCACGGACATCTGGAGGGCCGCAGTTTGACTACCCCTGGCTTAGACTATCATCAGATTTTGGAAGCTATGGCAGAACAGGCCTGCTCTGGTCTGCAGGCCTTATTCCATCCTGCCTACTCCAAGGTGTTCCCAACCCCTGGAGAGGCTCCTCTGTCCCTCTCATTATACATACCCTAATAGATGTTAAAATATAGGACAGACTCCTTAGCTTAAGAAGATGTGAATTTTTACAGAGTTTCTATTATCCTGAAGCTTCCCTCGGCAATCCAGGCAATCACAAGGCCAATGGCAGCCTGCTCCAAAACTCAGTTAAGAGATCTAACTGCCCTGCCCTCCACACTAAAGAGACCTCCTCCTTGCTGCAAGGAGCTTTTATCGGATCTGTTTCTCCACCTACTGACCAAGTCAGACCAGGCCAGACAATTCTTTCCTGGAGATAATACCTGAATGTTGTCTAGTCTATAGTCCTCTGAACCTGTAGTTCCTGTTTGGAGTAAGGGAGAGAGCCTGACCCACCTATTGCCTCTGGCTAGACCAGTCATTCTCAGCCATTAACTAACCTGGGAAGGAGTCTGGAGGACAGACTGATTTTCTGCTCATCTCTGATTTGTGGTGTACTTGCTGAATTCACACACATTGGAAAAGGAATGGGAGGGAACAGCTGAATCTGCTGTACTCCTCCCATTGGCTTCTCCCATTTCCCACCTCTCAGAATTTATTCTCAGTGCTCCAGTAAATGGCTGGAGGAAGGCTCTTACAAGCAAAGGAGAGGACTATTCAAGCAGGAGAGGACTGTGACCAATGCCACAGAGTCTACTCTCATAAATAGTCACTTTCTTCAGGGAATCTGATCTGCAGATCTGTAGTCTGCAGATGAGCTATAATTCCGGGGGATCCCCAGGTCCCACCTGGAGGCTGGCATCCCTAGCCGAGAGCGACTACACCTGGATCCAGTGTAAGGACTTTACACAGCCGTCACAAGGATTCCTTTCTTCTCAGGTTTCTCCTTGTCCCGCCAGCCATTTCTAACCCTGAGAAAATATATTCTCAGGTTTTGTTAGAATTGTCAACCTCCTAGTGGTGCCTGGAGCATCCCCAAATTTACTAGTGATCCCCAAATCACACATTTCCCCTGAAGAGAATTGCTGCTTTGCATGGTGGCCTTATGGCAGCTGAGAAGAATGCCTCCTTGTTTTGTACTCTATAACCCAAAGTATTGTATACACAAAAATGAAACTAACTTCTTATTTAACAAGCATTTTATTTTATTAGTGATGATGCATTCTGTAGACACATGACTTCTGGGCGCATGGCAGGGAGGCATAGCCAACAGGCATCACTTCCAAGGATTCTTGAAACCTGAATAATATTTCAGGGGTCATTTCACGGTCCAAAGCTTGAAAAGGCTGAGCTAGACCAATTAACATTTGTATGAAAGTGAGCCGAGATATGTCTGGAGAGCAATTAGACTGACTTCCCCCTCCCTGCCTGGTCTCTGCTCAAAGAAATAAAAATGTTAAAACATTCTGTTCCAACTTCCACCAAAAATGTATTTCTTCACAGAGGCTAAGCTTGGTAGGCCTTGGCTAGTATTTGGATGAGAGGCACCCAATGAATACCAGTGTTGTGATGTGGAGGCAGGCAATTGGTAAACTGCCTTTGAAAGTGTCTTGCCCTGAACACCCTGCAGGTCGCCATAAGTCAGCTGTGACCTGACAGCAAAAAACATACAACAGCCTTCTCTTTGCACTTTCAGGCGAGGTACAGCTGTAATATCAGAAAAGGAATTGAGGGCGGGGGACAATCTTTCTGACTTGCTTCACACTTGAATGCCTTGATGGTCCCAAGGCTTTTATACATCGTAGTTCCAGTTACCATTGGTTATTGGTAGGGGCCATGGTTTAAAGGTGGTATCTGCTTTGCATGCAGGAGATCCCAGGTTTGATCTCTGGAACCTCCAGTTATGGATTCAGTATAAATCAATTATACGTGTATATTGTGCCCTTATTCCATGTGTGCATTTGGCTTTGTTTTTTCTGGAATGAGACAATAATATTGATCAAAAATTTCAACTAGCCTAACTGCAAAAAGCCTCTCCTCCAGCTGCCCAGAACTGGTGACTGAAGGAAAGATCTTGTTTCACAATGAACTTGGATCTCCTTCTTTCCTCTGTATAAATCACTTTATTTTGAATTACAGCAGGGTGCACATGCTCACGTCTGTTCTTTCTAGAGTTAATTACAGAGTACTGGGTTGTGGCTGTTTACCTTCCCCTCCCATGTCATTTCTAATCCATAGGTGTGGTGAATATGTCTGATAAGTACCTGTTTATAGTCCTCAGAAATAGCTGTGCAGAGTTTAAAAGGTAATACGAAACCTGTCTTGTTGGTTGGTGTTCAGTGGCTGGAATCGGCATTCCAGATGCAACCTGCAGGAAAGCGGAAGAGTGTATTTCTTTTATTCAGCTTCAAGGGCACTACATTCAGTTAACTGCAGCTTTGCAGCAGTCGGAACTCTCCAGAAGTTAAACGAAGTCATATAATCAGTGTTCAAAACTTTTCTGTCAAGATTTCCTCGCATTTCCACCTGTGAAGGATTTTCCTAAAACAACTTTGATGAAAGTGGAGAAGAGACTGCCTTTCAGAAACAAAACAGTCTTTCGGGAGTTTTCTGCTGAGAAATGTTACTGACTCTGGAACCGAAATAAGGAAGTAGCAAACTGCAAGTATCAGCTGTTCAGTGTGAACTGTAGCTCGCTCACTGCGCTCTCTAGTAAGTACAACTATCTGTATAGCAGACAGACTAGCGACAATTAGTTTGTAGAAGATTTGCCTTATCAGAAAAGCCACTTTTAAAAAGAAAAAATTGTGACCCTGCTGAGAAAATTTATGCTTTGCAACGGCATGCAAAATCTCCCCATTTTCTTCTGTGTTCAAGTTGTGAATTTCAGCGGAAATTTACATTTCAGACTGCTGCACTGAAAATAAGAAAGAGGGCAGTCTGATCTGCCAGAACTGCCTCTCTGTGTGGTATTTTAAGTTAACCAATGAAAATGTTGCTTGAGAATAACTACTGAAAGGAACTAGCATTTATAACAGGAATATAAGAACAACCGTGATTTGCCCAACATGGAGGCAAAGCAAACTTTTGATCGCAGCAAGCTCTTAGAGAATACAACCAAGGCTGAACCAGGCCAGACTATTTTCACTAAACTTTCTGTGAAAGCGCTTTTTGGATTTCCAGATAAATTGGACTCCAGGGCACCAGAAGAACAAGCTGTTCTTAAAGCATTTCGAAATGTTAATGGTGATATCCATATTGACAGCCAGGAAGAGGGGAATAATATCGGTGATGATGAGGCTCCAAGAATAGCTGGCCTACAGCCAGAAGTACTACAAGTTAAGTATGAAATACCACAAAGCCCAAGCGATGTTCAGGCTGCTCTGGATGCTGGTACTGGCAGTTTGTATGCCCTAGAGACCAATGCTACTGCCTTGGTGTTCTCAGGGGTGCTGGGTCCCTGTGCTACATCTCACCTTGTATCTGCCACTAGTGCCTCAGATAACCCTGAAGCTGATGTCGGTACTGCAATTGACTCTGAAGCCAGCACTGATTTCCCAAATGACTGTGAGTCTGGTGCTGGCAGCCCAGCTGACTTGGTACTGAGGAAACCTGAGCAAAATGAGCCATTTCTTTGTAGTACTGAATCTCTACATTCGCCTTTGTCTGAATTCAGCAGAAAAAACAAGGATCTCATTCTTGTTCAGGGTACTTTGGATCATACAACAAGCGACACAGACTCAGA
Source organism: Paroedura picta (assembly GCF_049243985.1). NCBI lineage: Eukaryota > Metazoa > Chordata > Lepidosauria > Squamata > Gekkonidae > Paroedura > Paroedura picta. The sequence goes on from NC_135370.1 coordinate 135,972,423, forward strand.
CAATGAGGCTGCAAACATACACTGTGATGAAAATTCAGCAAACAGATCTACATTCAGCAGTGCTGGGACCATGCAGGATAATGAACAGAGGAAGGAAAAGCAGGAAACAGAAGGCTATAGGCAAACCAGTGGTACTACAAGTGGAGACAAGGCACAACCATCTCTACCGATTTCTACATTGCCTGTAACAGAAATGGATGATATGCTACAGGAAATCGGCTCTAGTGGTGAAAACATAGTGCTAGGAGATGAGTACAGTATTAACCTGCCTACTGCAGGAGAAGATGCTCAGGAGTCTGGAGATGAGCAAGGATCTCTGGCAAGCAGTTCTAGTAGTGTATCTATCCCAAAACCGACTACAACTGAAAAGTCCTTTCAGCTTCCTGCTTTCTTCAGTGGATTACGTGTAAGGAAGAAAGGACAGCCCAGAGATCTGGGGGAAAGTGTAACTGAAATCAAACAGAAAGACAGTGACTTAGCTATGCTTAAATTAAGGCAGCCTGTTAAAAAATCTCATATTGCACCTGAACTGTTATCTAAAAGAAAGCTATCTGAGCCTAAAGCTAGCCCAACCATTTTGGAACAACTTTCTCAACTTTTAGGACCTAAAAATGATGATCAAGATTCTAATGAGGTAACAAATTACTCTGGAGGCAGTGATGAAGGTCAAGAAAACAAATCCTCTGTGCAAACAGAACCTTCAAGTCCTCCTGAAGAAGTCAAATCAAGTCCTGCTGAATCAGCTCTAGATGCATTTAAAGCTTTATTCACACGTCCTCCCAAAAAAGGAACAACTGCAGATACTTCAGAGCTAGAAGCAATAAAACGGAAAATGAGACATGAAAAGGAATCTTTGAAGGCGATATTTGAACGGTCAAAAGCAAAATCTGTGGATGGAGCAAACGATACGAAACCAGTAGGTTGATTAAAAAATTTTATGCCAAATATGGACTGTAGACACATTTTAATATTAATCTATTTAATGGATGGGTATGAGCTAATTGGGTGTGAGCTGAAGACTAAAGAAGACCCAACTTTGGTATTTCCAAACTGAGAGACCCTAAAAGAAATATTTTTTTGAAAAAACAATTGTTCTGGATTGCAATGTTAAATTGTATTGGTAAATACTTGAGATAGTTCTGAATATTATTGTAGGAAAATATTATGGATTGGGTGGTTCTTCCTCACAACAACACTGTGAGGTGAGTTCTTTGTGGTCTCTGCTCAGTCCCACATATGAAGCTGTGATGGAAAGTTCTAGTTCTATAGTTTATAAATTGGCACTGAAATACTCTCCCTGAGGAAGGGTACTATGCCTCTGTACCTGAAGGGTTTCTTTTCATCTCCAAAATGACAACATACAATTAAAATGTGGATGTTTTGGAAGCAACTAGCTGAGTCTCCAGCTAGTCTGGAATTTAATCTGGAATTTAGATCCAGTTCCCAAGTCAACAGTATCATCCATACTGGATGGCAAATATATCTGTATCAGAATAATTTCAAAGAATTCTAATAGGCTGCCATTGATATCTAATAACAGTTAACTGGTACTGCAGTTAACTGTTGGTTGTTTGTGAATGAGCTCATGCAACTGCTAATTGGACAAATGCTGAGTTAAATGGATAGAAGGATGGAATCTCACCAACTTACTTGGGGACATAAGGAGTTAGTATCATCTCCATAGATGATGCCAATAAAACATTGCCTACAGTCCCAATAATGTTATCATTTGTGCTGCATTGATGCTGTTATCCACTTACCAGGTGTGTGATTTTACAGTTATCTATCTCTGATGCACCTCCTAGCATCCTCCTATAAGGGTGTGGCTCTCCCCATCCCATTCAGAATCAGAACCTGGGGCCCATTCCGCACCAGGATCAATGTGGCAAATTGGTTTCGGAAAGAAAAAACGCAATTTTAAATAGTGGAATTCGTTGTTATGCATACCTGCCTTTGTAGTGGAATCCAGTTGCGTTTCAATCGTTTCCCACAGGTTTCTGGTCTCGGCAAAAATCGCTAGAAAGGAAGCGATTTTTTCTGTGCTTTGTCCCGCCCCTGGCCATCACTCAAACAAACAGCCAATGGGCGGCCGTTATCATGCTCCCGAAAAGCTCCTTTCCCTTTCAGGCAGGTTAAAAAAAAACACACACACGTTGCAACGAATCTGCGTTGATTTGTTGCAACGGAGAGACCCATCTAGCTGGCAGGTGGCGTGTGAGCTGCCGTTTCATCGTTGCCACACTCACCCCGAGTGAAAAAAAATCCCCCCCATGCACGGGCGCAATTTTTGGCCGAAAATAAAGGGAATCATCAAACGGGGCTGTGTTGTGCTTGGTGACTTAAACAGCTCTGTGGAGGGACTGCAGCCGGAGAAGCCTCGCTGGGTGAATGAAGGCTCGCCGGTTCGTTGCTCTCCGCTCACTCCAAGAAAAAAAAATGGTGATCGCTTCACCGGAAGATCAGAGGAGAGAGCCAGGGGGAGGGACTTTGCTGAAACCGCAACAATGGTAACGCACAGAACTTTTCCGCTAGTGTTGCAGATTGGTTGCAAGAGTGTAGCGCTTTCCAGAGGGTGAATCCACTTTTTGGGATTTCCCTGGAAGTGCTACAACAAAGCGCTTTTTGCTGATCGGTTTCAGGAGTGTGGCAGATTGTGTACGATGTTGTGCATAACTGCATTTTAGTAGCGATTACAATTTGCCACACTCCTGCTACAATGAATCCGTGCGGAATGGGCCTGGGAATCTTCCATCAAACCACTGCATGAATTGCCACTGGTGTGTAATTCCAAATGCACTTTTGGGATGTACCCAGCTCTGTATTTGCTTTGATTAACATAAGCAGACATATTTATTTAAATGTATTTCTAATAGACCTTAAATTATATTGTGCTCTGTTTTACTAGACTGATGCGAGTTCCTCAGAACAGGATGACAAGACTCCAGGAAGACTCCAGACTATCTGGCCACCACCCAAGGCAAAAGATGAAGAAGAGAAAGTTGGATTAAAATATACTGAAGCAGGTAACAGAGAATGGTGACATTTCTGCAAAAAGCCTGAAACTTGTGAAGTTTCCAGTGTAGGCCTTTACACAAAGGTTATATTCTGTCTGAAAAGGAAAAATAATTATATTATTTCTGATGCTGTAAATAGCTTTTGAAAGGCTACCAGATAGGAATTTTATTTCAGGCCATTATTTTTAGATAATACATCTTTGTTTGTGGTTGTACTGCTTATCCCATACCAAATGCCAGCATCCAACAAGTAGGAAAATGAGCCAGTCCTGAAGAAGAGTTGTTTTTTATACCTCACTTTTCACTACTCGAAGCAGTCTCAAAGTGGCTTACAGTCACCTTCCCTTCCTCTCCCCACAACACACACCATGTGAGGTAGGTGGGGCTGAAAGAGCTCTGACAGGACTTCTCTCTGAGAACAGCCCTGACAGGACTGTGACTGTCCCAAGGCCACCCAGTTGGTTGTATGTGGATGAGCAGAGAATCAAATGTGGATGTGGATGACCAGAGACTTTCCAGTTTAGAATCCACCACTCTTAACCACTTCACCCAGCTGGCTCTAATTGTGATTTTTGTACTAAGAACCAAAGATATACAAGATATGCCACGAGAAACTATTGTTAAACCAATTACTTTTGATGTAAGATCTCCTAGATATTCTTCTGATAATTGCATTTACTAGTACTATTTTTTATCATATGGATGGAAAATTAGATTACTGGCTGCTTTATTAGGGTCTATGCATTGCCTTGGATCATGGGAATAACTAGACACATTCGGTTTAGGTTGAATTCACATTTGCCACAAAGTGCTTTATTTTCCTCCCCTTCCTCAAGTTTTGGTCTGCAGTTATTTAAAAAAAACAAAAACAAATGGGAGGAGGAAGAGCAGTGTCATAGGAGCTCCAGCCTGCCTCCCACAGAATGAGCACTGCCAGCTCATGCCAGTCTACCTTGCACAAGGTTGAGTGAGGGGAGGACTGCTGACCTGCAGCTCCCGCCTACATTGTGTAAAACTGGCTCACTTAGTAGCAGTCCCCACCCTTCTTGTCTGAGGCAGAGGTTGCCAGCTCACAGCAGCAGCTCTTCCTCACCCATTTTGTGGACCTTATACTTTTCCCGATGGGGTTATTGGCCACTTTACTTCTGCACACCATACCCATGGCGGTAGGCCATTCCAGGTAAATGGACCTACTATAGAGAATGCCTGTACCTAGACTGCTGCCAAATGGACCATCTTAGGTGAGGACACTACCAGAAGAAACCTCTGTGAGAAACATGTGGCACACAAGGGTATCCTGGGAGATGTGGTTTGAGAAGTGTGAGGACCCCAGTCTACAAAGGGCTTTAAATATGATAGCTAGCATTTTGAATTGGATATGGGGAAAATAAGCACCCATTGTAGTTGACACTAAGGATGGATAATTCAATATGGAGAAGCTGAAAATTACTTGAATAATGCTGATTCAGGTATTTTTCGGACCTATCCAAGCCAAAGTACCCATCCCTTCCTTTAAACGAGCCAAAACAGCAGTAGCCAAATTGTGATTTGGTGATTCAGCCACAATTTGGCCAGTTTACATGCTTCCCCCAGGCTTTTCAGACATCTGAGAAGGCAGGGGGAGAGATCCCAGCAAGCAGCTGATCTTGACAGTCCCTTTGCAGGCTATTTAAATACCTTCCCCCACTTTCTCTGCAGTGTCTGAGAATACTACATTTAAATGCCTGCATTTAAAGAGAGGCATTTAAAGGGTGTAGTGCCCCTGTCATTGTCAGCTGTTTGGTGTCATGCCCTTTAAATGCTTCCCCATTCCTTTGCAGCAAAGGCATGGGTAGGCATTTAAAGGGGATATTGCCAAACAGCTGATATTGAATAACAGACATACCATGCCATTTAAACATCTCCCCACCACCATCGTTGCAGGCAGTGTTGTCTGCAAAGACAAGGGAAAGCATTTAAAGGACATGGTGCACCAAATAGCTGATAATGACAGTTCAGCTGATTGATGGGCGCTCCCCCCCCCCAGGTAGTAGAGATGCTCTCCACTGCCTGAAAAAGGGAGCACCTGCACACTGTCCCCAAAACTTTTTGTATTGTCCAAATCCGAAAAACTGAAGGGTTATTTGTGTGATTTGGATTCAGCCCATATTGATTTGGGACGAATCTGAAACAGTCCATGGTTTTTTTGTGCACATACCTAGTTGACACTGTGTATTGGCTATGGCACTAAGGAAGAATTCTTGTTTGTACCCTGCTTTTTACTGCTGAAAGGAGTCTCCAATCAACTTTCAGTCACCTACCCTTCCTCTCCCCATAAGAGATACCATGTGAGGTAGGTGAGACTGAGAGAGCTTGGAGAGAACTGTGTCTGGCCCAAGGTCACCTAGCTGGTTGCGTGTGAAGGAGTGGGGGATCGAACCCAGTTCTCCAGATTAATAATAAAGACACCAAAGGCAGTCTAATTGACCCAGAACTTGAAGTAAATTTCAAAAAGTAATCAAATATTTCTGAAAAGTGTTATCATTAAAAAAAAAAAACACCAACAAAGACCTCATAAAGGCTGCTCAGGTCAGGGGGAGTTAGGTAATGAGCACACACCTGCCAGCGCTCCCCCCACCCTGAGCAGCCCCGGCTGCAGCCTTGCCAGGCCTCAGAAGAGCTGCCCAGTTTGGGGGAGGTAGCCCCTGCTAGCACTTGCCCCTGATCCAGGCAGCCCTGCCATGGCCTCACCAAGCCTCAGCAGGCCTACCTGGATCAGGGGGGAGACTAGCATCCATTGTATTTTTTGTACAATGGGCTTTTCTGCTAGTATAGACATAACAGAATGGCCTGCAGCAAATACATAAACAAGCCTTGATTGTGTTGCTCATCATTTTTGTTCTATTCCCTTTTCCCCATCTTTTTATTAAGGCTTTATGGAGATCTTCTGTTGTTCTGTTATATAAGTACAAGAACTACATGATTCAGTTGAGTGTTGTTAGAAAGATGGAACTGTACCAGACCTTGCATAAAATGCTATTGGTTGTGCAGCTGTGGTTTGAATGGTAATAGCATACCAGTGGTATTCTAATTTTCTTAGATCTTGGATTCTGAAATAGAAATTACTCATCCAGTGATTGGTAGAGATGGGAATTTAGTGGTGACTCAGACCAAACAACACACAATTACTATGTTCTGTGGAACTATATGCCATTTGTTGAGGATATAAATATGAAAGCTATACATGATTCTTCACAATTTATTATGGCACTTTCCCCACACCCCGGCAGCAGCGCGGCCTTTCCCCCGAGCCCTGACTTGGTGGAATGAGCTCCTGAGTGAGATCAGGACACTGTTGGCATTCTAGCAGTTCCACAGGGCCTGTAAAACGGAGCTCTCTCACTAAGCATTTGGTTGAGACCAGTGCAACTACTAAGTACATTGCACAATATCCTCTTACACACTCCATGCCTTCTGTTACAGCACTGGAAATTGCTCCACAAACCAACTGGGTGACCCTACGTCTGTGGCCATGAGGAGATTCATTTGGTTGCCCAGTCTTTTAATTGGCTATATTTTACTCTTGAGATATTTATATTGTATTTTAATGTAATTTTATGTTTTATTTAAACATATTCTTAGGCATCCCAAGACGCTAGTAAGGGATGGGATACAAATCTTGATGATGATGATGGGACAGTGCTTTGGGAGTCTGTTCTGTGTATTTTTTTTTATTTATTGTATTTCTATTCTGCCCTCCCGTACGTCTCAAGGCAGTTTACACAAAACATAGAGGATATGCAGCATAATCATACTAACAACAACCATAACAGTGGGTTTCAGAATTGAACAACGGAATTATAACAGTTCACATAATAACAACAACTTCTATAAACCCAGTTCAGTTTGGGATCAGCGAATACTGTTATGTTGGTCAGCCTCAACCAAATGCCTGGTGGAGGAGCTCCCTTTTAAAGGCCCTGTGGAATTTTGGGAGTTCAGGTAGGGCCCTGATCTCTTCAGGGACCTTGTTCCCTGTTGGGGGCCGGGATAGAGAAGGCCCTGGCCCTAACTGAGGCCTGACACATTTCTTTGAGGTCAGGGATCACTAGCTAGTTGGAGGTGGTGGAGTGTAGAGCTATTTGGAAGGTATAGGCAGAGATGCGGTCTCTCAGATACACTGGGCCCAGACAGCATATGGTGTTGAAAGTGATTACCAAAATCTTGAGCTTTATCCAGAATTCAACTGGGAGCCAGTGGAGTTGTTGAAGAGTGGGCTGGATGTGGGACTTCCACATTCTGGACAAGTTGCGGTTTCTGGATCAAGGTTAAAGGAAGGCCTGCATGGAGTGAATTGTAGAAGTCTAGTCTAGAGGTGACTGTCACATGGATCACTGTGGTATTCTGGGACCAATTAGGGCACTAATAGCTTGGCTTAGCATAGATAGTAGAAAGCCTGCCACGTTACTCTCTTGACCTGTGCCTCCATAGAGTGTGAGGCATCAAGGATCACACCCAGGTTACTGGCAGAGTGAGCTACTGATAGCTGCACTCCGTCCACACTAGGTAGATTTGCATCTTAGAAGGACTGAGCTTCAGACGACTCTGCTTGAGCCACCTCGTCAACGCTTCCAGGCATCTGGCTAAGGATTCAGGGGGAGAATCAGGGCAGCCATCCATCAGGAGGAAGAGCTGAGTGTCATCTGCATATTAATAACATTCCAGCTCAAGCTTCCACACTAGCTGAGCAAGAGGGCACATTAAGATGTTAAATAGGATTGGAAAGAGGACTGTTCCCTGTGGGACTCCACATGCTAGCTGGTGGTAGCGAGGTATTCTTTCCTATTGCTACTCTCTGTCCATGAACCCAGAGAAAAGAGATCAGCCATTTGAGGGCTGTCCCCCATATTCCGGTGTTGGTGAGGTAGTAAGCTAACAGCTCACGGTTGACTGTGTCAAATGCATCTGAAAGGTATAATAGTACAAGCAGCGATGACCCGCCTCAATCCAGGTTGTGGTGGATGTTGTCTGTCAGGGCAACTAGTGCCATTTCTACCCCATGGCCAGGCCCACAACCTGACTGAAAAGGGCCAAGGGCTGAAGTATGTAGGAATAAGGTCAATGTTCTATAAATTTTTCACATTAGGATATAGAAAACTTTCTCTGTTTCTTGCTAGTTTTTATAATCTGTTAGGACATAAAGAGTAAGGGCATTAGTGCTGATTGAACTTAATAAGTAGTTTTCTATTTCTTTTGTTTATGAATTGCTAAAAAATACACCAAAAGCAAGTAGATAAAAATGGAACAGAACAAAAAATGATAACTTCTAAGGTTGTGGAACTTTATGCTACCCATTTATCTTTTACTTTTATTTACTGCTAATATAAGCATATCAAATATTTTGACTCTGACAGTAAGTTGATGATAATATTGTGAAACTTATATCTCCTAAAAAGCTATGGTAATTGGATATTGACTGACAAATAACATGGCTTCTTGCTGCATAAAACAGCTGTTGTAATTTTAAAACATATTTTGAGGTAAAAGCTGATATTTAAATCTAAATAAATCTAGTATATAAATCTAAATAAATAAATAAATAAATAAATTTTTAAAAGAGGGGAAATTGCAATTACTATTTAGCTAGTTAATGAAATTAGTAATGTTCATACTTAAATGGAAATCCATGTCTCCTCTGACTTAATTCTTAGGGTTGCCTGTTGACATGTCTCCTTACCTTATGTTATCCTGCACCACCGTCATGCTGTATCTATGGCACCTCCATTTCTATGGCAACAGACTTTGACGCCATAAGCACTATTTTTATTTCAGCATGAGAGAAGAGAAGCAAGGCTGTGAATGAAAAACAACTTCTTAAACCACAAACAGGCCTTAAATAAAATATTGAGAATTATAAGAACAGCAGCTTTAGGTTACCAAAGAATGATTCTAATGGTATTGTGAATTGTCTAACAATAACTCAGAATACATTTTAATTAAAGCAAGATGATTTTGCATTCAGAGATGCATGAACTGGCATTCTGAATACTAGATGGTCAGTCATAATGTCATGACAGGAATTTTTGCCTATGCTAGGTGCTAGATGGAGGATATTGAAGATTTGTCCTACCTGCTTGATTGTACACTTTATGCTGCACTAAGGGAGGGGGGAATCTTACCTTCCCCCCGCCAAGAATGATTAGATGGTTATCCTTTGATTTGGCATTTCTACTGGGCAATAGATGCCTGAAGATTATTCACTAAATAGTCACTCATGTTCATTAATTTAATGGGATCTGGTTACAGAATAATAGCCAGTCCTGTATATGCTTTTCTTGCATGATAAGCGGCTACAAGACAATACTGTTCAAGCTAGAAAATACATCCACTAACATACAGATCATAAAGGGCAAACTACATTTCCTTGAGATCCCTGTCCTCTCCAGGCTCCATCCCTAAATCTCCAGGAATTTTACAAGCTGGATCCCCCACCAGTGACCAAGAGGGATCTGACTACTCTAGGAATTTCCTTTGCTAATGCATAAACCTCTACATGGTATACAGTGTTACATGGGGTTATTAAAACTAAAATTTTTTTCAAAGGCCTTCCGAATTGTTTATACATACAGTTAACAATAACATTTGGCAAGAAGAGTAGAGTATAACTAAGTAAACAAAAAATAAATCCTTTGCTAGTCAATTTCTGTATTGACTTATGATTTCCATTTACCTGGTTCCAGTGAGAGGACCTCTCAGCAAAGCTCCTTTTTCCCTGCCCTTGCTTACTGGAGCAGAGGGGAGGAAAACAGGGTAGAAAATGGCATCAATTCCCTCTTCTAGTCTCAAAACAGGACATGACATAATGGCATTCTAGGAATGTTCAATATCTGTGGTAAAAACATAGATACTTGAAAATTCCTATAGCTTCACTGTATCACTTCCTGTTCTGGAACATGTCCTTGCAGTCCCCATTCCCCATTGCTTTTGGGGATACCCAGATGAGGGCTGACAACTCTAGATACTATGTCCAGCTTTCGTTACCCATGCTGGAGCTGAAACAGATGCAAAGATGAGAAGCTAAGACTATTGCATTAGCAGGCAACTTGTGTTATGAGGGATACAAAAAAGTTTAGACTATTTAGTTCAGGAGAGCAAAGGCTGAGATGGCATATAATATCTGGCTGCAAGTAGATGCATAGGCTTGTTAATCAAAATGAAATATGGGTAAAAGTATGAACAGATTGGGTATTAAGTAAGTTGAGTGATACTGTCCCTGAAATCACTGAAGGCCTCTGCTTGTCCTCATTGTGTAAGGGCTGATAGAGCATGACACTAGTGGGTGACATTTTGGTCCTTTCAAATGTTTATATAAGAACAGCATACTGGATCTATGGGGAATCCACATAAGGAACCAGGGTTTTTTCCAGATAACTATTTTCTCCTGTGATCAATTATGATAGCTAGAATTTAAAAAGAGCATTTGCATTGCTTTATATCACTTTTTATTGATATTAATGATTAAAGTTTTATTAATTTGTTTTTTGTGGATAATTTAAAACATTTACAACCTCCTTTTCACTGCAAGATCTTCAAGGTGGTATACAGTTCAAAAATATTTTCCAATCAAATGCAAAAAGAAATCAGTCTAAACTTACAACCACGCACGTATTGAAGAAGAAGAAGAAGAACAGTTGGTTCTTATATGCCTCTTTTCTCTACCCGAAGGAGGCTCAAAGCAGCTTACAGTCGCCTTCCCATTCCTCTCCTCACAACAGACACCCTGTGGGGTGGGTGAGGCTGAGAGAGCCCTGATATCACTGCCCGGTCAGAACAGTTTTATCAGCACCGTGGCGAGCCCAAGGTCACCCAGCTGGTTGCACGTGGGCGAATGCAGAATCGAACCTGGCATGCCAGATTAGAAGTCTGCACTCCTAACCACTACACCAAACTCAATAACAACAAGCATAAAATAAGCAGGCAACAAGTTTGTGGCTTAGACTGTTGTTTAAAATATAGGTGGCTAAACAAAAATCTCAGAGGAAGATATTCCACATTTGGAGTGTTGCCACAAAGAAGGTTGTGTCTCCAGTAGCATCTGCCTAACCTATGAAGGCAGGGCACTGGATAACAGATCTTAGGAGATGACTTTAATGAACAACCGGATTGATGTGCGAAGTTTGGTTCATTCCAGAGATACAGTTCATTCTCGTTCACTTGCATAAGATTCCGTTCATTCCTGAAGCAGGATGCTACGTACTGTATTGTTTCCCAAAAAATGTTTGGATTGAATTCAGTTATGAGAAAGAAGCCCTATCTTTTTTCTCTTCCTTCTGTATAAACCAATAATGAAAATGGATCTCTCAAATCCTACATATTGGTTTATGCACCTGTAGGACACGCTTTGTTACTTTGCAATGTCCCAGTGCCTGATAGGTAATATATTAGTTTCGTTTGCACAATAGCTTCTGTGGGTCAAAGGAAAAAAGAAAGAAAAGAATCTGCTTGATAGAATGGAAGTGGATCCTGCCTCAGCACTATGGCTTGCGGAGTCATGCTGTGTATGACACACTCCAAATATTCCTTTATTACTGTCCCTGTGTTTGCAATGGGTGGGGTGAGTGTGAAATATGTAAATGGCATACCTATTTAACTGGGTAAAATGTTTGCCAGATGGGTGGTAGTTATTTGATGTATTGTAATCTTTGGCACTGTAATAGGATAATTATTTTACCGTGTGACCTAGCAGCTGAGTAAATTGCTTGTAACAGGGAGACAGCAAGGGATTTACTGTGGTGTAAAGCTGGATGCTGATGCTGTGTAGACTTTTCATTATTGGCTTCCTGAGTGGACATAAGTGGCAGGTAAAGTTATTAATGTCATTTGTAAAGCAAACGAGTCTGATGGAGGAGATCAGTTAGATAGTTGCTTAGGTGATTTCCTCTGGACAGTGTTCAGTGTAACAGCCCTACATTATGCAAAAATAGCTGTTAGTTTTTTCCTCCTATGCAAAAATCTTTATAGAAATAATGTTACCCACTTCCTTTTTTGAAATTAAATCACATGGGACCTTGAAAGATCTGTTAACAGGACCTCACTTTTTATTGCCGAAAAACAGCTGGAGAACAGGATGATTTAAAGGGAGGGCTATCTCTTTCCCCATACCATTTTCCTGACAACAAACGGTACATTGTGTGGTAATTTACCCCACTGGAGGAAGCATACAAGTAGCTAATCATTTCCGCCCATTAAGCATGTGGAGGCCTCTTGTATTTGTGGCTAGGAAAACAGAGGAATGAAAACGCAATCTCACCTTGTCCCACGGTCTAGATCCAGATGGAGCCTACAGTGGCTACTATTGTGAAGTAAATAAAATGTGCTAGAGACCCATTCACAGATCTTGCGTCTAGTCTGGTATGACCCTTAATTATTCTATGTGAGGGCATTTGGTTTAAAATTAGAAGGTACCAATAGCTGTATTTACTATTCATTTTTAAACATCATTTCAATAATGAGTAGCAAGCAGGCATTACAAAACATAAGAAATAACATGTTCTCTGTAACTCACACAGGTTTGAATGGAGATTAAATTGGCAATTTCCACTCATTCCTTCTTTTTACTGTAGACCCTCCTCATGTTATTCCTAAGGGCTTCATGTTCTCCTGGAGCGACATTTTGTAGAGATCAATGGGCTGCAGTGGGATCGGGAAGGCACAAAAAGTTCCATTTTTCTGCTGGAAAATTTAGTTCAGATTGAACCCCATAACTTGACTGCATCTTAATTTTTTATTATGCATGTGCATTATGTGTGAGGGTTGTTTTTATGTTTTGCTGTATTGATCCATTTGCCTTGGGGTATTGATCCATTTGCCTTGGGTGTCACTATGGACTAAAGCAGTGTGCTGTGTTAGGGACTACCCACTGACATGGCATAAAGGATACTTGAGGGACTATCAGGTAGGTCACAGAAACCTATCTGCTGGGTCATGATCACCTATAGAGTTGCAATTTTTTTGCTGCCACAGTATTTTTCCTACCTTTGCCTACAGTCAGTGATGGAAGCAAGTTCTCCATGGCCCTGTCACTAATGCTATTTGTTTTCACTCTGTATATTTTTTATTTATTTTTACATTTATACTCAGCCCTTCCCTGAATCTCAGGGTGGCTCACAAGAAATATGCATTTTATTAAATACGTTTTAAAACTCTAAAATTCATAATTACAGTTAAACTCAATCCCATTTATTTATTCAATCTTCAGAGTGTTCCCTCTTTATAAGGTACTTAGATAGATGATCGTAAACACTGAGGTTGCCCAAATGGAATACATTCTGGTGCTCAGATTGTGTTTCCCATTTCTGTCCTTGGTCCTGTAGGTAGAAACTTACAGTCCTAGCCTAGACATCAGGGAAGTCATAAATCTGGTTGCAGTGTCCCTATCAAGTGATGCAATTTGACTTCCTGTTCTGTGTTTTTCATCTCATCAATTCCAAGGTATAGAAATATTAGAATCCACTCATCTAGCCTATATTATTCAGTGTCAGTGGTCCAGTTTGGTGTAGTGGTTAGGAGTGTGGACTTCTAATCTGGTGAGCCGGGTTCAATTCTGCACTCCCCCACATGCAGCTAGCTGGGTGGCCTTGGGCTAGCCATTGCACTGATAAAACTCTTCTGACTGAGCAGTGATATCAGGGCTCTCTTAACTTCACCCACCTCACAGGGTGTCTATTGTGGGGAGAGGAAAGCGAAGGCAACTGTTAGCCGTTTTGATTGTTTATGCACTGGGAACTTCACTGCCCCAGCTCCTCTGCAGGAGCACAAATCGGGGGTGGATGAAGTACACCAGGCCAAATGCTCCCCCATGTGGGTGCAGGAAGAGGTGGGGCAACCTGCCACAACTAAAACTCCAGCCTGCAGCACGACATGAAACCTGCAGTGCATAAACGGTCTTTGAGACTCCTTCGGGTAGAGAAAAGCAGCATATAAGAACCAACTCTTCTTCTTCTTCAGATCATAGGTCAATCTTGCTACTGGATATCCTTTAACTGGAGACACAGGGGACTAAAGTGAGATGTCTTTTAAGCAAAGAATGTGTTGTTTATGGCCCTCACACTACTGCTAGCCAACACACCTCCTTCAATATAGGTCAATTGTGATCTCCAAATTTACCAGAGTGGTAGAGTATCTCACAGAAAGTGCAGACTAATTTAAGAATGAGGCATAGTTCTGCCTCATTCTGGGCCAGAACCATGATTTTTTGTGGAAGCAGGCATATTCTGGGAGCAGATTGCTCAAGAGTTCCCAGTAGTTTCCAAGCCCACTGTGGCACTGATAGAAAAGTGAAAGTAATTTTTGTTTTTTTTTTCCTTTCCTATCTTGGCTATACCAGGTGTGTATCTATTGTAGCCTAAAGAGTTACACTGGGCTTCAATGCTGTTTTCTGATGACCATGTAAGGCAGCAAGGGAGTGGTGGTGTTTTTAATTGGTCCAGTAGTTACAAATTCAAAAACTGCTTTGCACAAAGATATTTTGCTCAAGTTAGAAAACGAACAAATGCAATTGTTCCAAAAGAAAAGGATTGGGTAGTCTCATTTGTTAACCTTTCCTGATACCTAATTTGCAAATTAGAATGTAACCAGGATTTGAATACAAGCAGCTTTCCTTTTTAACTACAGGCTTTATACTGCACTGAACTCAGTGAGCATGACCCAGTGACACCTAGTGGCACAATATGAAAAATGCATTGGAAAAAAGGAGGACGTTTTTGTTTTGTTTTGCTTTCAAGTCACATCCGACTTAGGGCAACCCCACAGGGTTTTAAAGGCAAGAAACATTAAGATGTGGTTGGCCATTGTCTGCCTCTGTGTCATGGCCCTTAGATTCCTTGGTGGTCTCCCATCCAAATACTAGCCAGGACCATCCTTGCTTAGGCCTGATGAGATCAGGCTAGCCTGGGCTATCCAGGTCAAGGTGGAAAACGTAATACTGGGACCAGGGTGTGTGTGTGTGTGTGTGTGTGTGTGTGTGTGTGTGTGTGTGTGTGTGTGTGTGTGTGTGTGTGTGGAACAACACGTGTCCAAAACAGATCACGATGGGACCTGTGAGGACTCAGAGAGGAGGGAAATTTTACTTTTTCTGATAGTGAATAATTTGTCTTTTTCTGAACTTTTCACATTTCTCTTCATCATATTACCATCATATTTCCAGAGACTGATGGAGACAAGAGACTGAGAAATTATCCTTCCTAAAACTGAGAGGAGGGGATCATGGGTTGCTTCTTACGTATGCTTTCCCAGTTCCAACTTCTCAAAGCAAAGCTTCACAATCCCAGCAACTTGTCATTGATGGTGGTTTCAGATTTATAGAACTTCCTTTCTCCAATTCTGTTTGTTTTTCCTTTGTGATTCATAACCATAAACATTTTATTATTTACAATAAACAAATGAGCCTCAGGGGAGGGCGATATAAAATATCATAAATAAAAATATAATAATATACGGCAGGCTAGTTTGCTGACTTCATGCTAACCATTGGATGAATAGGGTGGCATTTCAGCAAAAGCTTAAGCAAGCACAGCTCCCAGTGCCTCTTTTCAATGCTAAGGGTTAGTCACTTGGTTTGGTATGGTTCTGTCAGAGTTTGTCACAGTTTGCTTTGGATATTTTTGTTCTAAATAATATTTTTGTTGTCTGCTCTACCAGTTTCTGTGTTTTATGTATCCTGAAAATGTTTTCAAGCTTTCAGGATACACAAGAAGACAGTTGCTGTTATTTAATATTCAACAGATGCCGTGCCTCTCTTCTTCCTTGTAGCCAAGGAGATGTCATAATAATGTGGATGAAAATACATTTGTCCATTGTCCTGGGAGAACTGGTATTGGGTTCCTTAGTATGTGTGCTATTGCACAGCCCCATAAAGGAGGATGCACTTTTAAACAATGGTTTTAGATATAAAGCTTGTACAAGTTGGCTAACCAGCCCTGTATTATGAGCTTCTTGTATGCTGGAAGGTGCCCTGTTTCTGCTGTCCCAGGCAGGAGACACCTGGTCTTTTTCAAAATGAAAATTTCTGAGATTTTTATATAGTAATCATTTCCCCAAATTGGGGCAGATCCTCAAAAACCAGTGTTAATATGTGCAGGTCATTTAGCTCCTCTTTGCCATTTTTAATGGTTGTTGGTACATATTGTGTTACCTATTTGATGCCTTATACTTTGTCTTACATATTATCTCCTTAATATATACTAGTAAAAGACAGTTTAAAGATCCATTTCTTATTTCTGCCTTGTACCTGTCATTGTAACAACCTATCATGCATTTGTGCATCCAGCAATAATTGTAGTATGTTTTATAGAATGCAATAAGTTTATCACACTTTTGACTGATTTCTAATCTTTATACAAACTTTACAGTATGAAAAAACTTGCATCATATTTGGTTTGAATTAGATTCCTGAAGTGGTTGTTAACCCTGAAACCCAGTCCTGTTGTTCATGTAAAAACAAGAAGATATGTCTAGTTCAAGGTAACTCTTCCCAGCCCCCCCCCCTCCACACACACACACAATACAGACACAGGTACACACAACAGGAAAGGCTGTGAGGTCTCTGTATCCTGTAACTGTTAACTGTGAAAGTAGAAGTGTCTATATTGTCCATAGAGGGAATGGAAGTGGTTGGATCTAGTGTAAGAGCCTTCTGAGGTCCATCCTGTGATCTCTGATTTTCCCTTCTCTCCCTTCTCCACAGCATTCATTTCAGATCCTGGAAAGTGCGTGGCGTAATAGGCACACAGGTTGGAATACGGTGGTGTGGAAAAGGGAGGGGAAAACCGGCCTTCCTTCTTCTTTCATGAGTGGATTGCTTGTGGAATGTAACCCACTGTCTGCTTCCTGTGTCCATCCCATGATGGTTTTCCTTCCTGGATGATTGTTGTAACTAGAAGAGTGGAAAGAGGAATCACAGCTATTCCCCCCCCCTCTCACAGCATTAAAGTGAACCAGTTCAACCAGTCTTACCACTTCCTTATTGCTTGCTTCTTCCATCCTCTCCGGCCTCCTCTGACCGGAGCAGGATAACAAGGTGCCTATTGTCTTACCCTAATTAGTTTTTATGATTCAGCATAATCATGTCTTCTACAGCGGGGGTAGTCAACCTGTGGTCCTCCAGATGAAGGACCACAGGTTGACTACCCCTGTTCTACAGCATTTAATCTTATAAAACATTTTCAGGAATTTATTACTAAGTCAAATATTGGCATATTTCTTTCACAACTGAGTTTCAATCTTCTTTCTAACTCCTGAGGACAGGCATCACGTTCTCTCTTTTGATCCATCCCTATTTTACTTCCTAATGTCTGATAGCCAGAGGAGGGGCAAGTGATTTATCACAGCATGCTGCAGATGAAGTATAAGATGTATTTTAGTTTCTAATAACTGTGCTGTTTGTTGAATATGCATATTGTAAGTGGAGTTCCAGTTCTCAAAAGCTTTTCTTGTGTGTTTTTGTTTTGCTTGAATTCAAAAAGAGCAAATGGAACACTGAAATAAGTAAAATGCCTCACATTTATACATTAATAGAAAACAGTTCTAATTAGTTTAATTTGCCTTGATTTAAAAAAAAAACTGTGATTCATAGTATAATTTCAGTATATCAGTTACTGGACCAGATAAATTCATACCTGTCAATTATGCCAGTTTTTTTAGCAACAGAGGTGATAGATTTCTTGCAATTCTGGAAAAGATACTACGATGAACTTCTCAGCTTGCATATTTGAGAACTGTGAAGAAAGTACCCAGATATGCATGTGAACCCATTTTTGTGGGTTTTGCAGCCTTAAAAATTGGGGTTCTTTCTCAGTGGAAGTAACCAGATGAGTGCATAAACAAATTAAAAACAGCTGGCTGAATGTAACAAAAAGATACAGTATTTGCTGGTGTATAAGACTACTTTTCCCCCCTGAAAAACATGCCTCCAAGTGGGGGGGGGGTCGTCCTATACGCCGGGTGCACTTCAGTTGGGATAGACATAGCTCCCCATAGTGGCCCATAGCACTGTAATGTAATGTAACAAACTCCATATTTTGAGTGGAAATGTTGGGGAGTCGTCTTATTCGCCCAGTCATCTTATACGCCAACAAATGCGGTAGATACCCCAAACTCAATGGTACAGTAGCCAGGATTATCTAATTTCAGGAGCTGTTGACTGAGGAAACTTGAATTGATAGGATGTGCTGTCCTACGTGGAAGCATAAATAATTGTACTTTTTAGTGGAGGTGATACTACATTAGGAGTAATGTTTGGCCTGATTTTTTAAAAAATATCTAGGCTAGGGGTGTGCATTCCAATCTACCCGAGCCAAAAATCTATCAGAAGTATACCTTACAAGTATTTTCAGGTAGATTTCTGCATCCGAGTTTTCTTGGGAAAACTGGAGGGAGGGGGCATAATCCAGAAAAAAAAACCCAAATATACTCAGGAATTATCAGGTAGATCTGAAAACAGTGGAGAAGTGGGGGCAGATTACTCTTACCGCTAAGCTGTTTGTCAGGTTAGCTTTTCATACAGCCCAGTTTAAAAAGGCTGTGGAAGAAGCCAGCCCCAGGATCTGCTGTGCCACCAGAACATTCATTCATTCATTCATTCATTCATTCATTCATTCATTCATTCATTCATTCATTCATTCATTCATTCATTCAACTTATATACCTCCCTCCCTAAAGGCTCAGAGCGGTTTACATAAAATAAGAAACAATACAAGTAACTCCATTTGTAGTAATAACAAGGTGAAAACAACAATAACATGAACATAATAACAACAATAACATTAAAGAATGGTGGAAACTGCAAAGAGCATTATTTCAACTCATACTGAGGCCCAGTGGGTTGGGTGAATTTTTAATGGTCATTGTAGGAGGGAGGCTTGGGGCCAGTGGGAAGCAGTGGTTTAGGTTGACCTCAACCAAATGCCTGGTGGAGGAGCTCCCTTTTGTAGGCCCTACAGAACTGTTCAAGTTCCATCAGGGCCCTGCTCTCCTCTTGGAACTTGTTCCACCAGGTGGGGACCAGGATGGAGAAAGCTCTGGCCCTGGTTGAGGTCAAGCAGGTTTCCTTGTGGCCAGAAACCACCAAGAGATTGGAGGTGTAGAGTGCAAGGCTCTTTGAGTGGTGTAGGCAGAGAGGCAATCCCTCAGGTATACTGGACCCAGACCACGTGTGGCCTTAAAGGTGATAACCAAAACTTTAAGCCTGATCTGGAATTCAACCTGAAGCCAGCACAGCTTCTGGAGGATGGGCTGGATATGGGACCTCCAAGGACCCTGGCAGCTGCATTCTGGACCAGTTGTAGTTTCTAGATCAAGGATAAGGGCAGACCAGCATAGAACGAGTTGCAGAAGTGCAGTCTAGAGGTGGCCATCACGTGGATCACTGTGGCTAGGTGCTCCAGGGCCAAGTAGTTTGGCTTGATGAAGGTGGTAAAATGCCAGCTGTGCTACTGTTGTGATCTGTGCCTCCACTGAGAGGGAGGCATCAAGAATCACTCCCAGGTTCCTGGCGGAGTGGCCCACTCATAGCTGCACTCCATTCAGGTTGGGTAGGTGCACTTCCTCGCTTGGACCTTTCCTGCCCAGCCACAGGACCTCTGTCTTTGAAGGATTGAGCTTCAGACGACTCTGCTTAAGCCACCCCATCACTGCTTCCAGGCAGCTGGCTAATGTTTCTGGGGGAGAGTCAAGGCAGCCATCCATCAGAAGGAAGAGCTGGGTGTCATCAGCATATTGGTGGCAACCCAGCCCATACCTCCACACCAGCTGGGCAAGAGGGCGCATAAAGATGTTAAATAGAATTGGAGAGAGAACTGCCCCCTGGGGGACTCCGCAAACCAGTTGGTGACAACTCAATGAGCTCTCTCCTAATGCTACCCTCTGTCCGCAATTCCGGAGAAAGGAGATCAGCCACTGAAGGGCAGTCCCTCTGATCCCAGCATCAGGAAGATGATGAGTTAAAAGCACTTGATCGACTGTGTTGAACACTGCTGAGAGATCTAATAATATAAGCAGCACCAACCCACCCTGGTTCAGCTGGTGACGGAGGTCGTCTGTCAGGGCAACTAGCGCTGTCTCTACCCCATGGCCAGGCCAGAAACCAGACTGGGATACATATTGTTCTCTTGAGACTGGAGAGCCTCATGGCTCAGCAGCTCCCTTGGACTTTCTTCTAAAGTCCAATTTAAATTAGACTTCAGGAGAAGCAAGCCTAGCCTGGATTTTCTGTGCTGCTGAAGAAGCCAAAATTGGTCTGGCTTTTTATAACTGGTATTTTTCTTTGCAAGTGTATTTTTCAAAAATCCTGAAATGGGGGGGATAGACCTGAAAAGAAAATTGCCAGTTTAAAAAAGACTGCACACCCCTAACTAGACACTGAAGCAGATTTTCAAGAGAGGAAATCAGTTGGCTTAGATTAATGCTGCATAATGTTGCAGTGCTATTTACCTTCACTACAGATCAAGTAGCTAAGAGCTGTTCTTCGTGTGGTTTATAAAAGAAAAGCTAACATGTCCCTCCCACACATGTGACCCATAGGCGGA
The DNA here is from genome assembly GCF_049243985.1 of Paroedura picta. Taxonomy (NCBI): domain Eukaryota; kingdom Metazoa; phylum Chordata; class Lepidosauria; order Squamata; family Gekkonidae; genus Paroedura; species Paroedura picta. The sequence continues at coordinate 135,992,998 of NC_135370.1, forward strand.
GGCCATTGATAGGAAAAGGGTAGTTGATAAATGATACAATGTTAATTTTACTTCCTTTTATGACAACATGTACAAATCTGGGCTTGGAAGAACACACCTTTTCAAATAAAACATTTTAAAATAAGATGTGTCATAGTGTTTAATAATTAAATAGCATAACAGGAATATTTATTATAATAAAGATAGAAATAAGAGCATAAGTACTTTAAGAAAATGTAATGTCAAGTGTCCAAATTTTGAACTTTGTTGCTAAAAACTATTTGTTTTAAAAGTCAACTGCAATCTCTCTTATCTCATAGGGAAAATGCTACCTTGCTACTCAATGCACTTCTCATTGATATGTTGATATGTTTATGTAATATTCCAAGTGTGCCAATTATTTTTAGTATAAAGATAGTATGATACCTGGTGATTTATTTTTAATCCATTTCATATTTCAGACTGTTAATTTGTCTCCCCACCCCCTGCTATAGTGGCAAAATCATTTCACATGATGAGGGATTGGAGTAGTTGCCTAGGATCACTGTAGGGGTAGTCAATAAACACCTAGTTTCTTTAAATGAAACCAAATCCTCTGGGCCAGATTATTTGTATCCAAGGGTACTAAAAGAACTTGCAGATGTAATTTCTGTGCCTCGGTCCATTATATTTGACAATTCTTGCAGAACAGATGAAGTGCCAGAAGATTGGAGGTGGGCAAATGTTGCCCCCATCTTCAAGAAGTGGGAAAAGGCAGATCCGGGTAATTCCTGACCTGTCAGCCTGATGCTTATAGATAACAAAATTTTAGAACAGAACATCAGTCAGTCCTTGAGCAGCTAGAGCAGATGGCTGTAATTACTAAGAGTCAGCATGGCTTTCTCAAGAACAAGTCATATCAACAAGTCATTATCTCTTTTTTTGAGCAAGTTACTTTGACAGAATGCACCCAAAGGGTGCTTGTAAATTATTCCTCATCCTGGAAAGAAGTGATGAGTGGAGTTCCTCTGGGATCTGTCCTGAGCCCTGTGTTGTTCAACATATTTATAAATGATTTGGATGAAAGGATAGAGGGGGTACGTATTAAATTTGCATAT